>NW_024962270.1:15648826-15853310 GCF_019238085.1 Lagopus leucura | reverse complement strand
AAAGAGAAAGAGAAAGAGAAAGAGAAAGAGAAAGAGAAAGAGAAAGGAAGGGAGAAAAAAAGGAGAAAGGAAGGGAGAGGAAGGAAGGAAGGAAGGAAGGAAGGAAGGAAGGAAGGAAGGAAGGAAGGAAGGAAGGAAGGAAGGAAGGAAGGAAGGAAGGAAGGAAGGAAGGAAGGAAGAATAATAACAGTTCTTCCTTTCCTGTGCCACCCGTTTCATCTAGCTATATTGCAAGTGCTCCATTACAGAGGAGTTGGGATGTGTCTGGCAAGGTGTGGTGCACTATTCTTTTGATAAAAATTAGATATTGTGAGTTGTACTGAAAAATTATTTCATGATAATTCAAATAGTAATAGTACAAATAGTAATAAGAACATATGATAAGCCATTATTAAGAACATCTGTAAGTGAAGACGTTGTCTTTCAATTCTAGCCTCAGTGGTGTAGGAGATTAATTCTTACTAAGGTTACATCTGCTCATAAAGCACCTACAATGAACCCCACACAGAAGTGTCCGGGCACAGCGGCTCCCCAAGTGCAGTGCGGGGCTCCATTCAGTAGTGGGAGCGCACCCTGACTTCCCAGTTCTCCAAAACATGAGCAGCTGTCCTCATACTGTGGCTGAGCTAGTGCTGCCTTCCGTTACAGCAGCATGCTAATTATCAGCTGCTAATGTAAAATGGGAGCATTTACCAATTCTTTGAAACTCCTCTGTACAATAAGAGTCTCCTCTGGAGGCACGTGCTGCCGGTCCTGCTGCATCTGACATACGGGGTTGTCATTCTTGTGCTTAGCTAGAATTGATCTTTTCAGCATTGTTAATGACGACTGTGTATCTCTACTTACATTGCTGTCTTCTGTCTAAAAGAGAGTCTGCAAAATCCATATCTGGTACTAATACAAGAGTGGCATTTAGTATTCTACTTTTCATCATCAAAATCAAGAAGAGCTTGTTACTGTGCTTTGCATGGACAAGCTCTGTTACTCTGTGCTGCTCACTCTTAGATCAAATGAAAAGATACGGTTGCTGTTGACCTCATTTAAAAGCCCTCTAGAGGAAAAGTCTGAAAAAGTTGATATGGTTTGGCATGATTATTCATTATGCATGGGAAGTGCATTGCTTTATTTTCATTAATTTTACATAGAAATGAGATACAGAGCAACATGCTTTTCTAATTTTTGAGAGCTTCACAAACCTTATGTTATGTTCTACACACAGAGCCACTTATAGACAGGCAAATCCAAAAGCATTCTGTATTCCCCAGCTCATCAATCCACATTTTAAGAGGGTGGGATTGTCCTTGTGTTAAAGGCATTCCTCTCCTTCAGGCTTCCTGTTTGTCTGAAGACTGCTTCTGTAGGATGACTGGCATTGGTGAAACAATGCAGATGTGCTAGAGATATTCCTGTGGCATGCTGTTGAAAATGTTAACTAGTCATCGGTATACAGACATAGCTACAGAGATACATGAGCAGAGCACACAAGTCTAGCTCCCACTGTACTGGACTGGAACTGTTCACAAAAGCCAACATCAAATTTAGGATGATTTTTGGTGATCAGATGGAAGAGTGGAATATCATTTATTTTTGAGGTGCGTTCTTCTTCCCTGAGAGCATGCAACAAAACCCCAGAGAAATGCTGGGGAACTCTGTGTGAAAGTGATGATTTATGTACTAGTGGGAACACGAACATCGTGATTCGCAAAATCCCACATGGAACAGAACAATACAAAATACAGCATAACCTCATGAAGACAATTCATATTAAAGACATTTGATATACTCGCACTCAATCTCAAACCTACTCCTGACAACCTTTGTTGCAAAGCTGTGTATATATCACATACGTAAAAGCCTACGAAGATCTGAAGAGGCTGTGCACTCACCTCTTCTGCTCTGCTTCCTTTCCACCCTGCATAGCATCCAGTCTCTCTGACCCTGAAGCCCATTGTTCCAAACCCTATAAATGCCACCGTGAATCAAATCTTGCAGTTTCTAAACTTTCAGGTTGAGTGTTTCTTCTGTAGCATAAATTACATGAGCTACAATTCTAGCAATCATAAAATTAATCCTTCTAACCCTGAAAGCTTTGCTAAGGTGTAGTCATTTGGCTACAGAATCAGGAGCCAGAAACTTCCTTGTCATTCCGAAACCATTGCCACTTCTTTCATCCAAAGTAAGCAAGCCCTTAAAGTAGTTTGTGGTGGTGGTTCCTTATCTGCGATGTGACGATAATGCCTTTTGCCTTTGAGAAATGTGATAAAAATTGCTTAAAATCTCAAATGACCTAGAAGTACTAAATGTTATTATCTATGACTAGTCCTGGCTATGGAGTTTGTTCTGTGTGTTCTGGTTATTTGTGGTATTCTTTTCAGTGGGCTAACAAACATGCTAACACCAAATTAAAGGTAATCAATCACTTTGGTACTTTAGTTACTAAAGATAGACATTCTGCCCTCACTTACCCCAGTGCAATGCTATTGACTGTTTTGTGATTTACTTGGAGCTTGAATTAGGTTAAAATGGGACCAAAAACATTCACTTTTAATGTAATTTGGGTTTTCACATGAATTTAAATTTTGTTCCACACCTCTGACTTGGAATATCTCATAGAAATTCCATTTCCATAAAGCTGAACGTTTCATGAGGAGTGCCTGTAGCACATTGTGCTTAGCAGTTATTCACAGTATTGTATAACCAAAGTTATGCTGGAAAAAGGGGCAATTACTGGTGCTTCAGATAGTTACTACTTAACTATGGGGGGTGGTAAGAGTAACCTTAGTTGTGTATGCAAGCTAAAAAGAGAAAGTAATTTTTCATCATTTGAAGACAATAACTCTGTATTTTCTGTGCTCTCTGGCCCTCAGAATAAGGTTTTACCCTGCTGCTGTGGGATTCACTTGCTGATGGATCTGTTGTCCATGATAGCATTGCAGTGAAAGACAGAGGGGCAGAAATCTTTCCCTGGCCCTGACACCCTGCCCTCCTGCATCCTCAGTGGTTCTGGAAGATGCTCTTTTTCCTTCTGAGTTAATCCAGCCCTGAGCTGGATTAACAATGGCGTGTTTCTTTGTTGAAGTGCGAGCTTAGAATGGATGGCCATGTGGGTATTGCCAGCTGGGAGTCCTGCCCTAAGTACCCTCACTTGACACACATACATGGTCTCTTGGCTGCCTGAGACCCCTGCCCATCTGTTTGGATGGCACTGTGCCCGGTTCCCTGCTCAGTGGCCATTTTCTGTAAGGCACTGCTGCCAAATAGCGGTTGGTTCAGATGGACAGCTGACATAGCATTACTGCTGCTCTTCTGCTAGCAAGTCTTACTTTTCTAGTAAACAGAAACCTGTGCTATGGGTTTGTTTGATCCTGCTCTACTTTCAATGTCGCATAAGCAAAATCTTAATCCACTTGAAACTGTGGTAGCCTTTACCAACAATATGATTGGAAAGCAATTCAAATATGATTTCTCTGCACTGGAGGAGAGGTGCAGGAGAACAAATGGGTCTGCCAGCTGGCGCTGAGTCCAGCGCTTTGCCATGAAAGTGTTTTATGGGTGACAGAGGAGGCCTGGATGTACAGAGCACTTCAGGGCAGCTGGAGAAGCAAGGAAGAGCTCGGTCTCACTGTGGTGAG
This sequence comes from Lagopus leucura, assembly GCF_019238085.1. Classification (NCBI taxonomy): domain Eukaryota; kingdom Metazoa; phylum Chordata; class Aves; order Galliformes; family Phasianidae; genus Lagopus; species Lagopus leucura. The sequence goes on along the minus strand of NW_024962270.1, from coordinate 15,849,678 downwards.
GGCAGCAAAGTTCAGGATGTAGTTTTACTCCATGCTTTCTTTTCTGCTCCTTCTCCCCAAGAGTAAAGTCACGTAATTCCTCAGCCACCTCATGCCCAGCTGGTTTATGCTCTTTAAAGGGCTCATGTCCCAACTCACGGATGTGTGCTCATACACCTCCATATACAAGATTATTCTGCCCCTGGGGACACTTGCAGCCTGAGAGATTTCAAACTCCAAACAAGTTTCTGGTTCTAGAGACCTGATACCGGCAGTTAAGAAATTGCGAAGGTTCACTTCATGCTGCCTGCCTCCTGTTAGAAATGTTTCAGATTTTCAGAAATGAATTTTTATTTGGAATTTCTGCAGTGTGGATAATTACAAGCTCTAATTTGTTCCATGAAAGATAAGTGGTGGAATCCTCTCACAGCTGAAATACCGATGCCAGTTAATTGCAGTAAGAAATCTTCTAAGTAGTAGTTGCTGGATTCCATTTGTACAGGACAGGACAACACGAAGTGAAGTGTATTGCAGTGGGAACAGGAGGAGCCAAAGGCCAGGCCTGTCTCCCTCATTGCCTCTGCTGTTGAGCTACTTAATGACCATTACCAAGTCACTCAACTTCTCTGTGTCTTGATTTAATTTTGGTATTAAGTAACTAATTAATTCCGATACGGAAGCAAGGCTTCTACCCTGATCTTGCTGTGGAATTAAAAGTAATGGTTTGCAGATAGGAAGTCTTTCATTTAGCCAAATGTACTCTTACCTTTCGGGGAAAGTGCTTACCAGCTGATTTACTGAAGTAAAACAGTGCTCAGAAATAAAGCGAGAACAGAGTGACAGAGATCACACATCCTGTATTGTCATCTGTTTTTCCATTCCATATTCAGACACAATCACGGTATTTTAGAAGCTTTACAACAAAAAGCAGAGAAAAAAGTACAAGGGATTTGTTCCTTGTTCTATCTGTGATAGCTTTCACAACTTCCCTCATGCCTGAAAATGAAAAACAGAGCTTTTCTTTCAGCTAGTTAACGTGGCTGTAGCTGTATGTGTGTTTATGCCATGCAAGCAATGAGGTTCCTTCCAACCCAAGTCATTCTTTGATTCTGGGATACACAATATTAATTATTACAATTATTACACAATATTATTAAAAAGAAAGGTTTCATATATGCACATAATTAGATATTAAGTTCTCATTATTTCATTGTTATTTGACTGTTCTATAATCAGTGTAATATAGAAGCCTGAAGACAGACGTCTCCTTCAGTAAGATGAGCAAATGGCAGCCTCAGCTCCTGCTGGAAATATAGGTCAGTTTGTGTTTCAGAATGTGGTGCCCTTGTGCACAGCCCTGGGTCCCACAGCCTCTACAAGTTGCTGGAGCAGTGATTTCTCAGCCTACTCTTCAGTTTATTGCTTACCTGCTCCCATATCTGCACGGTGCATTTGAGTTGCATGTGGAATATTTTTCTTCATTCAGATGGCTGACAAAAGTGTTTCTGCTTTGGAGACTTGCAATTTTATTGGTTACAAAGAATGTTTTTGTTTGTTTGTTTGTTTTTATTTCTTTTTTTTCCCCCTAGACTTTTTTCATAGTATCAGTTTAAAAATTACTTTTTGAAGCTCTCTGAGGTTAATGCAAATAGAGAATGAACTACAAGGAATAGTGCAGAACATGCAGAGGCAAGAAAGAGTGAGGACTTCTCACTGCTCAGACATGAGAAGCTTTAGGAGTAAACATAAGAAAATTCATGTAATTTTCACGCTGCTTTCTTGAAGGAGGTGGCTAGCTTGTACATAAATTGGTATATCTGTTTTTGATTTAATATCAGGATAGCTGATATATGTTGCATTACACTAGCTATTGCTTCTTCTTTTGAAGCACCTGGTTGACTTCCCATCACTGCAAAATTTCCCATTTACTCTTATTCTTCTTCCCTTTAATTTTTTTTTAAGAAAGTCCATTAGGCGTTCACTCAGTCAGTGCAGGTAGTGCTTCTTTCTTCATCTCTTCTTCTGTGCAACGACAGCTCAAAAGTATCCTTGAGTTTTTGTCTTAGTAATGAAGAGCCAAGCTGCGAGCAGAGATTTGGCGACAGTTCCCCCTTCTGCTCCCTCAGTGGCCATCTGATAAACAAGTGCTTATTCTACCAATATTGTTGTATGTGCATATAAACACATACACACACGCTTTTAAAAAAACACAGTTGTATGCTGTTTGTAGAGAAGCTCCCCTTAAGGGATGCTTGCTTTAAGTATGCAGGATTCAAAGTGTGTCTCCTGAAGGGCGAGGTAGCAGCAAGTCTTCCACTCTGGGTCACAGCTGGATGCTACACACATGGCTCCGTGTGCTGAGAGAGAGAATGCTTAAAAAATAAATACATTACACTTTTCCAAAAGGAGAAGTGAGCACAGCGTGCAATTGCAGAAATATTCCAGCATTCTCTGACTTCCACACTTGAAAGAGAATCAAATTAACCATTTATGCTACATCACAATGTACACGCTTATGAACTGGAGTGCTTCAAAATCTACTGTGACACAATTAATACAACTACTGCATTCCCCCCCTAACACTGTTGCTACCTCTGAAATACAGGCACGTGCAGCTTCCAACACAATCTGACAGTCTGCAGTGAAAAAGGACAGTTGTTGAGGAGGCAGGATGACTGTTTGGATAGCTCAGAGATGAGTAAGTTAAAGAGGAGTCTGCGATTCAAAATAATCTTCTGAGATAACAGCTGAAAGTGTAGATCCACTGTGATGATGGGTTCACTACAGAAACTTAGCAGATAACGCCCAGCAGTACCAGGGTACCTGTATGTACATAAATGTTTCCTGCTATGGAGTCCCAGCTTTTGCATGATACTAATATGCCACAACTTTGCAATGCACTGAGTGCTCTGTAGCTGTGATCTCGTTTCAGATCTTCCTTGCTGGCACCTGGGAACTTAAAGGGACGGGCAATTCATGGCAGGGTGAGGGGGACGGCTGGGCAAACCAAACAAGCTAGGTCAGTCCCCTTTGATGGGCCCCCTTTTAAAAGGTTATACAAAAGAACTGTTTTGTTTGAGTGAATTGCCTGCTACTTTGTGAAAATCATATAGAAATCAGTCCCAGATCAATGCTCTTGAGGCTGCATGAGGGAAAAAAAAAAAAAAAAAAAAAAAAACCACAAAAAAACAACATAAAAGATAGATCTGAAGCTATATTTTAGCAAAAATGTCTCTTAAGTGCTGTTGTCTGACACTATGAACTCCAATCAATGTGTCAGTATTTTGGAATTTGAAAGGAAATAGGGATCAGACCTGACAATCCAGAGCTGAAATTTGATGCTCTGGTCTTTTTGATAAACTGACAGGCAGTGAAAATTGCACACGTCTGCAGGGAATCTGGAGAAAAGAGAGACAGTTTTGTAGAAAGTCTGCTTACAATTCACAAAGGCATGCATTTTATCAAAATGGATTGCTTTTGCAACGTGTGGCAGGTTGCCTTCCTCTCTGAATGGAAGCTTTTGCAGCTTGTAAACTGGTGGGGTTCACACACCTCTACAATAGGCCATGACTGCTCTTGGCACACAGTTCTATTGCTCTCCCATTCTCGCAAGTGAACTAAACTTGATAAAAACAAGCAATCAAAAAGGAATTAGAAACTTTAGCCCCCTCCCAGTGTATGTTTAAATTCAATAAAATGGTTTTTAAAAGTCTTTCTTGCCAATAGTTTAAAACAACTGAAAAGAATCCTTTAAGCTTCATCTTCCTCATCGTCAAATCCACTGCATTTATGTAATGCTTTCTACTTAAGGCTCTCAAACCATACTGCACTTGTTCAGTCTTAAAATGCCTTGTTCCTGCAAATGAATGCTGTTACAGCCACAGTGCAGACTGCAGGGCCAGGCACAGCAGGACCCCCTATCCCAGCATGGCATTCCAGGCATTTCACACAGTTTACCACTTTTAAAATACTGGAACCCAGTCCTGAATCCTGCATAGTGTGCTTTGTGTGAGGGAACAAAGGAGTTGTCTTGTGGGACAGGCTTACTCATCCATCGAGTCCCGTATACGCTCTGAGTGCAGCTGAGGCTCCCAAGTGCTTTTGCCCACTCGGTGGTGGTTTATTATGGTTGATTAATTTCTGGGATTTATCTCTGATTTATTTTAGTCCTCCAAAAAGAAGAATTAAAAGCTCTTTTGTTTTCTTTTTCTCTTCCTCCCTTCCTCCTTCCCCTCCCCCCCCCCCCCCCATGATCCTCCCAGATATTAACTATTATAACTCAATTTCGTTTTCAGATGTAGAAGAGTTTCAGTGGATGGAAGCAGCATGCAATGGAAATGGAGCCTCTGCACTGATAGAATCTTTGAGCTTTGAACACACCTCTTTTCAGCATGTTTCGTTTTCAAAGACTTCTATGTCTGTTGATTTTATAGCCTTTACAGAGTTCACAAAATTATAGCCTAAAAATGGCACTGTATCATTTTAGCTTCGGTCTACAGTCATATAAGAGAGTCAATACCATCACTTTCATCGTTAGATGAGCAGTCCTAAATGCTTTTTTGTGTGAGTTCTTCAAGTTTAATCCTTTGTTTCCCTGTGTTGCTGGAGACGCTGGTAATATCAAAGAGAACTGTAGGCTGAAAGCATTCATAAGACGTGAAGAGATGGCGAGATGCACTGGAAAGTTTGGCTTCGTGGATTTATTAGCCTCCTCTGCAGTGAGCATGCTGTGTCCCTCAGAGCTGGTTGTGCAGCAGTGGGGACAGACAGCAGAGCAGCTGCAGAGGGGTTCCAAGGAAGGGGTACAGCAAAACACAGAGAGCGTGGGGTCCTTGAAAGGCTCCAGACTGTCTCAGCCATCCAGACCTCGGCCAGTGAAGCTGAAGTCATTATGTTTCTTATTTGTGTATCTCAAAATACGAAAATCTCTCCTGATTTCTTAAGAAAATGCCTTAACTGATCTCTGCGCCTTTGGTAGAAGAGGGAAAAAAATAACTGCCTTCCCTTAAATGAAGTTACTGTACTGTGTGACAATGGGGGAGTGCATCCAGTCCCATGCTGGTGCTGCTTCATCATCCATTACTCCGGCTGCTCATAACAGCAGCCAAAGATAAGTGACTCTGACCATCCTGGCTTCTAGAAATTCTTGTCTACCTTAATGTCCGTGGTTCCCCTACATAAATCAAGTACAGTTGTGTCTGATATAATTTTCTGCCAAGGCTAATACAGCTGTTTCATTCCTGTATGGGGCAGTAAGATGGGTATGATTGCTCATGCAGCTGGGAACCTCGTGCTTACAGGTTTCACGCTGCCTCCAGCGTTGGAGAGCGTAATCTAAAGAGCATGTTACGCTCTGTACAGACCACTTATGTGGAAGAATCAATAATGGAAGAGGAAGTATTGTGCATCAGGAGAGGAGTGTCATTTGGCTTCCTTGGCACTATTGCATTGCGTACTGATCTTTCACTGGAGATAAAATACACATACATGTATTGCATTCAAGGAAAGATCACTACTACTATTAGTACTTAACCACAGGAGTAAAAATTTGTTTGGCTTAGTGTCTCTGCTTCTTAATGTAAATTTTTACCTTGGGGAATGGCTGCCCATTATCAAGGTAGTTAAAAATACAACCCAGAATATATTAAGTATGGTAGGTCCTGTTCAAGCAGGCAGCACGTGTAAATTTTTAGCTCCTTAGTGAAGGATAAAGAATCAGCAGTTTTCAGTTTTCTTTTTATGGACAGATTTGTTAAAAAGGGGAGACACTGTTATATGGCTATTGATTTTCCAGCATGCTTGGAAACCACCCATCATGTGGCTTGCTCTAATTGGTTTGTTTGGTTTTGTTTAATCCTTAATGAGCATGCATCCGCAGCTGAATATTTGTGTTTAAATAAATAGCTTCCATGCATGTCTGTTGCACCCATCTTTTGGAGAAGGTTTGAGCCAGAGTGTATGCGTGCTCTGATCACCATGCTAACATGCTTTTGCTTCAGTTTTGGCCAATTTGACAAGTGAAAAATAGATGTCTGCCATGTGACAAGCTGCTGAATATAAATTCTGTTAGCACTTGCTCCTGATAGAGAGAGAAAGAGAAGAGGTGAGGGCTAGGGAGGGAGTGAGGAAGAAAGGGGGAGTTCGAAGAGGCAGGGAGAGAAGAATGGAAAAATGAGCAAGACAAAAAGAGAGCTCCAACGGCGGCTGGCAGCAGGTGCCAGCAAACCAGTCAGCACTCTGGCTGTAGATGCCATATGACCCTGCAGACGTATACTACAATTTCAAATTAATAAGTAAAAGCAGTGAAGAGGCACATTTGTGGTGCCATGTCCCAGTGTGTAGTCACATTGGCCTGAGAGTGGCTGCACAAACATACTGATACTTTGCAGAAGAACATAATAATAGATTTTAAATCTGAAATTCCCAGCTAACTTCCTGGGGACTGAGCACAGTCTGCAGCATGCTCTATTTTCTGCGGAATAGGCTGCTTTGTTAGCCACGTAAGTGAGAGAGGCAATGTTTATTTAATTCCTAAATCACCCACTGCTCATATTTCTGATGCATGTTTGCCTTCTGTCATCAGTGTTTGCTGTGGAAGCAATTAGCTGCCCTTCACACAGCATCAAGAGGGTTTTCTTATTCTCCCCCTTCCTTCTGGCAGATGCTTTGCACCTACGGAGAACTGATCTTGTGAGTGTTTGAGAACCTTTATCCAAGCAGAGGAAGTCCTGGTTCTGCCTGGCTGGAGACAGAAGGGACACTGATGTACTCCACAGCTCCACCAGCCTGAACACTTCCCTCGTGCAGAACTGAGTATTTTAATCTTCCGTCAAAGTATTTGTTCAAAAATAACCAGGATTCCAATAAAATTGGGACTACGGAGTTAAAGATATCTTTGTTAAAATACTGCACAAACATTAAAAACCACATATTTGATAGCAGACAACAGAAAAGATCTTCTGACTGTGTCCGTCCAAAGAAGCACGTTAAAGGTCAGTCCTCTGTCAGAAAGCAACATAACAGCACAGAGGGTGAGGATAATTTGTGAGCTGAGCTTCAACACTGTCTCTGTGATTGCCAGCATCTGTTGTGGTTTCCAGACTTGTCCAATGAGATTTGCTAATACAATTGTGTGTTTCATGCCATGCTGCTGAATGCAAATATATGGAGCGTGTTACATCCAATATAGCTCACCCTCAGGGAAAGTCTTATTGCCACACACCCCTTATACAGTCCAAGATGTCCTGTCAAGAAAACAGGGATATAGACCAAGTTGAAAAGAAGCTGAATCAGACCTCAGATACTGATTTGCATCAGTAAATATGGACTCAGACTGCAAAGCAGAGATCTGGATTTCACAAAATTCTGCTCTATTCTGGTCAGGACTGAGATTAAGACCTTAAAGTAACAAAGGGATGTTCAGCACTGATGTAGAGATAATGCTCTCCCTCTTTGCTCACTTTCTGAATTTCTGACCCTTCTTGGGTGGAAGAGTTCTGTCTACAGTGTGCCAGTGTGCCTTCAAATACTCTGCATCCCTGAAAATCAAAAAGATCATAACACTGGTAGGTAGCATTTGGAATAAGAAAGAAGTTTGAAAAATCTGCAACAACACTGTTTTCTGGCTAATAAGTGATGCAGGCAAGTGAAATTTCTGGAGAACTAATCTCTAGCTTTGTGACTCATGCCTTTACTCTTGATTTGAACTAACCTAGTTAACAGCATCATTCTCAAGATGGAGAAATGGAAATGGAAGTACTTTATTTCATTTGTAGCCAATGATGGTTCCTAAGAATTCATATTCAAGATAAGAATGTGCTCTGTTGTGAATTTCTCAAAGGAAAAATCAGTCACTGAAAATCATCCTCTAACCATCCAAATTCGCTTAACATCTTCTTAGATACTATCATGATAGGTGTGATAGAAGACAGACAGAGAAGCTCTCTCTATTCTTACAGTCACTTTGGTACTGTTCTAGATTTTTTTACTTTCTTTCTTAATCAAGGCGTGTTCTAATGAGCTGAAAGTAGAAACTGACAGGAACCAGAGATCTGTATAAAACTGAGACCTCTCTTTAGAGAAATCCTGGGTTTTACCATTATCAAGAAGCCTAACCAAGGGCTATCTGCAGAGATCATCATGCATGTAGTTACCATAACATATTTTCATATTATAGTTTTCACATAAAATGTGCATCTCCCGTAATGTGTTAACATGGTCTTTCAGTAATTGAGATACTACCTCATTCTCTAACAGAGCTGGACTGAGTTGTTTATGGGACAGAAGTAACTTCTTACCATACTGATGTTTTCAGAAAAGCTTATGTAAGTATAAAACATGTTACAAAGAGTAACATGTTGTTGCTTCATGATGATTCTATAAGGATCGGACGACAGACCTGCAACCAAGCTAGCTGCTGCTGCTGCTGCTATTTCTAGAGCACTGAGCACCCAGCCCTCCGTGAACCGTGGCCCTGCACTGAATGCAAGTAGAGTGCCTGGGACATGACCTCCTCCCTGGTGCTCTTATCCTTTGTATCCACCTCACTGGCCTCCCATCAAAGGTTTTATAAATAAATCTTCGCTTGAGTACTTAACAGATGACTTTCTTTGAGAGCCTTTCTGTGGCTGCCCCAGAGTGCTGGTAAGCTGGAAGCTGCAGGCGCTGCAGCGTGGGGCTGGCCTTCTCCTTGAGGGACAGATGAGCTGGCAAAATGAAGGCTCCTTGCCCCTTTCCTCCAGATGATTTACCTACAAAAGAGCAAAGCCAAATCCTATTTATAGTCAGTAGCTGCAATCCTAACGCTCTTAAATCTGAATTAAAACAGTAGGGGGTGAAAATGATTGGACTAAACGCAGGTGAGCCGGGCCACTGGAGGACTGTGCTGAGGGAAAGCCGAGCAAATCAATACGTGCCATGGGATGCTGAGGTGCCTGAAACGGTGTGATAATGGCAGCAGCAAAAGCTCCTATCGATGCAGCAGGAAATGCTTTTTGCTCCACTGATGTCTGCTGTTCAATTTCAGAAAATACAGCAAGTTCTTTTTCATTATTAAAAGTGAGCTGGAAGGTTGCTGTGTAGCAGGTACACGTGTTCACAGAGCGCTGGAGCAGTCATTTGCGCTGCAGCACGCTCGTCTCATGTACATGAGCAGGAAGGGCAAGGAGCTGTTTAACAATTGTAACAATTGTGCTTTGCTTATGAAGGAAATGGGGAAGCAACGATCTAATCCATTCGGTCTTCACAGTGAAATTTACTCTAGAATGTAAAAAGCATTTTAACCTATTTGAATAATGGCTGTGATTATAGCACTCTAATATGGTGCGTTCTGTACTCCATAACATGTTATGAATAGCGTGCTGGGTGCTTTTTCAGTATATGTAAATTACATAGAAGCACAAAGGATGCATCTCTGAACTGTTTTTGTTGAGCTGATTACAGGTCTTACTGCCGTAGGAGGAGGCTGAAAGAGCTCTGTGGAGAGGCATTGATTGATTAATAAAGAGTGCAGCAGCAACAGACATAACATTGAGGTTATAGATTTTCCATACTTTATCTTCAGGGCTTGTAAAGATACAGTGGTGATCAGATGATGAGGTTTTCTTTCACCTTGCAGTAGCAGGCAACAAATCACAGCATTCTGCAATGCCACAAAGCCGCTTTCTGCAGAGCATCAAGTAAAAGGAAACTCCTCCACAATCACGACTTTGCAGTCAGACATTGTCCTTTTCCTTCCAGTCTCTTTTAGTGAGGGATGCTTCCAGCGATAATTTAAAGTAACGTCCCAAATTTAGAAACAAAGTGGGAACTGTACATTCAAACACTTAGGGATTCTATTTTTATTAAATTGAAAATGTGAGTGGAAAGTCACATGTGGAGCATGCGTGCATTTTATTCCTGCTGATAGATAGAGAAGATTTACTGAAAAAAACCTGCGCTGAGATTCCGAATTAACCAGTATGTTGGCCTGGAGCTAAAATCAGTTTGTTTGTATGAGACGACAGCTCTGCACCTGATTAACAGAGAGGTGCAGCTGGTGGTCTGTGCAGGTGCTTTTGCATGGAACTCCATTCCTGGGTGGGAAAGCTCCCTGTCCCAACTGCGGGGCACCAACCTGGCACTGCTGGAGGGAATGCAGATTTCTATTCATCAGCTGATGTTCTGCTGTGCGCCTGCAGCAAATACATAGAAACAGATAAAGAAGTGCCACAGCCTGTGCCACAGCACTGCTCTCATGGAGCACATGTGGTGCCAGAGGTTCTCAGCCTAAGGGTGCCCGAAGCTGCTTGTGGTTTACTTTAATAAGAGCTCAAGATTAAGTTATTTTGCAGCCGCTGTGAAATTTGCCAGTCTTTCTGTGGTTTTATACCCATTTTTAATATCATTTTCTCTTCCACTTGGCAATGGGAAAGACCTATACATATGGGAAGTGGAGTGTACTCAAACTGATAAAGACCTAATACAAGTGGAAGAATTTGTTTTATGGAAGATCTTATTAACAAGAGTTGCTCGATAATTTTAAGGCAGCCGTCTGTTGTTCAGATTGACAACAGGCCTTACACGTTTGCATTATTTCTGTTCTAATTCAAAACAACACACTTTTTCCCATTGGCAGTACAAATTAAGAAGCAGAGCAGTGTGCGTGGAGTTCTTCACTAAAGCAGTCTTTTTCATGTTTGTAGGTACATAATTTTTAGAGATTATTAAAGGCAAAGTGATTTTTAAGAAAGAAACAGCTTCTATGGGAAGAATCTCCTGGAGGATAATTCCTTTCAAGCTGCAATTTAAATTACCTGCAGTACTCCTTCGTTCCTAAAACCCCAGTGACATTTTACTCTGAAATATTCAACACTTGGAATGATTTTTTTAGTTCTAGACATGATTTTGCTTTAGTTCTGAGTGATCTGGATGCATACGTACCTTTATTTACATCTGTGAAAGAAATGCAAACACATGTACACGTATACATGGGCTTGTGTCCCTCAGCTCTTTTTGCAAGATAGATGCAGGAAATAGGAAAGCATGAGATTACATCCCTCTGCTCTGCGCTGCTCTGAGGTGTGAGCAGAGCTCTGAGGAACAATCTCCAGAGCTCAGCACAGTGCTTACAGAAGCCCCACGTTCAGCACTGCTCCTGGTCTCTGTGAAAGTTGTCGCTGAGAGACGCCTCACAGTCAGAACATCGCTGCTAATGATAGTTTCAGTTTTCAGCATGTGTTACAGAAACTCCTTTTGTTCCTCCGACAGCCCACACAGTGATACAGCGCTTCATGATCCCAGTTTGATGTGAATTTCATTAGAAGTTTTACACTCGTAGAATCACTTGGAAAAGACCTCCAACATCATCCAGTCCAAACGTCCACCTCCCATCAATATTTCCCACTAAGCCATGTCCCTCAGTACAACATCTATGCGTTTCTTGGGCACCTCCAGTGACTCCCCCGCTCCCTGGGCAGACTGCTCCAGCACCTCACCACTCTTTCTGAGAATAATTTTTTCCAAATATCCAGCCTGAAGTTCCACTGGGACAACTTGAGGCCATTCCCTCTCATCCCACTAGTCCTAAAAAGGGTCTGGTTCTTCTGGAGTTGCAAACTGGAATTGCTCTGCTGAAGCAAGTAGAAATGCCACAGCTGTAGCATGAGAGAATGTTAGCATGAGGGAGTTTCAACCAGTGCTTGTAGTGTACATTCTGACCAGGAGTACATGCCAAGAAGACTGCCCAGCTCCATGCAGGCAGCGGGGTGAGTGGTGGCAGCCCCAGCTCCGTGCTGCTCAGGTACATGCATCGCATGCAGGTGCTGGGGCTGTTCAATGGAAAGAAGCTAGCTGGATTTAGGATCTCCTAGCATCAGAAGCATCAAAGCCATGCAATTATAAATAAATAAACCATGCTATTTAGCTATCTTTGTGATATAAAAAAATGTAAGCAAATGTAGGTATAATGCATTTCAGATTTCGCATCAAATTCAGCAGCAGTGTGTATCAGCAGAGAAAATCCTTTTCTATTGACTCAGCAAGAAAACGTGTGAATTCCAAGAGCCATTGCTTGCCAATACATCCCAGTTCTTTTTAGACATTTATAACTTTTTAATTGTTTTCATTTAATGATCGTAAGGATATTTCCAAATACCAATCAATACGTACAGCACAGGATTCCTGGGATCTACTGAGATCATTCCCTTCCACAGAGAGTAGCTCTTGCAAAGTGTACAGGAGCACTTCAAAACCAAATACGGGAAATGAAGGATTCTAGTGAAGAATTCAGGTGAATTTATTAACTACATTATTACTGCTAGGATTATGATCGGAATAAATACTGACAGCTTTCCCATGCCACAGCAGTGCTCTTAGTGCCATTCTGAGGCAGTGTTTTAGGAGTGAGTTGGAGAGAAGGATACCTCTGCTCCATCACAGCGCTGTGCTGGGCAGGAGATGAAGGCAGCTCTCCATGGCAAATCCAAGTCCTCTGCGGCAATGGTGCTAAGCACAGTAAGCAAATAAAACAGGAGCTGTTTTGCACGTAGATCCATTTGCATTGCCTCTGTGCTTAGGTAGATTAGCAGAGTTCCAAAAGGGATGGAGAAGAATGCTGAACACCTGATACAGAAAAGGGACCACATAGAATGATTTTCTTGTGCAGACTTTAATGAGGGTAAGGAGAAAGCAACACAACTCAGTCATGAACAGCAGCCAACAGGGAATTTGCTTTTCACTGTGTCTACATGATTTTGAGTCCCCGTGTCTTTAATGATTTACATCTCTGAAAGACTTTTTAGAACTGCACGTGCAGACATTTTTTTACTGGAGCACCACTGGAAAGTCTGTGTAAGCACAATGCGCAGGGAAAGACATGCCTTGAAAATATTACCTTGTAGGAAAAAAAAATGCACAGAGCTTCTGCCCTTTTCCAAAATCATGGAACCTTGTTAAAACTAGGCTGCAGACTGATTTATATTTATTTATTTAGAGAATGAGTGGGTCACTGTAAAGGCAGTCCAGAAGCAGAAAAGAAGACTGTATGGCTAACATCCTAGAAAACAAACAGATGATGTTTCTTCTCTTTCCCTTTTGTAACTTCTCAGTAATCTCCACGTGGTGCTTTATCCTTAGCCCTGAAACTCCCCTTTTAGATAGGGTTATTTTGTTTTGTTCCAATAACGACAAAAACATTTTGACTCAAGAAGGTTGCATTATGCAGTGCCATGAGATTTGTGCTTCTCCCCCACCTCTTCCCTGTTAGCTAAAGCTGCTTTGTAATACATTAAATGATACAACACAAAAGATCTAATAGAATCTGAAATAGCTTGAATTCGTAGAAACATGTAAAGCAGCACAGAATGAATATTGCTGAAACTCTGCCTGATTTCCATATTCTTTCCGCATTGTATTTGTGAATAGCAGGCTTCCAGGAATGTTCACGACCTTACAGCTGTCCCTTTTGTTTACAGTCCAGTGCTCTGTCCTTGAGATATGTTGCATACAGACATGAAGACAAAATCATAGCTTTAGGCCTCTGTTTCCCTTCTCTGGAAAAAATGTATGAAGTCCATGTAGGAGACATTCACCAGTCAGTACTGCTGCAGAGACATAGGAGCAATTAAAGCCGGGGGAAACAAGCAGAGATAGCAATAAAAGAAATGAAATTTAGCTTTCTCTCAGCGACTTCCAGGACAGAGCCTCTTAACACTACTTTTCTAATTATCTAAACCATTTATTCTTCTCACCAAAAAAATAAGAATGGGGAGATGCACTTCTGGGCAACTTGACTTGGTATTTTCAAAGGTCCTTTTGTTTTCGGCAGAGATGCTGTCCTGCTCACACAAACAGCAGGCTGCTCACTTGGTGTCAGAGCTGGCAAACATCCCACATGCATTACAGCACCAATTTGCAGTGTGATGTGAGGTTAGGCTTATTTTTGCTACCAGGCAAATTTTCGTCCTTTTGGAGTAAATGTCTTTTTTTTTTTTTCCTGCTGAATTTCCTCTTTCTGGCAGGTGCCCAAAACTTCCTTGTTCAAATGCATTTGCAGATGGTGTAGTCATGGATTCTGTGTGGGGTCTGAGTAGAGAGTACACAGCCTGGGACAAAATTATAATCACTAATTATTTCAGAATGAAGGGCATATGTGAAATTTGAGTATGAAACTTCTCGAAACCATCCGTGCTGTGCACAAGCATTACCTATGACTCTATTCATGAAGTTGTTTGGGGCTGAATTTGTCTGAGCCTGCATCCACACAGCCATAGATTTGGTTACAAGCTCCGTGTGTGGAAACTGCACAGAGAACATGTGTGGTGCTGTGCAGGTAGGTAGCTGAGCAGGTAAAGGGGTCTGTGAGGGTGGGGGAGCTGTGCAGGCATAGTGCTGTGCAGGTATGGAGTTATGCAGGTGTAGAGCTGTGCAGGTGGGGAGCTGTGCAGGTAGGATGCCGTGCAGGCAGACTGAGTGCTGCAGTGGCTCCTTGATGTTCATTTCATTTCCAAAACTGATGTTTTCTTGGTTTTCTTTCTGTGCTGGAAAATTATCAGTTTTGTCAAGCAAATCATATGGATGCCAGATGATTACATATTATGAAGTAATTGTGCAACTTGCAGTGTGAAACCAATTAATTTAGATCATAGTTCAAACATTCTAGAACTGCCTGACAATCTGGGTTTGCTCAGATCCATACTTTGCTGTGGGATTTGAACTTCATGAAAGATTTGTAACCAGAGGAGTGTGGAGGTGCTTGAATTAATCAGTTCATCCTGGCGACACCAAGCAGCTCTTTAGAAGTGCTGCTAATAGCCCACGTCTGGGCAGTTGTTTGGTGTGTTTGTACCCACGCAGCACTACTGGTAAGGTCTGTTTCACAGCTCTGGTAACATTCCTAAAGTTCAACATTTATGAGCTTGTAACTGGATCTACAGATACACTGACTGCATGCCTGTGAACCTCCCCAACATCTCTGGGTAGGCTCCAGTCACCAGCCTGCCATGCTTCTGGCCCAGGTTTCCTATCTGCCACCATTATTACAGCGGGGCCTTTCAGAACACCTTCCCTTCCTTTCCAGGACTGGTATTAGCATGGCAGGACACTTAAAGAGGTCCATTGTCTCTTTTTCCCATCCTTCAGCTGATGGACTTGTTTCAGCTGTGCAGTCACAAACATAAACAACAAACTCAACACACTTTGAGGAAGGGCTTTAAGCACAACCCCTGTTTGGTTTAGCACGAGAAGTGGATGTGCTCAGTGCTTACAGGTGCCTATAGGTGCAGTTGTGCCAAGTCCCTCTCCTCCTCAACACTCTCTGCCCACCACACCATGCCTCTCTGACCTTCTCAGCTTATGGTTTCCAGTTTCTGGAGGTTTACAGATTAAAAAAATACTTCTCTCCTCTTGTGAAGCTTGGCCTTCACAGTGTTTCTTTTGGTTTCAACTTCAGGCAAAGTTCCTAATCAGAATGTTATAGGATTTCCCAAACTATGTGAAACCTTCCTGTTCTTTACCAGGTAAATAAGTAGGTGTGTAAGACATGTAAATGAGGAATAAAAGTACAGTCCTTTTCCAAAACCAGTTCAGTGACCTAAGAAAGCACTTGATTCTAAAACCACAAGTAAAACTGCCAGGAGGGCAGAATTCAAAGGGAAAATCACTTGTAGATGAGTTATATCATGCTATCTAATTTTTGTCAACTCGAGTTGTATTTTTCTCAAAGAGAATTAAAGAATCAGTGTATGGTGATGTTCTTTTAGGGAGATTGCTGTGTTTGATCAAATCCTTTCGTTAACAGTGTTTGCTATCTCTATTTTTAGTTTTTCATTTTCTTCTTAATATAAGCAGCTGTCTTGTTCTTACTGCTTACATCACTTGTGTGGGGGCAGAGTGTTTATTTTGATGTGCCAAACTGAAAGTAATAGTAAAAAAAGCAGATTAAATGTAAAGAAAGGAATGAGGGCAAGTTCTGGAAAAAGGCAAGCATCGAGGATGAGCGTCACAGGAGTCTACAAAGCTTTAGTGCAGCACTTCATGCTGATGAAGCTCGTTCGGCACTTTGTGTTCTAGCAGCTGGGACAGAGCTGCTGAATCTAAGAAAACCATTCCTGGGCAGAGGGCTAACTGTGAAGCTTCCAGAGCATTCTTGCTTTCTGGTGGCTCCACCAGACTGTGTTAAAAAGGACTAGAAAGATCTGAACTGATAGGTGTCAGGGAAAAGTTCTTCAGAGAGTGTTCTGCTTCTGAGTAGCAAACCATGGGGTGTCTCAGAGCTGGATCCTGCTGCCCCAGCAATCAGTCGGTGCCTGATGAGAACTATGTGCCTCTGAAAAGTAATTTGGAATGCACAAATACATGGAAATATACTCTGAAATATATTAAGTTTCTGTTTTCACTGGAGTGCTGATTATTAGCAATTAAGCAGTCACACTGTAAATGAGCATAGGTGTTCATTAAGGACATTCCAAGGTACAAGGACTAATTACATGCTATTTGGTGACTCCAATAAACACAAGAGGTGCAAAGAGATATTAGGTTTGTCTTATAAATTATTTTTGTAAAATACATATTTATGCTTACAAGAAATACAAGGGTCAGTCCTTTTCCTGCTGAGCAGAGTGTCTCTAACTCTCTTTACAAAATTAGCAGTAGTGCGGGATGTTCAGCTCCACAAAACAATGTGTCTTTCATGAAACAGACTTCTGGTAAGTTCTTGTTGAGTTGTCACCATTTTAAGGCAGAACACTGCTCTTCTATCCTTACATACAGCTAGATGACAAATGGGCAATGAAAGGCATCCACGAGGGATGCTGCTATGCAGGGTTCATATTAGTATTGTCACTTTAACTTTTTACTTCCCCAAAGCAGTTCAAATAAGCTAAAAATTAATATTAAAATTAATATAAAATCAAATAAGCTTGTCCCTGTATTCAGCACAATGGTAAGTGACCGGAAAAGCCCAGTGGATTTTAAAACTCAAATTACACATAAACCTGTGTATAATGTTGCTGTTCAATGAGAAAACAGAAACTAGGAAACAGTAGCATTTCTGTGGCCAGCATTTAAGATGCTTAGAATGCTAGAAGGGAAAGAGAAGGTAATGAAAGCCCTTGTCATGAGCTGGAAAATAGATTTAGCACTTATAACATGACAAAGGTAAACAAATAAGATCAAACAAGAGCTGAGCAGACTTGTGTGCAACCAAACGCCACATGAAGCACAACTGCTGAGAGGGTTTTGTGAGGGGGAAGTGAAAGGGAGCAGTGACACAGCGGAGCGCTTTCTGATGACACGGGGTTGCTCTTGTCTTGGCAGCTGGTCTGGTGTTTTCCCCCATTGAAAATGAGCTGGGAGAATGCATTGTGTGCACCTCTTGCACCTTTGGTGACAGAGCCTGCGGCTTCTAGATTAAGCATGTTTTCGGCAAGCAATTAACATCCTGCCCTTTGTGCACCATGATGCACTGGGGTGGGAAAGAATACCTGAGACTTGAACTGCCTGTATTTTTATGTGAAATGTCTCAAGGTAGGTATTTTACTTTCCAATTGCTTATTTAGTGGAATTAATTTTGCTTTTTCTCTTATTTTACTACACTGCTTGTGTCCTGGCATTCTTCTGCGTGACAAACTCACCATGTGGTGTAATCAGCAGTAGCAGAATAATATCATCATCCAATACTGGTGTTCTCAGTGAGAAGCACAAGGGGAGGTTGCTTTACAGTGTACAGAGTACATCCACATACTGCAAAGTTACTAACATGCTGTAATATTACATCCTGCCTTTGCTGTACAATAACTTTCCCATGCAAACAAGCTTTCATTCAACTTCTCTTTATATGTAGAGACTACTTACCTGACAGGGAGATGCAGTAAGACGCTCAGGACGTGCAAATATTTTGAAAGGAAAAGGAAGGCACAGAAATTATCTTGGTTTCCACATTCATTTTTCCTTGATCCACTGTTTTCCCATCCCCAAGCATATCCCCTGCCAGCCAGCCACCACTGTCACAGCACAGCCATTCAAGCCTGGCTTTCTTGCTTGTTTGAGCCCAGGAGGCTGGTAACACTCGTTTTTTCAGAATTATCCTTTAAAGGAATATAAGATATTCTTTTACATTTTTATTCCTTTAAGTGGGAAAATGGATGGCAGCGAAGTCTACTGCTGACCAGGTCTGCTTGCGAGACAAAACCAGAAAAATATCAGGAAGTTCTGTGGGCTTCTCTCAATTTCTCACTGATCATCTAGGGAAGAATGAGTAGGATATCTATAACGTTTTCAGGATGTGTCTTAATTCTCTTATAACTGACTGTATTTTGAAGACATAAGCCAGAATACTGCAAGACGTACTAAAAAATGAGTTGCAGGAACTGCTTTGTACCACTCTTAAAATAGCAAGGTACAGACCATCTGCACAAGTCATCACAGTGTCTTTATGTTGGTCAGTTTCTTATTGGCTATAGCTAAAAATATTTTCCCAGGCCTTATTTTTAACACCAAATTCAGGAGAAAGGGTTGTTGATCAGGTGTAAATATTATCACAGCAAAAACCAGTGAAAACAAAACCTACTGAGAACTGCCTTCCAAGAAGCACAGTAGGTAAAACTGGTGACACAAATCCCTCCGCTGGCACCTTTGTGCTAGATTTGCAGCTTCGTAGAATATATTCACTTGTACTCTGCTCAGCAGCACAGTCCTGTGTCCTGACAGTTGAGTAATGTTCTGCTCACGTCTTCCCTTGTAAAATGAAAAAAGTTGATAATTCAATACAGATGTGACAAGTACAAGATAGATTTCTGCCCAGCACAGTTCAGTGCTTAAAGCATTAGACTGAAAGCCTTCACAGAGAGCTGGATCCTTAAGATCTTCCCCATCAACCACCCCCTCAAAAATTAAATACAATGCAAAGAAAAATTTAGACTCGAAATTTAATTTATTTTTTGATAATCTAAGCAGAGAAAATCTTTTCTATCTGTTGCTCCAGAAAATGAAACAGCATCTTTTGTTTCTGCAGAAACTCTCCCCTGAACCGAGGAAGCAGTTTATTGCTACTTCTTGTGGCCATTGTGGTTGGAGTAAGTAAGCTGATTGCATTTTTGGCAAAGCACGTTGATTTCTATCAGTCTAAATGTTGTTTCTGGGTATGGCAGGGTATGCAGTCTGACTCCACTGGCTTCTTGAAAGAAACACTCAGTCCTACATATGCACTACTGGTGGATGACATGCAGAAAGCTGAAAGTTACTGCTCCACCCTGTCACCCAGACAACTTGGAGGGAGGCACAGCTGGCAGGGGGATATGCGAGTCTGTGGGGGTTTGACCTGGTTTTGAGGTGAGCAGAGTTAAAGAAGGGACACGGTACCACTGTGGAAGCTGCATCTTTGATGCAGCAACATGAGATTGTCAGTGGAGAGGAAGAGGTTAGATGGGATTCAGCTCCTCCAGATCCGCAGCAAATTCCAAAATCTTTGATAGTATTGTGGACTTCCTGGAATCGTTATACTTTCTTTTAAAAACCAGTGTTGTAAACGATCCTAATGATTGTGTCCCATCAAACTGAATGCAGAACATCTATTGCTATTGCTTTTCAAGCATATCCATTTAATGCCAGAATTCAAAACCTCTAGAACAGTGTTTTGGAAGCATATGGAAAGCATTCTGAAAGCACAGCCTATTTATACATATATTTTTTACTAAGTTAACAGCAGAATCTTCATTGACTTCAGTGGGTTAGCCAACTGTCAGACATTAAAACATTTACATTTGCTACCTCTAGACATTGACCAGAATGTGTCTTTCGATCTGGAGCTCTAACTACACAGTTATCTATATTGGAAGGAGTAACTTTTTCTGTGCATTTGATGTGGTACATATACACTATATACTTATATGTATATTTACCAGATTCCTCGAAGATGCTCAAATCTCCCAACATAGAGGAAGGGATACAAACAATAAGGTTGAATGAAACTGAGCTTTCTTAATGTTTTCACCAATATCCTGCTTACAAATGACTCTCAAATGTATCAGATAAAGAGAGTACAACTATCTGTAAACAAAAAAAAGATATTTTAATGTCAGAATGCTTTAACAGCATTACTAAAAAATTCATAGCTATTGACTGTTTGCCCAAACTTGTAGTGCTGTACTGTTGACTCTGTGCTCAACCCTTCACAGATGGTAACTCCCATTCACTTTGATGGGAGATTTGCCTGGGGTAGGTAGACCTGCAGAACTGATGCCTAGGATGTTAATTAAATCTGTAGTCAACTGGCCAAAAAGTGGATGGTTGAGTCATAAGGATAGCTCTTTCTGGCTTACCTAAGAATTCTTTGCAGTATATAATTAAACCACAAAAACTAACATCAAAGTAACGATAAGAGTCTAATGCACTTTACTGAGGAAATTCAGGCCAACATTCCTTCCTTTGATCCCCAGCTAGGACAAGTTAGCACACCAGGTATGAGTCTGGATACTCCCTTTCTCAAGCACTGGTGGAGGTGAAAGAGTTAAAGCTGATGGAACTGGCTAGATTGGATGAACTAATTGGGGGGCAATCATTTTTATTGCACATGCCTGCAGAATCCCTCTGCAATTACAAGTGGGAAGAGGGATCTCCAAATAAAAAGAGTTTTTTCCAGGATGTGAAGGAGGAAGCTCAGAGGTGGCATATCCCCAAAACTCAGTGATCTCAAGACTGAGTAAAAGTCCAAACTCCATGAATTTCTGTATCAACTCTGTGTTTTCCTCACATGCTCAAATCTGGGAGAAAGCCAGGGGCAGCAGTGGGATGATATTCCACAGGTGTCAAACTACTTGGGGAGCTGTGCTCTTTGAGAACATTAAGGTATTGGAAAAGGTATCCAGAAGTCTTTGTATTCCATTTCTCTTGGAGATATACTTTCTAACTTCACAGTTGCTTTTAAACATTATTACTTTACATAACATTGTCTTACACAAACTGGAAAAACGGGATCTAGAAAAAGCTGCTATGGAGTGTTAGCAGAATAATTTGGAAAACCCAACTGAAAGAACAGTCTACTATATCTCCGAGAGAAATGGTATACAGGTCTACTGTAAATATGGAAGGAAATACCAAACGTGGTTCCATGAGGGTCTGTCCTGAACCTGATGGTTTAACATTCTTTCCATTAGTGAATTCAATGATAGAATAAATAGTGTGTTTATTATATTTGAAGATGCCACGAAGATTTGGAGGCTCAAATAATGGAGGAGAACATGAGTAGAATCCAAAGGAATCTTGACGAATTAGAGAGACGAATTAGTGTGAAAAAAAAAAAAGCAGGAAGGAATTAAAGACAAGTCCAGTTTCTGCACTTAGACAAGAAGAATCATTTATAGCATCAAATATGTGAGAAACACCTGACTAATTTATTATCATGTGGAAAAGGAACCCGGGGTTGAAGTTGATTACAGTTTGAACATGAATGGGCAATGCTGCGCTATGGTAAAAAAAGGGGGAAATGTCATTCTGAGATGTTCTGACAGGAGCACAGCCTGCAAAAGGCATAAAGCACTCTTCTTTTTCACAGCCCCGGGATGGCCTCAGCAAAGTTCATTTTTGAGTCTCACACTTTACAGGAGACCAGAACAGAGCAGTATACTGACATATAAGGAAAGATTGCGAGGCTTGTGGTTGTTTAGACTAGATTATAAAAAACTGAAAAGAAACATGATAGCTGTCTTCAAATACATAAAAATCTGATGCAAATCCACAGGGAGTAATCTTGTGGACAGGACAGACAATAAGCGATTAAAGTACAGCAAAAAAATTGGAGCAGACTTCAGGCAGGAGCTTTTTGAACAATGCAGACCGTTAGCCACAGATTTCTGTTGAACCTTTCAATTTTTCCTTTAAGTTGAGGTTAGAAAAATGCCTATTGGGAATTAGAAGGGTCTCATCATCATGTCTGGAGGTGTAGGGACAAGAATGAAGTGCCCTGTCATATTTTGTAATATTCTCTGATCTGTTACTAGAGATATTGAGAGGCTTTGGGAATCTCAGCAGTAGCCTGATTTCCCCTCTCATCCTGGGCCTGACTTTGACTAGTAGCTTCCAGTCAGCATTCAGAGTTTCCCAGGGCTCCAACCATCTCCTTGAGATGTAAGAACCTCCATTCTGCATTTTCCAAAGTGTGTGGGCTCTTTCTGGACGGCACATTACACATTACACAGCAATGCAGATCCCCCCTTTGCATCTTGCCTAGTATTACACGAGTATCTTAGCACTTGGCTGTATTTTGCTAGTTCCCTTGGTTAGCATCTCAGACAGTAATTTCCTGGGGTCCCGGCAAGCTGCATGGTCACAGAGAGGTAGTCCCAAGGTGACATTTTAGTTCTCTCATTCCAGTAAAAACAAATACAAATATATATATACACGCACAACATATATACTGACATATATATTTTTTTCTTAATATAAACTTACCTAAATATTCTTCCAAGGCTACAGGACTCCGAGGTCTAAAACCTCTCGTTTTATATAAAGGATTATTGAAATCAACATGGAAATACAGGTATTCCTTACCAGTATGTGAACAAGAGGGAATATCATGGATAATATCTGAAAGCCAGATAAACCCTCTGATACTAGAAATTAATCGCAATCTTCCATTGTCTGAGTTGTTTTAAGGGTACCCTCACAGCCTTTGTGCACCCCTGTATGCACTGATAAGTCTTCTGCATCTTACAAAGATTAATTTCTTGTGCCAGCCTGATGTCACCTGGGCTGCATGGGGGCTGCTGGATTTCCCTACACACAAGCAGCAGCTGCATCTTTGCAGGGAACATCTAAAGAAAACCAAGTATGTTTGTCCTCAAGACTGGTCTTCAGCAAACCAAGTAGAACCAACTTCTTTCTCCCAGACATCTTTAAAGTTTAAAGGCACAGCACTGATTTCAGTTACGGGTTAGGCATAAATTATATAAGACCATAGAAAAATTTTAAGAGTAAACACTAGAAGACCAAAATGAATGCTACTTATCTGTGGATGGTATAGCAAATATATCAAACATGGGACACTTTAGCTTGTTGCAGCCATGTAATTTTTTCGCTCTTGGCTTTCTCATTTTGAAAGAACACTACAGTTTGGTTTCAGACAGTAGGAGGCAGCGAGAAGTGCTTCTATGTACAATCTGCCTTTTGTTCCTATGCTAAGACTTTCTTCTCTAAAACGAATGATTTTCCTCCAGAGAGTGTTTCCTGTGCTAATAAGAAAAACAAGGGGAAACAGATTGCAAGAGCTTAATAGGCTTTTTTTTGTTGTTTGTGTTTTATTTTATACGTTCCCTGACAAATTTTGTCCTCACATGAATTCTTGAAACCTTCCTGATTTCACAGGAACCTCTTAGCTGTAAAAAAAAAAAAAAAAAAAATAAAAATAAAAAAAAATAATAATAATAATAATAATTTTTTTAAAAAGGATTTTTTTTTGTTGTTCATAGTGTCTATAAAGCTTCCTTCTGTATAAAGTGCTATAAACACGGAATGGCTACTGAAGCAAATTGACTAGAATGGTAGTCAATTTTATACCTCTGCCTTTGCATCTGAAAAGCACTTCTGGTGCCCACAGAGACATGAGATGAAGGAGGAGGGGTAGGGGTAGAAATATGTGCATGCACACACGTAAAGGAGAACGCTTTAAAAAGGAGAGAAAATGCAATAGTACTCTGTACTGTCTGCCCTACATATTTGTCTTGCTGGGTGGGGAGAGGTGGCTTTACAGGATGGAGCGTATCAAGTGAATGCACATTGAGTTAAATTCAGTTCTTATCTGCACTAGGACATTAGCTTCAAATAGCTTTGCTTAAGGGCCAGAGAATTCCCAGGCTACATCTAGAGAAAATGAAGATTCCAAGTTCAAATCAGTTTCTGAAAGGTACGTACTTGCTTAGTGTGCTGCTGTACTGTATTTTTCAGGGAGAGATTTTGTGCTGATGTTAATCTGGCATCTCTCTGATGAATATGTTATAGCCATACCAGTTTACATCAGCTATATTTCTAGCTCTGTATCATCAAACCAATCTACAAGCTTTAATAAATATTGACCAGATGTCTTTAGTACAAATAAAATTATGTCCTCAAGAAGGAAAGTACCTGACAGCTCTGGTCCACTGTATTCATGAAGATTTGCCTGTGAGTCTATTCTAGAACATAATCTTCAGCATATTTGGCAAAACAGAAGTGCTGTTAATGCAGCAGTTACCATTAGCAGTGTGAGAATGGATGCAATAGGAACACACACCAGGAAATTATGTTGATTGTGCAAGGTCTCTGTCTTTTGCAGTAAGAATAGTGTAGTGATATGACATAAAATTGAACAGCTGTTTCTCTGAGCATTTGAAAGCTAGTGAAATATAAGCTAAGAACATCTTCTGTGTCCAAAAGGCAGGCTACTTAGTGTTGTTCTTGAATATTCTGCTTTAATTTTCAGGGATGTAACAGAAAGGTTACATACAATACAGTACAACAACTCCAAATGTTACTGTCTGGAAGCAGGCTGGTGTGCTCCCTGTGGTTCATATTTATTTTTCTACTTTCCATTCTGTGTCTTCTACTTATAAATGAAGATACTATAACAAAGGTACAGCAACAGAGATAATATTCTGGTTTCAGAGCTCTTGTATGTAACAGAGCGTCTTGTTTGCCATACCAGAACTGGGATCCTAGAAATTTTATGAACAGACTTTTCCCGTTCTGATTTTGCAGTTTGACCACTGCTGAATGCAAAAGTTATCTCTTATACTGGTGGGAATCAAATAACCCAAATCTCCTCCCCCAGATTCAAACAAAGCATTAAAGGAGGCTTGCAAAATGCTAGACTCATGCATTCCTTTTGTTTTTGTTCTAACCATATAGTCATATCCACGGTACTGCAGGTCTTTATGAACATCAGAGGCTGTGGAATCTCCTTCTCTGGAGACATCTGAAAACACTCGGATGCTTTCCTGTGCAACCTGCAGTAGGAAGCCTGCTGCAGCTGGGGGTTGGACTGGGGGATCTCCAGAGTTCCCTTCAGCCCCTGTGGATGTGTGATCTAAGCAAGCAACGTCCTGTGCTCGGTTCCCTGTTGAAGCTGGAATGCTGGAAGAGATGCATCACAGCGGTACTTTCCATCATCAGACCAAAAAAGAGAAAGCTTTCTAATACTCCTTGTCTAAAAAGCCCAAGAAATATTGACAGTCTTGCAACAAAGACTGTTTTCAAGGAATTTTTTCTGATTTCAGACCTTAAGAAAAACTTTAACACCTCTCTCAGTACATCACATCATCATTAGGTTCATATAAACATTGTTATTTTACATATACTGAGGCTTTCTGTGCACCAGTTATGGTGACAGTCATTGCAGTGTTGTCATTTGTTGTCTTTTTTCATCTGGAAAAGATTGTGTTTGATAGCAGCTTGAAGGAAGTTCTCCTCTTTAGGAATGTTGCTTCTCTGTTTCTCATTGGTTGGAGATAGAAAGAACATTCTCAGATACTTTAAGTTGTCATAGCTCTACCAACTCATTCGCTGTTTTAGGTGATCTGACTTACTAATTGTAATCATTACATTTTTTCCAATCAGTGCTGAATCTTACATTCTAATAATGTGAGATTTCTGTCATCAAAGCATTAAAGTTATACATTATCTTTGGAAGAACACTAGTTTTTATGTTTATTTTCATTCATAACAGAAATGTATAATCAATTATTTCTACCTAGTTCATTTTAATTAGGTAAATGCCTGAATCTCCATTAATTATGACTAAACCCTTAATTTTATTAGCCAGATATGATCTAAATACAGCAGGATCTTGTTCATTGGAACGCTCTTTAATGGAACTTCTTTTTTATCCAAAAATTGGACTGCATCCCAAACTGCAACATTTGTATTGAACATTCATTATTTATGAGTAGCATATTCCCCCCTACTTGATCAGTTTAACAGGAACTTTAAATGTTTTACACTAGACAGTCAATTCTCTCTGAATTCTATGATGATTACCACACTCTTTAGCTTCTAGTTGATGACAGTACTATCTCGTATCTGTCGTAGTCGTTTTGTTTCTCATTTGATCTCTCTTTTACTCCACAACACTTGAGATGTAACCTTACCATAAGTCAGTACCGGAACCTTGCCTGCACTTCACAAAGTTAATATTTTACCAAAACAATTGGAAATTTAAACAGAGAATTTTAAGAACACATCTATTTGCACCAGTTTCAACTGTTCGCTTATGAGATTCTTTTCAGTTCATGTGAATTATGCCGAGGAAACCCAGGCACAGGACAGGGGTCACATCATACTTTGGAGTTCACTTGCTATTTCTCTTTTGTACTCTTTATACCCTTGGTCAACAACTTTGAAGAAAGTGATATGTGTGTGATTTAAGATGTTACATGGCTCATTAACTGCACTATAGCTGACAATTGGATTTCAAAGACTTGTTTCTTAAGTTA
This sequence comes from Lagopus leucura, assembly GCF_019238085.1. Taxonomy (NCBI): domain Eukaryota; kingdom Metazoa; phylum Chordata; class Aves; order Galliformes; family Phasianidae; genus Lagopus; species Lagopus leucura. The sequence goes on along the minus strand of NW_024962270.1, from coordinate 15,823,264 downwards.
GCAGTTTTTTAGCACAGCCTCAGATACTTCAGACCCCAGATGTGCAAAGGAATAAAAGAATGAGGGCACTCTCTCCTGCTCTTGTTACCGTCCTCCCCGAGGAGCAGCAGTTATCCTTGAAAGCTTCTCTGCTAATGCAACTGTAAGTGTAAGGAGGAGCCTCCTCAGCTGCCCCTTGGCATAGGAGAGTGGAGGAGGGCTGGCAGAAATGTAGGGAGATAAGGCAAAGGAAAGATGCTGGCAGTGATTTTATCTTCAGTTCCAGAGTTCATGCACTCACAGCACTAAAACCTGAGTGGATATTGTATGTACCTGATGTACACAGCACAATCAACCAAAACAGTGAGTTGGCATAACTGTAGCAAGGGCTCACTGGAGCCATAAGATGATGCCACAATGAAAACAAATGACTAGAAGTGGACTTATGCCTGCCAAAGGAGGGGAGCCAGTGTGCGGCTGCACTGACCAGGAAAATGTGGCTTATTGGTTACAACAAAGACTGCAGAGCTGAGAGAAAATGGTTGGTGTGGCTGCTCCAGCAAGGAAGCCTGAGCTGTGGTCTATTCTGTGAGGAGCTCAGAGACAGAGTCATGTATATTCGGTGATGAAGGGAACTCAAAATGAAGAAACTCAGCACTGCGACCAACATGATGTGTGTGACTGCAGATAGCATGCTTCAGTCCATTTTAGTCTGCACAAATAGCTTTTATCTCCTGACAGCCCCTTCTTTTCTTTTGAGTCCTGTAAACTGCATCCTCAAAGATCAGTTCAAACAGACATGCAAAAATATTAGCTTATTAAGTAATATATGAGAGTAATATAAACAATGTAATAAACAACAGAACATGTTGAGAAATAAATACATACTCATAAAAATGCTGAGATTTGTAATAACCTGCTCCAACTGTGCTTTTATTGCAGTCATCCAGTGCAGTCTCACCTGTTTTACCTGCTGCCTTTTTATTTTCATAAAATGATAAACTACAATTATGCTTCACTTTTCAGCTATTCCATATTACAACACAGCATACATTGAAGACATAACATGTAAGAAGAGCTCAGTCCAGCCAAATATTTACAGCTCTAACTTTAAACATGGAAGTTTTCCTACCTTAAGCTCTCTGCTGACTTGTAGCCTGCTTTCTCAGAAGGTATCCTAACCTTTGACTGGTCTCTGAGTGCATGAAATGTGTGCATCCCAGTAAGGAAAGGAAGTGAAAGCTTGGGCTGCATTCGCATATCCATCACACAAATATCACTCCTGCCTGTGAAGCTGCTTGTGCTACTGAACTTCATGCTTGATGTGTGTGTCCTCTTAGGTGTGCTAGCTGAGAAGCAACTTTGAAAGCGTAAGTAGAGATATCAAGACCAAAAATACAGAAATTGGATGTCTTGTCATCTAATACCTCTTGCTTCAACGACAATAAAGCCTGCTGACACAGTTAGTCCTGGCAAGAAGGCTTTCTGCGGTGTGAATGGAGCAGCTGCTGCTTATCAGGGAGGGAAATCAATGACTCAGCACTCATCAGAAGCATCCTGCTGGTCACCACTGCCAAGTGCCGAGTCATCGATTTTCCTCCCCACCAGGCGTAGACTGCTCTATTTTCTTTACAGCAAGCTTTAAAGTGTTTCCAGTGCCTTGTATGCAGCTGTCAGCTCCCATTGGTAGGTCTCAGTAGGAGCCCCCCAATACATTAATTGTGCTGGGGGATAAATCTCAAATTCCCCCACCGCAGCTTTTTCAAAGTGCCTGGAAGTCAGCACGTCTGAATCTACAAATCGCCCCTTGTGCCCCAGTCAGCCTGAAGGAGTTGTTCTGCTGGCCATAAGCTCACTAAATATTTTTTTTCTTGTGAAGTAGCAAATGGAACACAATATGCATGGCTCACAGTCACTGAAACGAATCCAACAGCATGCAGTTGTCATCAAGAAATATGTCTAGGAAAACCTCTATAGCCATGCAGTTTCAGCACAGCATGCTAGTACCAACCAGTTATTCAATCTTCAGACAAAGGGACTGCCATATATACTGCGCATTAGAAGTGCTGCCCTTTGATTTCTCCTTTTGAAAGAAATCATCCTTACAGCTGTTCTCTATTGTCCCTCAGTGCTGAATATCTTCTTTATCTAAAGAGACCCTGGGATTCAAAAATAGAATCAGAAAGTGGTCTTTGTCTGCCAGCATTAAAATCTTGTGAGTCATGTTTTCCCAAATCCTTCACAAAATTCTGTCGCAGCTTGAACTTCAGGAATACTGTGAAGGTGACTACAATTATATTCATTTACAACTTGAAAAGCTCATTTAAGCTGAAATGTGTGATATATTCACATATATCTCTTTCCTGTTTCCATTTACAAAGAGCAACAGAATTACAGAGTTGAACAATAAAGCTTGAAAGCTTTCAGTTCCCTTCCTTTTTCAAGATGCAAATGAAGTGAGTTCTAGAATCTGCAAACTGGCTTCTACTAACTGATTCTAATCTAAGAAATAGCATATTTACTAGAATATATCTTTAAGCAGAATTAAAATTAAAAATCCTTAAATTATTGTCCCCCTGTATTATATTTTCAAAGATTTTCAGTCCTGTAACATTGTCATTCTCTTCAGAAACAAGGAAACATGCAAATAAGTTGTTATTTATAATAGCTGCAGCTTGCTATGTTTGTAAAATAATTGTATTTGCCAGTTAATTGACCTTGCGTGCACAATAGGGACAGAAACAAAGAAATGATGCATGAAAATTCAGGGTAATACTGGATTGGTTTGGAAATGTACATTAAATGTTAATTTTCAAAAATAGTAAGCAATTAATTGCTGCTGTAACAAACATTTCTATTATGCCCTGGCAGCCATGCTGCGTTAACATGATACACTGAGAGTCCAGGCAGACCACAACTGCAGTGTTTGCACCAGAGTAAGTGCATTTTTGGTTTAATTTTAAATTTTCATCCTCCCAGAAATGCAGATGTTGTCGTATTTGTCGGTCTTGCTAAAATCTTTGTCATGTGAGTGCCAGCAAATGTAGTAACACCTAATAAATTATGTAGAGTATTGCAGTGTGCTGTACTTGTATGGCCACTTCAATACACTGTTATTGTTTTCCAACACTTCCCCCACAGGTTAGTCTGGCTTCCAACAGAGGGAGAAGTGAATAACAAGCCAATCAACATGCAAAACACTGAGCAGAGCAGCGCAGCACACAACCACCAGCCAAAAGCGAGATTAACACGTGGTTGCAGTCAGGACAGTAACTCCTTGCTCTTGGCTTTCTCAGCTTTGCACGCCTGCTCCCTGTATCTTCTGAATCGTCTTTCTGTTGTTTACTGGTCAATTAAGTTGTTACCCTTGTCAGCGCTGGATGACGAATGCAGTAGGACTAGCTGATGCTTCCCGGCTAAGGATGTAGCTTTGCCTCTTGTGCTGCTCTGGAGCTGCATCCAGAGGGACCATCCTCGTCCTGGGGCTGGGCCACGGCTGCCTTAACATGGGGAAGTGGCTGGCCCTGCCAGCTGGTGAGGGGAAACCTCTTCCAATATGTAGATGTGCTGCCTGGCATTGCTGGGGAACTTGGGTACAGAGTGCGATCCTGCCTGCCCCGTGCTCAAGTGGGACTTCCTAGCTTCAGTGGATGTGAGTCCTGGAGGTCATTTTCCAGAGACAATTATTTTGGGGGTGGAAATGTGTCTTGGAAGGAAGCTCTCCTTTGTCTGGTGGACAGAGCTGGCACCAGCAGCTGAGCTGAGACTGCTGGCTGCTTTCAGATAGAGCGCACTGCAGATTTAGAAGGCAGCAAACTTCAGTCACCACTAGCCTGCTGTGGATTTAACCAGCAGTTCAAAAATGAAAATCTCTGTATTGTATTACAAATCCCCTGAGGCATGCAGCAGGCTTTTTGTGGCACAGGTGTTTTGGTGTTGTGTTTTTTTAGTAACTTTTCCAGAATTTCCATTAGCTACTGTAAGCAGGATAGATAACTGCCCACAGTTTGGCTCACTTCTCCAACAGTCAGGTGTCTACAAGTCTGGGAGCGCTGATTTTTGCTTGTGTCAGTTGGTGCCATGCTGTGAAACATGCAAAATGTTTTTGCTGTATGTTTTCCAAAATGGAACATTTTACAGCCCTGCTCTAGTGCCAGGACACCCTTACGAAAGGAGCTAATCTGCACTAATGATTGTGCAAGAGTAAAATGAAAAAAAGGACACTGTAACTTCCCTGAATTTATGGCATTACAGTCCTTTCTGTGGCAGCACAGAGTCAGATGGCTCTGTAGTGAAGTACAGGCTGGAAGAAAAGGAAAACGATGGCAAAGAAAAAAACAACAGAGTAAACAATGTTATTTTCTCTAAAAATATAAGAACTAAGCAATAAAAGGAAATCCCTGTAAATGGCAGTTTGCTTGTAAAGAGTATCCTTCAGTCTATGTTCATTTCAATCTATTAAACTACCTTGCCTAAAACTTTATATAAAACACTTTTGTATTCCGTTATACTGCATAGGAAAGCATTCAGGTCTAATAGTATTACTGATAAAGAAACCAAAAGCGTATTTACAGAGACTGAATGTCTATAAAGAGCAGACCAAGCAAGCCTCTTGAGAAACAAAACTCCCATATCAGATTATTGTGTGGAAAAATATAGCCTGCTCTTCTCAATTACAGCACCGATTGGGGTTATTTAGAAAGGAAGTCATTCTGATTTTCTATCATAAAATCACTTTTCTTAAGCCTGTAAACATCCAAGAAATTAAATTTTTAGGTAAGATCCATTTTGCAAAAAGGTATTTATGAAAAGATTCAGTTAACGATTAGAGAGGATTTAATAACATAATAACTGACTAATGCTAGCACGCAATAAATGCACCCAATTGGATTCCTGAACAGAGCTGGTGTTCTACCTCATGTCCTCTGGCAATTCCTTATATAAGCTAAGTTACTTGTGTCCATTCTTCCTACAGTAGTGAAGGCTGCAGCAGAAAACTTCTCTTTAGGTCATAACAAAATATTTATTTAAAAAGAATATTTTATTAAAAATGTTTAATAGTGATCATCAGGGTAACAACATGATAGAGCTGAATACAAAATCATGCTGCTGATTTATGGGTATTGACATATGAAGCACAAGAGGTGAACACAGGCCAATTCAGGATTGCCCATAACATGATGTTTTCACATTCATATTGTGGCTCATACTAGGCTCAGAACTCTGCTGAGCACTGTAGGTGAGTTACCAAATTAATAAGAGTCTTTTTATTACAAAGCGCTTTGAGCCAAACCCTGGAATTAACGCCAATTCTGGTTGTGCAATCTGGTTCTGAACAAAAAGTGGTAGAAATGTCACCCTGAGTCTGGCAAGAGAGAAAAAGAAGTAGTGGACTAAAATCAGAAATACTATCACTGCACAGCTATGTCCCATAAAGCTAAATGGCCACTTTGCTACTTGAGTCTTTCCTAGTGAGATTTAATTTAATTTTTAAGGACTTCAGGGCAGGTTAATGAGGGTCTACTTCTGTGGTAGACAGAAAGTATTTAAAATGGGTCAAGCGCAGACCCTAGACAGACCACCACAATACTTCAGGGCTTTAAAATCCTGAACCAAACTTCATGTGCTTGCAATATTTGTACATTCTGGCTCTTAGAACTGATGCTGCCAGCGGTCACAGCCACAAGGTGCAGTGCTGTCACAGCCCCCTACTGGAGCAGAGTAGTTGGGTTGTGTTGGAAGAGGCCATACTCATGGGTTAACACAGCTGGTATGTAGGGAGGTTTAAGCATCGGACCCTTGAAGCCATCTGTAAGAAAGCAAAGGGAAGAACTAAAAGCCGTCAGATGGACAGCGTGACCCTTTCCACAGGCAGTTCTCAGGCACCACAAGTTAAGTCTCTGTTGGAGCTAGCTCCCCTACAAGCATAGAGGAACAGCTCCCACCAGCTGCAGCTGCAGAGATGGTGTGTGCCCACCCAGAAGACAAAGAGCCATGCAGCCCATGGGGAGCAACTGGGAGAGAATTTTAATTGATGCATGTGTCTGACAAAAAGTTAGCACTTAAATACATGTGTAATTGCATGCATTTATATTTGTGGAAGTGTCTTACTGCCACTGCATCGCTATTAAAATGCAAAACAAGTGCAAGCATGTTATGTTTATTAAACCACGAAAAAAATGTTCAGACAGCATTATGACTTATGTTTCAAAAGCATAGAAACAGGCAGGGAAAAGAAAGGGGAGGAATCAGAAATCAAATTCTCAATTTTCTCTTTTTTTTTGCCTAGTTACCAAAGCAGGTAGGGTAGAGTATGCAGTCCTTTGAGATGTCTGCAGCAATGATCTTGCCTTTTAGAATAAATCTCAAAGTGTGCTGCAAATTTAACAGTTTTACATCAGACACAAGTGCAAGATAAGTGCATCTGTATCTGAGATGTGCTAGGAAAATGGTCACAGCAAGGGAAGAATGCCTTCTTTCCCCTCTCCAAGAAACTGTCAATGAATCATAGGTGTGCAGAATGTAATTATGCAGACTGAAATTAGGCCAGTTCACTATGGCTAATTCCTTGCCTTTTACAAGTGCCACAGGATCTTTAATGCCACAGATGATTAGGTTGTCAGTTTTACGTATCATCTGCAAGTTGGCAGCTCTAGTAGCTTACCCAATGTCATGTCCAGTTCTCAGAGTACTAGGATAAATACTGAATGGCATGGTGACATGCAGCATCTCTCCCCAGTTCTCCCTGATTCCATGTTCCCCATTGGTAGAGCTGCAAATCTAGTGCTTTCTCATTCTTGCTTTCAGCTTAAGTTTCCATTTATTAAATCAGCGCTTCCATCATCATCATTTATGTCCTATTCGTACATAACTTCTAGCTACTGTAATACTCTTCTCATGATTGAAATAACTCTGACGTCAAACAGCTTGTGCAATCTGAACAAAGAGTCCTAAGCCACCAGAATACCTTTATCTAAAATATACTCTCGAATAAATGGAAGGACAATGTTATTTGGGTTCTTTTTGTGTTCTGTGAATAAGAGTTATGCAGGAAGAGAGCTGCTGAGCATGGAGTGCTTTCTGGCAGCAGCCAGATGCAGCCCCAGCAGTTGGGGGAAGTTGCTGTGACTTCAAAATGAGCACTGTTCCAAACTGTCCAGTTAATCTCATATCTCCAGATTTTGGATGATAACTAGGATATTGGCTACCTGATAACACTGCAGTTATCTCCTCTAAATTCAAGTGTTAATTTTGTTCTCTTGCTCATCTACCTTTCTGCATAATGTACATGCCTGTTCCGTAGCTGCTTCTTTTGCAAACTTTTAGTCAGTCAGATGTTGTAAGTCTAGTGATAATCATACCTAAGTTTTTGATGTGAAGAACAGAATTGCTGCCATTTCTTTGCATTAGAATTGCTAGATGTGCAGCATCCAAGAGTGGCTGCTGTGTATCTTGAGATACAAGTAGGCCATTAGAAATCCAGCACACGCTTAAGCCACTAACCAAAGGTAGTTCTTATACTCCAAAGATGTTTTTTTTTGCATAGGCACTTTCCAAGAGAATGTGTAAAAATGTTGTTTTCAAACTAAAGCTAGGCTTGTACTTGGAAATTCTTCTTCGAAAAGTAACACTCTGCTGCACCTCTGGCATTGTGCTAGAAAAGAATGGTGTTGGCAGAGTATGGGTGATGTCCAAGAGAAACTCCTGTTGCGTCACTTCCAGTTTGCAGCTTTCTTCTTTAATTCACATTGTTCCTCAGCAGCATGAGGAGAGCTGAAAGCAAGAAGGCTCTGTCCATTGCAGAGGTGGCACAGGGGACATTCTCTTGTGTTTTCTGAGACTCCTGCACAGCTGAGGTGCGTTTCCCACTGCTTGTGTGCATCTTGTGGTAGAATGCTTGAAAAAGGCAAAATGAGAAGCACTAACATCTATATTCTTTAATATAATGTGCAGTGGCCCGACTGTTGTGTAAGTGATGGAAAACCCCTACTTGCAAGAGGTGTGAGAAGAGGGAATGAGGAACAGCTGGAATTTGGGTACATTTTCCAACGACGTTAAAGTTGTGTTTTGTTTCAGTTTTAAAGTGCACATTGCTTGTTACCTTTGGATGAATATGAATTCAAAGACAGGAGCATTCCATTCATGCTTTTAGAATTTTAGGTACAAATTTCAAATGGATCATTGGAAATGACTTTCCCAAACCTGTCAGTTTGTTGGCTCCTGGCAGTGAGAGTCTCACTCCATTCAAACCTGCTATTTCTTTTGCCTGTGCTCCATTTGCTGCATGTTTCCCTGTGTTCTGTGATGTATCAGTTATAAAACTGTACATTTTTACCTTGATATCCTGTCTGAAGGTGGTTCATTGCATGCAGCAAGGCTGACTCTGTGTGGGACAAAAGCATTTTTAATGTCTGTCAATTACTCTCACTTAAAAAAGATGATTATAGTGGCTAAACTCAGTGGAGCTGGCACTTTGACTCTCCACATTGAAATGGCACTGCATATGTTTGTACATATATGTTTAAAGAGAATGCAGAAGAACAGACCTTGTTCCTGATATTTACCACCTGCATTTCTTTGTCTTTCAAAAGGGCAACAATTAATTCTTTCTTTGTTTTTTTTACCATTAGGAAGTTGTACGGTAATGGCTTGATCCAGACTGCACAGACACCCCTTTTCTAAGTGGTCTGGCCACAGAAAGATATTTTCAGATTTGTAGGAAAGGCTGTCCAGAATGGAGACTTGTAGTGCCATTCTCCTTTTGCTGGAGGAGTTCCCCTGTCTGTGGTTTGGTTTTGTGTGATAATTTAAGCACAGATGTCGAAACACTTCTTCACTGGAGCTCTGGAAGTAGGCTAGCAGCATTCAGTCATTGTTACATGAAGATGAAGCCAGGCTACGTGTGCCAAAGGCACCCTTCCCCCAACTCTCTCTGCAGACACACACAGACAGGCACACACACAGTATTATCTCTGTTTGCCTTACTAATGTCATTGTGCAATATTCCATTTTCCTCTCTCTTCTTGTCCCCAGGGTCCATAACAAACCCCTGCTGGACCTTTTATCCACCCACTAAGTCCAGATTAATTTATTATACTCCATCTAGTTTTTGAACTGTTCCTTCTAAATGTGTGATGGGGCTTAGGGCTGTGCAAAGGGGATTCAAGGATAAGGGGAGAAAACATCCTCAGGCTCTCGCTTACAGTGAGAGGTTGCATTACAGTGTGAACACCTCTACTATTATTATGCATAGCCATGGAAGATGATGCAGGCGGAATAGCTGATTAGAGCTCATATTTAGCTACATTAACATCTCAAGTCCATTTTTTTTCTTATAAATCTGAGTTCATCATAATCTAAAAGCAAATATTTGCCTTTAGTATCACTGATTTATGCATAGAATACAGTGTACTGTTCATTTCCTTCTTAATTATTATTATTTTTTTTAAACAGCTTCCAGGCAGAAAGTCAAAGCCTGCTGTGTTTTATATTATGCTCTGCAACTCATTTTTCTTTTGTTGTTGTTGTTGTTGTTGTTTTTTAATAAAGCATCTAATTAATCCATGCAATCTGAATACTTTCTGCTTAAACTTGAAGTGCTCGCAAAAAAATGGAAGGAAATGTCGCTAATTTGTTGTACCTATGTATGTTGTACCTATATATATAGCTAAAAACAGGAGATGAATGCTTCCTCACTCTATGTCTAGCATGTCTATGGTGACTGAAAACTCTTGGCAAGGGTAGCTTCAAGTGGAAAATGTCTGAAAGCAGTTCTTAAATGCTGTGGAGCCGATGCTCATAATTTTTGCCATCTTGTTATTGTGCACTGTACTGCATTAGATGAACCTGATGGTCTTGCATTTGTAGTAATAAACCTGCTTTCTCTTTTCCATTTGAGGGAGGTCTCAGCTTGGCCTTTTTTATAGAATCCCGAGGTAAAGGAATCCTGAAGCTCTGTTGTAGCTTAGGCCTATTTCTCTTGTGTTGAGCACTGTGAATGATAGAAGTTTATTTCTTTCTGACTCAGCACCTTCTCCCAGAGAGAACACAGACAAGAGGCAGGGGCTGGCTGTGCCCCTGGAAATCAAGAGTGCAACTTCAGGTGGCAAAGCCTGAAATAAAGAAAAGGAACGAGGGAAGTGCACCCTCTGATTAATTATCACCAGCACAGTTTTTAATTGAATGTTTGTCAGGCTTTTTCATGAAATACCAGCAGCTCTTTAACATCTTTAAATTATTACCTAGGCAATTTCCAGTAACAAGGAAGTTGAAAATCAATGTAGAAAATATTACCATAGTAAAAGTAAAAAGATGTTTCCAAATGGTGATATAGAAAACCTCACAAGGGAAAGCTTACTTGCCTATGAAGCTTTCCCAGTAGGAATATCATAAATCATACTTAAGTCAGGGTATGAATGAGAAAGAGAAAAATATTTATCAAGATACAGCTTACAGTGTTTGTGGCCTGGCACAGACAAGTGCCAACAGAACATGTTAAGCATGGTCAGCAGATAGATGGTGCATCGCAGGGTGTGGGTGGAAGCTTAGAAGCTCTCTTTTTTTTTTTTTTTAAGAGGTACATTTAGGTGTCCTCTTATGCATCTGCATCAAAAGCAGTCATGGCTGTGTGCGAAACAGGGTCAGATCCAAAGCTCACCTCTGAGGCAGAGTCACCTCTGCAGCATGCTCTTGCTTTTGCTTATTTTTGCACCATGAAAAAGCAGACCTGGCTTCCCCCTAGCAGAGGATTGGTCCCATTAAAAATAACAACACCGTGTTCTGAAAATAGGTAGGCTGCTCCAAAAGTAATTCCTCCTATTTCTTTCCATGAGAACTACAACAGATGCAAAGTGCACAATAACACTTTTTGATAGAGCAAATTCTCAGCTACAAAACGCTATCTTTCAACATAGTCAGCATGATTAGCTGTGCATTTTGACCACTGATGAACAAGAGCCTGTCTGCCATGATTGTAGAAATCTGCGCCAGAGGAGGTGACTGCTGTCACCACTGCCCGACCTCTCTGTGCTCACATCCACTGTTTCATCTCCATTAATGCTCAGCAAGCGTTGATGAATGTCAGTGGGTGCCATTTCTTCCTCGTGGAGGAATTCAATTCTCCCCTTTGCTTCATATGCTCTTCCACATCAGACACCGCTGTCACACTGCCCCTCTGCTGCCATCTGTCACATGGCAACAAATGTAATGGGATATTGGTGGAAAGGTTCAACCTCTACTGCCACGCCACCAACACCTGCCTCTGTCATCATGGGCCAACGTCATCACATAGGAGACACTACTTTTGGAGTACCCTCATATATTTTTGTCTATTTCCAAGGAAAATAAAATTAATAATAATAATAATAATTAAAAAAAAAAAAAAAAAAAAAAGAACAACTCTATGGAATGGTTTACAACAGCAATGTTTTCTTCTTACAGCAATGTGTTTACATGCAGATTTGCATCGTGTGCAAATTAGCTGAGGTGATGAGCACATGGCCCTGTCACATTTTGAAACTTTCCAAACACTCCATCTTCTATTTTTTTTTTAATTAAGCTTTTACCTCACCTTATAGATTGTATCTATAATAGATTTTAACTGCTATGCAATAATAATGTATTATCTTAGCATCAGCAATATCATAGAGCATTAAGAGATTAATTAAATCCTGCTATTCCTGAAGAGATGAATAGCACATAAACTTGTAGAGTTGGTGTAGACAGTTCATGTATGTCCATCTAGCCAAAGGCAGGTATCCCTCTGTTAGGGACCTATGAGGAGGGGAAGATGTAAAATTACAGAATAGCAGTTGACTTAAAATAGGGAGTTGGTAAGATTGAAGTCAACTGTGAAGATAACTCCACATGGAGACTCCAGAGGAGACTGCAGATGACATCAGAATTGTTGTTCAAAAAGGTTTGTGTTTTAATTTACTCAAGGACAAAAGGGTGAATGCTGGACTGTTTACAAATTCAGCTGTGCCCTATTTAAGTCTGAGTCAAAGTCACATTGCATAAAGAGAATGCTATATGCCTGATTCAGGTACTTTCTGACAGTTTCCATTCCTCTCTTCTCAGCTTGCTTTGGTAGAAAGCAAATAACTTACCAGTGTTTGGCAAGTGTGTTCTCTAAGCTTACTGCTTGAACAAGTACAAAAAAAGCTGGTAATATTCCAACTCTTGAAGCATGTCTGCTTCATATTTGATGAGCAGGAAAGCAGGGTTTTATGATATTTAACACCCTGGAAGAGCAACTGGCCAGGCTCTAAACTGGCCCAGCAGCTGGCAAGTCCTTCAGGTCGCAGTCCCAGCTGCAGGTCAAATGGGCTGCTGCCTGGGAGGGAGGGTGGCCTGTGCAGCATGGAGAGGAAGGCTCTCCTGGGCTCTTATGAAGCAGAGTATTGCTATGTAATCTGCAGAAGATAGGTGATGCTGGCAGCTGCCCTGTTCTTGCACTGAAAATAGCATCTTGTTCTAGAGGATTTTACACCAGAATGCTTGTAGCTGACACCTTGCAGGATGAGTTTATGTGTGACGCTCCCTGCTACTGACGCGCAAGGTAAAGGTGTTCCTGTTATTGATGCTAACCTGACATTATCCTTCTTTTGGATAGCACGCAGCTCATACCAGTCTGGGGTTGCTTCATAATTCCTCATCTGCAGAACTGAGTTGCAGCTTTCTGCAATCTTTGTGTATAATAGGGCATAAGAAATCTCTGGAAGTCTTCTGCTGCAAAAACAGAGAAAACCCTTGCAGAAGTTCACCATGACCCACCTACTGCCCTGCATGAGCTACTGTACATCTTTCCTGTGTGTTGGTGTCTCTCTTTTCTGAAGAGATGAGAAATAAGGGAAATCCTAAAGCACACCAGAGTTCCTTGATTTCAGTTAGAAGCGCATCTGTGAGAGACATTAGATAACGGGACTTAGTCTAATTTTGGAAAAAAATACATCTTATCTTTGTGATTCCACTAAGAAAAAAAACAAAAAACAAAGAAGTGCTGTTGCCTTTTAACTTACTATATTATCTTTACTTAGACATTTAACTTTACATTGATTTGGGTCTTGGTCCTCTACCTGCACTTGCTGGTTTTGCTTTTTTTCTCCCTTTTCATGCAGGTGAGTTCATGAGGCAAAATTTAACTTCAGGGATTTGAACTCGTATAATTCTGTTTCTCCAGGTCGGAAAGAACCAACCATTCTTTTTAAGGACTGAGGCTTAGTTTTAAGTCCGAGCTACAGAATTACTTCTGACTCTGAGCTGCACTTAGCCCCAGCTCATTAGGTCTACCTGATGGCTGCATAAAGCCTATGTTTTTTTTTTTTTTTGTTTTATCTAACAGACTGAATTTGAGTTTTGTAATGAAACAATTGAATTGTAATTGAAGTTTTCAATAAATATTTACTAAATGTCTGCAATTTGTGCATTGAGAAGGCCCTGGAAGAGACTGAGGCAAGCACACGGTGGGGGTGCGCAGCGCTGCACGAAGACTTGGCAAAGCTAGTTTTGTCAGCAAGTCTGCACATGTGTTCAAAAGGAAAAATCTTCAGTCATCCAATCATATTAAATGGAATACAGCAAACGTTATTTCACTCATTCTTACAAGAAACCTGTCAATAGGCATTGCACAAGTGGAGATTTTTTCAGAGTTCTCACCCAGGAGTGACTGCACAGATGCCTTCAGGGAGGATTGCTGTTTGCTGGCATGATGCGAGGGACAAACAGTCCCAGCAGCCAGCTCTGACTTCAATCCATGCAGCCAGAGCCAGAGCAGCACCATGCTTTGGTCTTCTGCAGTGTGTCACCTTTGCTGAGGATAAATGTGAGTCAGTTACTAAATGTCATTGCTGAAATTACTTTTGTTTCATTAAAACAGAAAAGCAAGTTTGTATGAAATGGTGAAGTATGTACAAGAACACAGTGTTTTAACATGTTTGAAACTATTTTTGAAGTATACCTAAGGCAAAATGTTGCAAAATAATCCTATAAAGTTGTTTATTTACTGTTATTTTATAATAATAGATATTCTAAGTGAAGCTGTCTGAATTGTTGCTTCACAGTCATCTGCTGAATTGAAAAATCTTATACAAACAATGTTTATTATTACATTTATTATATCAGTTATTACATTTCAAGGTAACAGTAAGATCAGCTAGACTCAATATCCAACACTTAAAATTCTACTTTGCACTGGAACAGGGAATACTTATTTTAAGCACATCCATAAAGTATATATTTTAAATGATATTTTGCAGTTCAGTAGTTTCTCTAACCCAAAGATCCCAAAGTGCTTCTCAGATGGTGGTGAAGTTAGCTTAAGAGTAGTCCTGTGAGCACAATGATTTTCATTTTACATAGAGAGAAAATGAGCAGTGAAAGCTGATGGTTTGTTCAAGATTGCACACAGATGCTGGTACAAAGAACAGGCCCTGCACTTCTTGCCTCCCACTTCCATGCCTTAACCAGAGAGCCCCCAGCAGGCTTTCCACATCGTGGTTGAGCAGCTTTCATTAGATCAGTGGAGATTCAGGAACCCAGAGCTAATTAATGCTCTGGCACTTCTCAAAGCCTCCATTGGTCTTTACCTCTGTTGGTTCCAGAGGACTTGATGACTTGCAGTGAAGTCCCTGAAGAGATGACAAAGAAAGACAAGTAAAGCTTGAGGACTCACTAACATTGTGTGACAAGAGGCTGTACTCAGATACATGTGCTAAGGTTTTACAGGCTTCCTGTTCTTCTTAAACACTGGATGAGAAAGCTTCAAAGCAGGACACCATCATGTTAATAGAACCTTGAAATCTGATAAATTAAAAGTTGTTCCTTATTACAGTCCTCCGCGTCATACCTCTCACACTGCTTAAAGTGAGTTGCCTTGATTCTCTTTTAAAACTAAACATTCTGAAATTGGAAAAAAAAAAACAAAAACAAAAACCAACCAACAGGATTCCTGTGTAAGTCACAAGGAATCAAGTATCACAAACTGCCAGCTGTGCTTCTAAATAATTAGGGAGGGACATAAGCTGCTGCTGTTAGATCAAGATCAATGCCTGAAGTTTGGGCTAAGATATTTCAGCTCAAGTTTTTAACATCTCAAATTACATCTCGTGTTGAGAGGTTTTAACTGTTTCAACTTTTCTGCTAGCAAGAAGATTAGTTATGAAGACAATAAAGAAGATAAGCTATTAACAGTGACAGATTTTGGAGCAGGGTTGGTTTTTTCAGTCCAATTAATACATGACTTCTCAGTAAAGTCTGGACATTAAGAAGCCATATGTTTCAAAGAGAATGCTTGTCATTGTAATGACATCTAAATACTCAGTCTCTCTCCTCACACGGCGAAGATTTGTTTTGTTTGCATTTTTCTTAGGTATTTTGGTACGATCCAACAGCCCCCAAATGGGTCATTATTAATGGATACAGATATTCCCAACAGGGGTGCTTTACCTTATCAGAATATATGTACAAAAACCAAATTCTCTCTGAAACTACCTTGTATTTTCCATCAACTTCTATGAAAGATAGGCAGACAATTCTTAGAAATACAAAGCTTTGTGGTCTTAGGAATTTATATGGCTGTAATATTTCATATTGGCAGGAAGTGTGGATCTGCCTGGGGGTAGCAAGGCTCTACAGAGGGATGTGGACAGGTTGGATCGTTGGGCTGAAGCCAATGGGATGAGGTTCAACAAGACCAAGTCCTGCTGAGTCAACAAGACCAACCTGAGTCCTGCACTTTGGCCACAACAACCGCAGGCAACGCTGGTGGTTGGAAGATTCTGTAGAGGAAATAGATCTGGCAGTATTGGTCAGTGCTCAGCTGAACATGAGCCAGCAGTGTGCCCAGGTGGCCAAGAAGGCCAACGGCATCCTGGCTTGCGTCAGGAACGGTGCTGCCAGCAGGAACAGGGCAGTGATTGTGCCCCTGTACTCAGCTCTGGTGAGGCCGCACCTCGAGTGCTGTGCCCAGTTTTGGGCCCTCAGTGCAAGAAACACACTGAGGCCCTGGAGTGGGTTCAAAGGAGGGCAACAAAGCTGGTGAGGGGTCTGGAGCACAGGGCTGATAAGGAGCGGCTGAAGGAGCTGGGAATGTTCAGTTTGGAGAAGAGGAGGCTCAGGGGAGACCTCACTGCTCTCTATAACCACCTGAAGGGAGGTTGCAGTGAGCTGGGGGTCGGCCTCTTCTCTCATGTAACTGGTGATAGGACGAGAGGGAATGGCTTCAAGCTGCATCAGGAGAGATTCAGGCTGGAGGTCAGGAAATACTACTCCTCTGAAAGAGTGGTCAGGCACTGGAATGGGCTGCCAAGGGAGGTGGTGGAGTCACCGAGCCTGGAGGTATTGAAGGAACGTTTGGATTTTGTGTTGAGGGATATGGATTAGTGAGAACTATTGGTGATGGGTGGATGGTTGTGCTGGATGATCTTATAGATCCTTTCCAACTTTGGTGATTCTGTGATTCTATGATATATATACATGTAACAGCAGAAACAGAACAGGTTTTTGTGTTTTTTTTTTTGGTAGGGGGGTGGAGGGAAAGGGAGGAAAAAATGTAAATACAAAATAAGTACATTAAAAATCTGTGTAAATTAGTTTGGGGAACAAAGAGATGAAGATGATTTACAGTATTAATAGGGCTTAATACATAAAGTATTTAGCACCTCTGCAG
Organism: Lagopus leucura; assembly: GCF_019238085.1. NCBI lineage: Eukaryota > Metazoa > Chordata > Aves > Galliformes > Phasianidae > Lagopus > Lagopus leucura. Next base: position 15,806,619 of record NW_024962270.1, on the reverse strand, counting down.
CACTTAGAGCAGCACAGCTAGTGCTTTAACTTGTTTGACATTGGAGCCTTTTTACCACTTATATCCCAGCATATTTACAAATTGAGAAGAGGCTTGTTGAATCTTGTTCCATGACAGACTTCGGAAGTATTCAGGCTGGTAGCTTGCAATTACTTCATCCTGGCTCTGAGTCAAAGCAGGCCAGCACAGGGGAGGGAGGCGTTCAGCTGGACCAGCCGAGGCAGAGGGTAGCATGCTTTTAAAGGGGAAGAGCCTGAACACTGGGCTTTTCTTGACATACATCATTAACTATTAATAGAGATTCATTATTTTTGTGGATTTGTCACAATTGGCTCTTAGGACAGAGTGCCTACATGCTTTACTAATTATCCCTAACCTGCTTGGAGGCACATTTGTGAATGCCAATCATTTATTGCCAATTTACATACTTGAGGGAGGAGATGAGGGGGAGATATTCAGAAACATAAAAACACATTAGACTTAATGTATTAACATTTTCCCGCAAGCTCATCCCGTTCCACGACTTGATGAGTCCATCTCCGTCCTGAATAATCCTCACCTCTTGCATCCTTGGCAAGCGACAGGGAAACCGAACAATTTCCTTGAGATTACTTGAATTCCTTGGAATTAATGTCAATCACTGTGTTGAATTTTTGGTTGTTTTCTAAAGAATGAAATGATATATTCATAATAAAGTCCTGATTTGCTTATTTGATACGAAATCTCAATGTTTTCTTTTTGCATAACCCACTTTGCAGTGTGTCAGGAAGCGTTTTCCTAACAATCCATAAGGGAACAGAAACTCTCACTTTGAATATATGTGAGTTTATTATACTCTCTGCCTTGAGGTTTGAAGTGACTTGTTTTTGCATAGTAAGAGAGAGTGGGCAAAGCTCAGTGTGGGTGTCGTGGCAGTACCATTAGCCAGCCATACCTGATCTGAGATGTCATGCCTGACTGTACTGCACCATCAGGGCTGAGGTGTTCCTGCTTTGTCATCATTAAGTGGGTGGCTGCTGTGGCAAGATGCTTCTGCTCAGTGAATCAATCACAAAATAAATGTTAGACTTCTGCAGGGGAAATATCGTGCCTCCTTCTTGACTTCCCACTCCCAACACTTTTATTCCTCTGCTATTCCTCTGCTACCCTGACATTCTGCAACAGCTTTATGAAAATCAAAAGTTTTAATTGTAAAACTACCACTCCACTGAAGGCACGCAGGATTTATTCAGTGCTCGGCTCCTGGAGATCACTTTATTTGGCATTCCTCTTTTTCTTTTTTTCCTTCACTCCATCTTACCAAGCAAAGTTTAATATTTAAACGCACGCCACATTGTTAAGGAGGCACTCTCTTGGTGAGCTTGAGTTGCTTGAAAATGTCACACTGTGTCTGGATTTCTTTCCTGTCAGGCTGGGTGCCCCAACAGCTCCAGCAGAGCAGCCCTTCTTGTGGGGCAGCGCAGGGCAAGGAAGGGCTCTGCAGCCTCAAGGATGGTGCAGCCCCAAAATAACAACCATTGAGCTCCTTCCAATCCTTTTTCTAAACGGCACGGCAGCTTAGATGTGCTGGAGAGAACTTCCTGTTCTCATTATGAGAGCTAAGTGCTCACAGAGCATCCCGTGCACAGCTACCTTAACAGGGCTGCTGCTTGTACAGGGAAGTCTCAAGCGTGCCTTCAGCTGATAAAAGATAACAGCATTATTTTCTCAGAGCAATTCACATGATAACCCATCCAGACCACGGCACAGAGCTGCCCCCGCTGAGGGAGCTGCAGCTGGCCTCACCTGCTGGGCCCACACGTCTGTGTCCCACTCTCAGGCCCGTGCCAGCTTCCTCCCTAGCAGTAAATGCATGCTGCATATGCATGACAACGCAGGTCTCCAAGGTTTAGTGGATCTGAAATTACACTATTTGTTTTACATTAATGGGAGCGTGTGTCTACACACAGTGAAAAAGGTAGGATAAATAGAGACCATAAAATAAGGGTACTGCATAACCTATCCAATTGTTGGACAGGTAGTCACTTGCACACTATCTGAAATCGTATGTTGTTTGTTGTTTTTTTTTAAATGCAGCTCATTTCTTGCATATGTGTGCACGTATTAGGCTAATAGGATTTATTTCTTCTAAGCCAGTCTGAGACAACACATAGTCTTTTACAGCTTTTCAAAATCTTCCCCCTACATCCATTGCACTTGTGAAAGATAGCATGTACTCTTCTGTGCTTCTTAAACTGAATCCAGTGTAACAAGTGTTAGATTTAAAGCTGCTTCTGTATGGGAACAAACGTATCAAAAAGTGAGTGTTGTGTCTTAAGTATGATTAAGTTTAATTCACTCCTATATTGGACTCTCTAGAACAAGGTTTATTCACTGTGCAGTTTCAAACAGCAGCTGCTGAGATGAGGCTGAACTCGGTCACTGCTCAAAAACAACCTGAGTGGTAGTGGGAAGAAAGGGCATGCACCTGTATCTGCAGAGATTCCGTAAGTAGGTTAGTGTCGTGTGGTCATTTGGCAGTAAAGGTAATGAAATGACAAACTGCACTTAGTGTAGCTGATTCTTCACTGTGAATGTTTTCAAGAAGGGAAGTTAATACATCTTTGCTATTTGACGTTTAGTTTCGTCACCCAAGGAAAATGGATCTGGGCTATCGACTTTGGGATTAGACTTTTACACAACACTTCTCTCATTTTCAGATTCAAAACTCTTTTTAATCACTCTTTTATTTCCATCACGGCATCTATGGTATGGTTGAGATATATTGAGCTGTGCAAGTGGGTGGGAAAGCAGTGAGAAAACACTTATATTCTGGAGACATTAAACCATTAGGAGAGAAAACATTTGCTGAGTGTCTGATCTCTGTAAACCACTGAGGCATCCACTTTCAGTAAGAAACAAACAAAACCCAGCAACAACAAAAACCCTCTCTATCTGTATGCTTCAGTGCATATCGAGTAGTGTATGCTTCTTAGGCATGATTCACAAGACAGACTCATCTGTAGATGACTCTGGGTACAGCAATGGAAGTGGATGTGGATCGTGTAAGGCCAATGCAGAATGGACACAGAAAGTAGGAAAAGTTTTTGGTTAGCAGAGTGGGAGGGAGTTAAAGCAGAAGGTCTGCAATGCAGTTTTATTGCTAACTGAGGAACAGGGCTGGGTCAAACTAAAAGTCCATTTAGTCCTATATATGTAACGAGATACTTAGGGGAAGCATGTGAGAACAAGGACAGAAAGGCTGACCTGCAGGCAGGAGGTCAGAGCTGCATGAGCACAGCAGCACCTGAGCTGCTGTGGGTAGAGCAGCTGTGGCCTTACCAGTCTGTGAGAGTGTGTGTCTGCAACTTAACTGTGTACCGGAAGAGAAGGTACTTCCTTGTGTTATTTTAAGCTTCCTACCTAACTGGAGGAAAATTATCCCATGGGGTGTGAAGAAAAACATTATTCACCAACTACTTCTCTGTTTTGTAGCCTTTCAGCTTATCCACCGATTCCTACCACTTCTGCACCCTGGAAACTCCTAAATTTACTTGGTATAATAAGATTATTCTGTACCTTTAAGCAGCCTTGTTGCCATTGCTGATACCTTTGTTGAACTTAAAAGCAAACAAAAAAACAAAAAAAAAAAATCGAAGGAATCATTCAGAAGAAAAGTTCATCAGAAAGGTCAGATGAAATAAAAAGTTAGCCCAGATCCCAAGCTGAAAGATAGCAAACGTAAGCATGAGTAGATAGAGACCTTAAGGTACTTGCTTTCAAATCCTGAAGGATTGGTTGAAAGCATTAGAGATAATTCAGTTTTCTCTTAGCTAATAGGAAATAAAAGCCCAGACAGTTGTGGAAACTCAGATGGAAATTACCATCAATTTACTATATGATCATTTTGTTTGTTTCACTCTCATGCATCTGTATATTTCAAATGAGTTGATTATAGCAGCTGATGAATGATCTGTTGTCAGTTGTAGTCCACTGTGCTTGCCATCAGTGTAACTTCGTTGTAGCTGGTGATGAAATGTCACCTGCTGCATGAGAGAAAATAAAATGCACAGTTGTGCTAGTAATTAGGGCTGAAAATCAATAGTGAAAGATGTAAAAACGAGAGACAGTGAAAGAGAAAACTGGAAAACAGAATTAGCCATGGATAGATAAGAAAAGTGAATGCAAGAGAGTATCAGAGGAGATGGAATGTTAATCCAAGGTGGAAGGATGACCACTTTCTGCAAAGAGGTTTTATTTTGAGTAGAAGTGTCTTTTCTAGTCAAAAACCTCTATTTGTGTGGTAGAATGTGTATGTCTGTGAACAGAGGCTGGAGCTGCTAATGGTGCCTTGAAGAGCTGTGCATTTTCTGCTGCAGTCCCTTGGTGGCTGCCATCCTGGAAAATGAAGGACTTAGATGAAACTCGCTTTAGAATTCATGAGGGATGTCTCTGAATTGGTGAGAGTAACCTGTTATAGTCAAGAATGCTGCACCTATTTTTTTTTTCTTTCTGCTTGCCTTAAATCCATTCATTTTGTAGCCTCTGAGACAAAGCATCTGGGGGTTTGGATATGGCCAGATGGCTGAGCACTGAGTAGGCCTCTTCTTAGTCATTCCTAAAAAGTACCTGTTCTAAAAGGGTGGAAAATTGAAAAGACTTGTTGGCTCTGCAGGGGATGGTTTGTGTTTGATTCTGATGGAGTGAAATATCGTTGACTATCGCTCATTATGAAAGGGCCTAGGGAGTAGGAGAAGCAAAGCACTTCATTCTCTGCTTTTCTTAGCTTTCACCTCGAGAGCATCGGCTTAGGAAATCGTGTGTCAGAATGTCAAAGAAATGCTCAGGCAGTTTGTTCTCTTTGTTTAATCTTTCCCTAAATATCAAGAACCTTGATCGTAGAAAAAGACAGTCTTTCTCTTTAATAAGACTGTTTCTAGTACAAAGCAAGTACGATGTGACAGGCAAATACAATAACCTAATTAAAGCATCTTATAACACACAAATGTGTGAAATATTTTCTCCTAGATAAATAGCCTTCAGTAAGGTATGTGTATTTTGCTTAGTTATTAGACTGCATTCTCATATCACTTTGAAACATCTGTTCTATCTTATGTAGTAACAAACAACAGTATGACCAGATGGCAGAGCAGTTTAGTATCATGCCCTTTATCTGTCCAGAGAGCAAGAAGAAGAAAATAAAGCAAATGGCTAGTAAGAGAAGGTAGTGTGTGTTAAGTGGAGGCATTCTGCTCTTCCTCAGTTATCAGTATTGTAATGTAGAGATAAAAATGAATCCTTGTGCACTGAATTGGATATTTCCTGGAAGCTCTTATTAGAATTTTTTTCTGATATTGTTAGTTAAGGGAGATTTACTTTATGCTCAAGTTATCAAACATCAGTTTCCTAATGCACAAATCTACAGGAAAGTAACCTCTCAGGTATGTAATGTGAATGCTATTTGAAGGGACAATGAATCTACTGAAAGCTGACTTTGCACTGCTCTGTCCACGTCGTATTAAGCAAGAGGTATCCAGCAAAGAAAAATTTTCTAGTTTTGTAGAAATACATAAAGACTAAATGATGTCTCACATCACGTGTACTCGTAAGGGATGCATGAGCACAGAAAACCATGTGGACAGCTGCTTAGAGCCCCAGTCAGCAAATGCTGCTCGCAAAGAACAGTGTCGCAAAGAACCTGTGGGCATAGAGGCTCCTTAAGCTGGAGCATGGTGGACATGCTCCTAGAAATAAGTCCCATTCAGTAATACTACACAGCACTAAGATGTGATGAGAGTGTTATTACAGCTTACTCATACTTGCCAATCTATGGAAAGTTTGCAGCTGCGGGAGCTTGGGCTCTGAGGAGACATTTTAGTGGCTTTACAGTATCCGAAGAGGGCCCAATGGAAAGCTGGGGAGGGAATTTTTATAAGGGGATGTAGTGATGGGACGAGGGGAAATGGCTTTAAACTGGCAGAGGGCAGATTTAGACTAGATACTGGAAAGAAATTCTTTACTGTGAATGTGGTGAGACACTGGAATAGATTGTCCAGAGAGGCTGTGGATGCCCCATCCCTGGAAGCATTCAAGGCCAGGCTGGATGGGGCTGTGAGCAACCTGGCAAGAGCAAAGGGGCTGGAAATAAATGATATCAAAGATCTCTTCCGACCCAAACCATTCAATGATTCTACAATTTTCTGGTCTGCATATAGAAAAAAACTTCTTGCCATTATAGAACAGAAAAAAGTTCAAACCCAAAGCTCCTGTTGACTTCAGTGGGACGGTGTGTTTGGGTACTGTTGGAGCTGGAGGCTCCCCTGTGCTTCTGTGTGCATCTCTTGCTGCCAGCAAGACTAAACTGAATTCTCACGCTGCGTTCGACAACCTCCACCAGTGCTTAAACACCTCCCTGAGCCTACCTGCAAGTCCAAACTTGTTCCACAGCAGCGCTGTTCGTGCACAAGCCTATGCAAAAGTGTGGGTTTATGCAGAGCTCCAGAGTGCACTCAAGGGCACAGCTCCATGGCAGAGAGCAGATCAGAGAGCAGATCTCAGCCATGCTGCACGAGGGGTCAGGGACAGCAGGAGCTGCCTTCAGTCCAGCAGCAAGCATCCTGCCCTCGGATGTCCTGAGCAGCAGGAAAGGTGGGCTCTAGAAGGGCTGTTAGCCAGCAGCGTGGGTGGAAAACATGCAGAGCACAAGTTGCATCGTGCTTAACTCTTACCTTTTCACCTTTTAGTGGAGATATGGCTAATGGCAACTTAGCTGTAACGCTGCATTTCTGCATCACTGAAGCTCCGAGCCTCACCCACATCCCAGATTCCTTCATCTGGTTCTCAGCTTGTCCCCAGCACACTGGTTTTGAAGGAAATGCTGGCAATCAATGGAAAAGCTTTTATCTATATGCCATTTGCAGGACAAAACTTAACTCTCAATGGCATGAATTGGAAAGTGACTTAATATTTCAAATGGTAATTGTATGCTTTTACTCGGAATGATAGAAAATGGCCTTCCTATATAAATAGGTAAAAGAGCATTAGCATTTTATTTTTTAAACATCAGCTTGAAAAACCCAATGGGAGGATGAGAAGAGGGGAAGAAGGATTGGCACAGTGTTGTTTACTTAGCATTTGGAACGTGTGCCCCCTGAAACCCCGATAGGAGTCTAATCTCTACTAGTTATATACACAAAATTAATTGCTCCAACTCTTCAAATTGCAAGCTGGCTTAAAAATCATGAGAATTTGAAGATAAAGTTATTCAATTTTCTATTCTTCTGTCTTTGGAGTATTTGAAGATGTTTTCTGTTTTGTTTTCAATCTTTTATCTGTCACTAAAAGCTTTAGAATCCTATCAGATTTTTAAAGAAAACAACATGAAGATAGTATACTTCAACACTGTGAGATGAGGATTACATTTTTTAATAGGTGCCAACTTTTGTAATTAAACCAACGCTTTCTTATCGAAGAGATGGAAATTTAATTTTTGCTTAGGAAAAAACGGAATTGAAGGAAAGATGCTCAGTAAATCCAATAAAAAGTCCATAATTTTTAAAAGATCATTTTCCTCAGCTGACGTATGGTGCTGCAGATCAGCAAAGCTTTCCTTAGCAGAAGTCCAGCAAAGCCCTGGCCTTAGTTATCTTGATCTGTGTTGAACTGTGTTTCTGTTTTACAGAAGAATTCCTAGAAGCACTACAGTGCCTTATCACAGCCATCATAAAGACTCAGATCTCCCGAGCACTCTGGACACGTCAATAATAACAGCGTGTTGTGTGAAGGGAAGCTGGTCTCACTGCGTTCAGTCCCTCCATGGGCCCAGGTTCAGCGCCGCACCTCCTGGCCATGGCTGCAGGCTCTGTTTTTATCCAAATCGACGCTATCAAGAAACATATTTTCAGTTTTCTATGAACCATCAAGCTCCTAACAATAAGCTTTGATGACCTGATCATGAAGTGTCTCCCTGCAGACAAGTAGAAATCTCCTCAAGTTACAGAACTGGGTATGTAGACTGCAGAGTTTTGTTCTGAGACATTTTAAAGGAAAAGTTATCAGGTAAAGCCGGGTGGAAGAGGGAATTCTCAAATAACCAAGCTCTCAGTTGACAGAAGTGAAAGCAGACCTGTAAACATCCTAGGGTCTTAAGTGATTTATTCTAGTTAAGGACCTAAATCACCATTCAAATACTTAATTTCACACACAAAATCAGTATCTTGGAAAACATTCTTAAAAAAAACTTCTTTTTAGGCTTAAATTGCTCTAGGAAAGTAGGAAGGAGCTCCAAACCCCACTGCCATTCACAAGAACAAACTTTGCAGCAAATAAGCAGTTGTGCTCCTGAATTCAACCACACTGGTGGCTCCAGCACAGAAGCCTGTCCTCGTGGACGATCACTCCCATCACAAAAAGGTCCTTTGCCTCAACTGAGCAAAAGTGTCATTTTCTGCCTAAAAGAAGCGGGGGCTATGCTAAGGCAGAAAATAAATCCTCTGTGACTCATAAAGAGAGCGCTTTTTTAGGTCAGGTCAAGAACAAAGACATTGGCAGCGCACTGCTGAGAGGCTTAGAGTTGTATCTCCCTAAGGACAATTCCCGACACCAATAGGAATTTTTTTTCTTCATGATATGGTGAATGGTTTTTGAATGGATTTGTAAATGCCCTTAAAATAATCAGTTTATTCAATTAGCAAATTCTCCCTTAGATATGGCTGGGTTTATTTATTTCTTTTAATCAAATACACCATTTAGTGTCTGCAGCAAGGGAAAAATGAGGTGGCTCAAAGCAGGGACAGAGGAAATGCTGCTGAGAGCATTGCCATTGCCCTCCTCTCCCCACACTCAGACGCGCATGCTCTGCTGGCACACGGCGGCTGCAGTTTCTTTAGTCTTGAATATGGGGCAGCACAGCCTTCTGCCTTTCATTGAAGGTATTTGCTGGTGTTAGAATTCAATTATAATGTTTGATTCCAATTCCTAGTTTTCTTGCCATTCTTGTTACTTCTGTGAATCTTTGTTTGCAGAAAAGGTCCAGAATTAAACAGGTGTTTTTCAAGTTTTTCCACGTCACGGTCTTCATTTTTATTTTTTCCAAAAAAGGTTGACTTGGGTTTTCCTATCAGATCCCATGGTGCTCAGTAGCAGGAATCATCTGATCACGTATTTGCAGTGGATCTACATATTAAAGGCTAATTAGAGGCTTCTGCGTTAGGTTAGTATCAAATCCTTCCCCGAAAGAGAGATAGGAAATAATGTAAGGAAGCATAGTATGCTTGCTTGTTTTAGTTCATCTCGAGGCTTTTTTGGCCTTGCATTTTTAGATTCTGTTTCAGATCATCCTGAAGTTATAATTATCCTTCAGAAAATAGTTTGCGACACATGTTTCAGGTTACTTGCTGTCTTAGCAATGTTTGTTTTCACTGTAGGTACTGTTCAGTGCCACTGCGTATTAGGAGGTGTATGTATGTAAACCTTATTATTCCACTTGTGAACATTTAGAGCTGGCAAGTTCCAGAATTGATGTGCTCCCCTTCCTGCTGCTCATTCCACATGAAATCTTTGTCCCTACAACTCCAGAAACTGCCAAAGGCATCCTCTAAGTGGGTCACTGGGGATAAAATACATTCCTGCCCCTCACTTTCTGGGCTCCAGAAAAGTGTCACGGACTCCACAGGCTGCAAAAAGGCCAGCACTGTCATGATTGGCTGGTTTCTAATTGTGTAAATAAACTTACAGCTCCATGGCCTTCCCTAGAACAAGCAGAGTGAGAAATCAGCATGGGCAGGGACAGAAACCTCAACCGACCTTGTTAACAATACCAAGATTTTTTCTTTCTTTTCACTTATTTTCTCTCAGAACCAGACCAAGAGGTCGATGTTGGCCTCCCATCCATGCTCTGTCAGCCTAGTGCCGCTGCCAGGGCTACATCTTGTGGGGTGAGGGCAAACCCCAGGGAATGCTGCCGGCCCTCCTCTTTGGGAGTCAGCGGAGCCCCCAGGAGAGCAATCCTGCCTTGAAGCTGCCACCTCCTGCCCCAGCTGCTGCTCTTGCTGTGAGGCAATGTGAGGCTCTTGCTGCCTTAGCCAGGCAGGGTTGGGGAAATGCTGGTGATGCTGTGAGATGGGCACCAAGATCTGCTGCCAGCATTCCAGCCTAGCCCTTGTTCAGTGCTCACAGCTGTGATCAACTGAGTCCAGACACAAGAGCGCACAGGGCTCTGCTGGTGCTCGATACAGTGAGGGTCAGTGAGGTCGTTGTCATCCACTGCTAATGTCACCGTGAGTATTTGGGCACCAGCCTGGGCCTGCATCACCCCCCACATTCAGTGACTTTTCTTTGCATTGGTGATATATTTCAGAAAACAAAAATCGCATGTTTACTATCTCCACAATGATTCATCTTCTGTAAACTGTTTATACTTTCTGAAACTTGTAAGGACACTTTTTGCCTGTTCTGACCTGGATGAAATACAAATTGGTGGCAGTCGCTACGTCAGGCTTGCTTTCTAAACCAAGTGCTCTTGTCACAGCAGGGCGTTTGCTCTCAAGTAGGCTTCCTTGGCCAGCCTCCTGCAGGGAACCTGCCTTAGCAAGGGCTTGGACTAGAAGGACTCCAGTGGTTCCTTCTGACCCCTATGATTCTGTGATTCTGTGAAAACTGACTCTGCCTTACACACTATGGGAGACAAATGGAGATGAAGGGGCTGTTCTGCAAGCAAACATCCCACTTCCTTTAGGGTAGAAAGGACTCCTGAGAAGTCCAGCATCTACTCTGCTCATCCTTAAATCCTCTCATGTGCTGCTGGAGCATCGTGCAGCAAATTGGCAATATAAACCCTATGAAAATGAGAGATCTCACAGGCGTTGTGAGCCGACAGACATTAAAAGATCGGCAGGAAGTGTTGTGTTACTTGTGAAACTGCAGCTCTGAAGGCTCTGCTGTGCTACCAGTGCAGGTTCCCATTGGGACTGGGGCAGATGATCTGGTGTGCATATGTCTTGGTCTAAACTTGACACTGAGGATACAAACTTCAAGATTTTTTGAAGGTCTGAGATAAGCTTCTGGAAAGTTTTCTACACACAAAGTAAAAGCAAAAACACACTGTGAGGCAAAGAAGGCTGTCCCCGGTTTACAGCCTATGTTAGACAAAGGATGTAGTGGAGATCTAACATTAGGTCCTTTTTAGTGGTAATGGTAGCCTAGCTTTTTAGCTATAAGTGTTTTGAATTCTAATGAATCCTAAAGAATTCTTATGAATCTCTGAAGCCTTGCCCATCATAATGAGTCCACCCATGAAAAAATACTCCAGACGTATTCACCATATGTACATGCATGTGCTTCAGTAACTATCAATAAAACAGCAATATTGTCACCTCAGAGTGATTATAATCCACATTTATGGAACTGCCTTCCATGTTTGAAGTTTAAGAAATTATGTCCCCATCTCCATTATATAAACACCTGAAAAGCATCACCTACCTGCAAAGTATTCCCCAAAAAATGTATTTTTCTTTGAAGGAATTCCTACTAATGATGTTCTGCAAGTGTGAAGGGCCGAATTATCTTCTCATGTAATTGGTTCAGCTCCGCTGTGCCGCAGAATGTGACATTAGCATTTCTTAGGTCTAACATAATTCTTACAAAAGATCAATTTGTTATATTTATCATGTTAGAATACAGTATCCTTAATAATAGATTACTGTACATGCATGAGCTTTCCAGCATTTTTAGTGCAGAGAATTTTTTTCCTGGAGTATTAATTTAGGCAGCTCTTATTCAAGTGTTTTTGCTCCTCTGCTGTTATAAATTAGTTAATTTAATTGTATTGTAAATATTTATCTTCCATAAATTAATGTGGAATCCAAATTAATTAGGCTGAAAAATATGAATTACCGTTCAATATCACATTCAAACATATTACAAACTAGCAAGCTATTTTTTTTCTGTTTTACTGTCTGCATGGGAATGCTAGCCATTGTAAACCTCAAGATACGGTTTCCTTGTTCTCAGTTGTCATTAAGCACAAGCCTCTTTTGACAAGTTTTTGACACATTGCTCTTCCATCAGGTTCCTTACTTTCGATTGTGGAATGACAAGTCTATTTTGTGGCGGTGTGAAATGAACCATGTACTGCTACCGCTGTCTCATGTCTCATAATGGAAGGTTCACAGCATGGACAATTGGGAATTTCTCCAGGCAGGGGAAAAGCACTTATTTTCAACCCCTAGCTTTAATCAATCAAGGAGAAACTGGAAATCTCTGTAAAGTAATGAATGTCGATTTATGTACATGCTATTGATTTTAGGAATTTAATGCTCTGTTTCCCTAATTTATGTTGACCTGATGAAGTTTAGAGACGAACACAAAAGGTGAATATTTGTGGGACAGAACTGTTCTTCCCTTGGATATCTGAACAAAAGATTCTGTACCTTCTGTGTATGGGGGTGAAAAAAACAGAGGCATCTGGAATTTAAGTCAAAGGGCTGTACCAAATCAAGTGGTTGGAGAGAAGGGGGGCACGTTATTGAATCGAATCGTTGCAAAATGGACAAGCCCATTCGCAAGCCTTGTCCCGCTTGTCGTCTTCACAGCATACCGAAGGCATGGGGCTCTGTAATTCACCCTTTGGTTAAAAGCACTTTAAATTTAACGTGTGTTATTTTTCTATAAAATGTGAAGGTACTGTTTTGAATAATTCAGTGTTCATCCACCTTGTGTTGTGCATGCTTTGTGCTCCTTCAGAGCACCCTGACAGAGAGCGAGAGAGAGATTAGTAAACATGACCCCAGAAGACCTCTGTAAGTGCCTGTCTAGCATAACTTATTGGCTTCACTTTCTCTGCTCTGAGGATCGTTAGCTGTGCTGGATATATTACACACGAGTTTTGGTATTGCTTCTCTTCACAAAGTTTACATCTCTCTGGTTTTTATTCATAGATATGAAACTCAGCTGCTGTCAGTTAAAGCATACTCCCAGAAACTTGCTCTATCCCCCAAAGAGGAAGAAAACAATGACTTCAGAGATTATATAATTTGAACTTGAATTGAAAGCCCCATTATCATAAATGTTGTTTTTGTAGTTCCTCATAAGCATAAAAAACAGTTCCAGTAAGAAGCTGAATGATATGCTGGTGTTTTAATCAGCGATAATGTTCTGCTGCTACAGAAGTAAGAAAACACATACAGAGTGTTTTGTTCGCTCGGAGGATTTCTTGTTGATCTCCACTGTATATTTGTACAAAAGATCTCCGGGGATTTCTCGTGTTACTTCCCTGAATACACAGTAACAGGATTGCACAGGGAAAGTGCTGGTAATAACAGTATGCTCTTAAACAGCATATTCATCTAGTCTGACTAGTGCAAAAATTGAAGCCAGCTTTGAAAGACAGGGTGGTCGGGTTTTTTTTCCTCTTTGCAATAGTTTTACAAATGAAATCACAATACTCCCTGAAATTACCAGTGCACTTGACTCCACAATCAATTTACTCCATTTTCAATATAGACTTCGACAAGAATGATTTGTTTATGCTGTCACATGAATCAGCCGCAGTAAACCAGACCTGCCGAAGTTACTTTTTCTGAACAATACAGTTTGCTCTATTTTTGACAGCTGGGCAGTTGGAAGAGCTATTGTAAATAGTGTGAAAACTTGAACATCATGAGGTAAGCTATCCTCCTTTAGATCTTATTCCTTGTGCCAAGAATACACCTCAGAGGCACAAAGGAGTACTTTGTTTTTGTCTCATTTGGAAATTGATAAATAATAATAACAATAATAATGTTATTTCACACCTGGATCTTGAACATGCTACCTGTGTGTACCAGTAGGCATATGGAAGAAAGGTAATTGTAATGATAATTTATTGTGATAACAGAACAATATTTCAGCTGGTTTTGGAAACTAGGGCTAGCTTGTAGTATTGAAGTTAGTAGGAAGGAAAAAGATACTAAAAAGTGGGCTGCCTGGTTTATGCTGAAGGGACAACAAAAGTTTTACATGCACGTCAAGTTGCGTCAGCTTAACTTTCATTTTTTGTGCAAGATTCTGTTTGCGTTCCTCTGGAATTGCTAAGGAAGCTTTCAGTTTCATTAAACTGACCAATGAGTTAAACCACAATGAACCCACTTTAAACATAACAGAAGTATTGCCACTTTCAGTGAGGTAGCTCAATTGTTTTACATAACAGGCTTTGCTGAATCTGGAGCAGTACTCTTACGTAGACAGGCCTTTAGTGCTCATTAAAGCAACGGAGTCATGTCTGCTTATATGAAGCCTGAATTTTGCCCTTAAAGAAATCTTTTAAATCACAGAAAAGAAAAAAAGAAAAAAAAAAAAAAAAGAAGAAAAGAAAAAGAAAAGAAATTATTGGTGTAAACTTAATAGTGGCTGAAGAAAAAGACACATCACAGATGATCAGAATGATCTGCTACTAATTGTTAACTTTGGCTCCATGTTCTCTAGCTCTGATTCAACCCACCTAATGGCTTTTCAATTTGAATGTTCTGCTAGAAAGTAAAACACTCAGTGCTTAACAGACCTTCATGATGGAGTTCATTTGATCAAGGCAGGCCCAATTTATAGCCTCTTCTCCCTAGAGTCTATTTACTTTTCCAGGATTATGATTTGCTGTTGTAATATTGGGATGTCAACAAAAGAAGCCGAAGACAAATGTTGTTGATTGATGGCACCCTCCTTTTCTCCAAGAGGAGTGCTTTATCAACATCATAAAGGACCTTATCCTATCCAAAAGCAGGGGGATTTTTGCGGCCATGAAAACCAGTGAGGGTTTTCTTTCATTAACAATGTAAGCAGTTCTGTAATCAGACGTATTTCTTCTGGGTCTGAGCAAATCCTGGCGCTTAATTTAAGAGTCTCTTTATTTCAACTCACGCTCTAAAACCAGAAAGTGAAGAGTGAGTATAGGATTTTAAGAATGAAAGCAATTTTTTCATCAACAGCAATTCAAGAATGGAGATTGCTCTTGCAGTTTTCTTTTTTTCCCCTTCCGATCTGCAGTTCTGAATATTCTGGGATTTTATTATTATTATTATTTTAATCTTGGAAATAAATATTTTAATTGAATAGTCCTGAGTATTTTATAGGCTTTAGTGGCGGAAATCTGTTTATGTAATTGGTAAAGTGCCTTGCCAACCATAGCTCGTATAAGTTGTTTTTCCTTCTATGAATAATCTCATTGACCTCCTTGGGGCAGGAATACTCACGCAGTCTTCAAGAATATTTAAAAGACTTGGCTTTTACTGGCGGTGATTTTTAACTCACACCACTCTGCTTCCTTTTCTGTCCTTTAATTAAAACCCGCACGGATCTGACCTCGGCACCGAGGGAGGCCAGACCCGGCCGGCTCCTGCCAGTGTGACCTGTGTGTGCCGGAGCAGTTCCAGCCGCTAGCAATGAGGGTCACTTGCATCAGTTAAGCTTTGCAAGATTAAGCCCTTCTCTCAGCGTTGGGACACAGAGCGCCGTCGGTGCCGCTGCCTCAGGAAATGCCCAGTGTCTTTGGGAAGATCGGACAGGCAGCTCCTGCCCAGCACAGCTCGAGCCACAGGCACTGGTCGTGCTCCCAAGCTGCCCTCTGGATCTCCTCAGTGGTCCTCAGACCCCACACAGAACTTTCCTGTGCCCGACGGCCCATCCCAGGAGCAGTGCTGCACTGCCCAGCTCAGCCAGCGCCGCTCAGGAAATGCTGTTACCACAGGTTGTGCTGCAGGTCTGAGCTTGGGATCATTGCTCAGACACACATCCTGCAGTGCCTGAGGTTTCCCAGCGCACTTGGCCTCAAACTGTGGACACACTACTGGGTGGTGCAGGTTATCAATGCCAGTTTCACTCCACTCAGGTTATTTCCTCCCCCCCCTTACCGATCCCATCCCACAGCATCTCCTTTACCTCCAGGAGACATCCCTTCTCCATCTCTGGCTATCAGTTCTTGCCTACCTCAGCATTTCCAGCTATCCCAGGAACCCTACTTCTCTTCTATCAGACAGTTCTCTTCCTTCCAGAAATCCCTCGAGTTTCTTCCTGGGACACAAGTGGCTGCACAGCAGCAAGGACCATGGGGAAGTGTTTCCCTGTGACACAAGCCCTGCTATCTTCCTCACACGTGCTCTCTCCCAGCTCTCCACACATGCTACCTGCTAGCCACATGCAGCCTAAATAAATTGACCTGATGTCTGTGTCTAATCACAGACAACATGATGAGTGGGTCTAGGCTAATGTATGAGCAGTATGGGTCTGATTCATCCGTTCATTTATGACCACCTGCTTTCCTACAGTTGCATTTGATTTATAAGGTGCAAGAACATAGGGCAAAAGTATATTTTCCTGCAAATGATGCAGCCTCAAACACTACTAGGAAGGCCTTGTATAGAACAGGCTTTAAGATACTGTAGCTTTGAACACTTATTGGTGAGAAAGTGATCCGTGCTTGTGTGCCCTTCCTCAGTTTCAAACAAGAAAGACCAGCACCACTTGGTGTTCTTAAACATGGGCAGTGGGGCTGGCATGGCCACCAGGCTACCAGATACCTGCCACAGTAGCAAACCCTCCTGTTGGTTATCATACCACACAAGTCTGGGGATATGTTTTGTGCTAGCAGATGGTAGAGAGCACTTATGGAGCAGTCTGGCTCCAAATCTCTAGTTGAGAGTCTACTCAACTGGTACCAGTCAGCTCACGAAAGCTCACGAAAGCTGCAGAATCGAAAGATGGGAGGGTTTTCACATGATGATCTAGTGTGAAAGCCAAAGTTCGTGCAGCAACTGCATCTTATGGACTTCTGACTCCTTTACATTACTTGCTGATCCATGCTGTCATTTGCCGAGGGAGTTCACCAGTAGATCCAAGTCATTTCAAGAGTGTTCAAGAGGCGTCTGGATGAGGAGCTGCGAGATACGGCTCAGTAGCTTGTGGTAGCAATGGTAACGAGAAGATGGTTGGACTGGATGATCTTATAGGTCATTTCCAACCTTGTGATTCTATGATTCTATGATTTCCTAACACAGTTAGAAGATCCACCTGTATTAGCAAAGATGAAGACCGCTAAGTGGTCTTGTTGGCTGTTCTTTCAATGTGAAGAGGGAGAGAAATGTTCCTTCCTTGCCAGCTGAGAGAAGTGCTGAGCCCTTCTTGTGAGGCTATTAGCATCTTCCATGAAGGCTGTGACAGCTGGGTATCTGGCAGAATTCAATCTGAGTTAAACTTGGAGCATGAGTTTTGGAAGCTGCAGGTTTGTGCATGGCTGCAGCTGCTGTCAGGTGGCCCACGGAGAGAAGGGACATGGTTTGGTTGGATTGGGGTGGTACGGAGAGCAATGAACACGCACGCTGGGATGGGATTTAAAGCTTCAAACCAATTAGATTTTTAATTATTTCTTTTTTTTCTTCTGTTTGTTAGCAATTGTGATTAACTACCCTAGGCCAGTTGATAGTTAAGACACATCTCCATTTAGGGACACCATATTCCTGCTGGTTTTGGAAATCTGTTTTGAAAATGAGACCTGAATTCTTTCTGATATACCTTCAATGCACAAAGACTATAGAAACCAGAAAAAAGAAGCAAGTTTATTTACTGCCACAAATTGAGAATGTTTATTTCCTAAACGCATTGCACTGCAATCTTGGAACGATGGCTTTTTTCCTTTACAAACAGCAGTCTCAATATCCTTTGCCTCACGAGTGTTTGATCTCACCACAGTTGATGTTTAGCCATGGTAACACTGCAGATCTTTTTTTCACGCCTGTTGCTTTTCTGCCCCCCCACCCCCACCCCCGAGACTGATTGATTTGGAAACTCTCCAAGCTCTCTCAGCAGTGGTATCAAATTCACTCTGTTCTCTCCACACCTGACCCATTCTGAATTTCTTTAAGTGCTAAAACTAGCAAGGGCCCAGCCGTGGGGAAGAAAAGTCAGGAATCTCATTGCAGGTTATCCCTGTGCAGTAAAGGTAGCTAATGGGCAGCAGTTTAAACAGACCTACAACAGTTTCTGTTAAAAAGGAAATTGCCAGTCAGGTTTCTTTTAGTATCAGATCGTGTATAAGAAAGAGAAAAAAATGCACACAGGTATTTGTGGAGCAGCTGTACCTGCTTAGACACTGCACTTACACACTTCACTTTCTCCCTACAGCCACTCTGTGGTCACATCCATCCATTTGCACCCCTTTACTCATGCAGTAATAAAAGCGACTCTCCCCCATGTTCTTCAAAGCTTTCATGAATGCAGTGCAGTTTAATCTGATATCTCATGTAATAATCAAACCAATCCCCGCGCTAATAGCTACACACATCTGTGTGTCTGCTCTGCACATACCTGACCTCTGGGAAATGGGCTCTGGGCTGGAGTGGGAGGTACTCAGGCTGAGAATACAATGAGTTTAAATGGAATAAGCTAATTTGTCACTGTTTTGTTATGATTGAATGTATGTGTTTAGACTGAAATTTAATTTAAATCCAATTTGTAACATCTCTGTGGGTGGGACAAAGGAAAAAAACCCAGAGGATGTATTAACTGGATACTGTACTGTGAATGTAATGGGACTTCTGAGTTCAATGTTCAATTAAAAAGCCCTGCATGTTCTTATTACTGTTTACAGGGGTGGGTTTGGAGGAGATTTATGTTACAAAAAAACTACGCAACCCTTTTTTGTCACTGACTCGTGTGCAGTCTTTACCTGGAGCATTTAAGCCGTCTGTTACTCTTGAAAGTAAATTTCAGTCTCCGAGGTTTCTAGAGATAGAAAGAGCATTTTTATCTAGACAGTTGCCTGAGTGTCATGCGTGCTGGTTGTTTTTTTTCCCTTCAGAAAATGAAGATGAATTAGTACAAGTGGCTGCTGTGGTCTGCTGTGATTCAGAGGAACGAACCATGCCCAGCCCCAGCCCCTGCGGAGCACGGTGAACTGCAGTAGGAAAAGCAGCTTGCCCCCTCTGTGCGCTGTGGTTTGCTGCTGCACACCTGGCTGCTGGGGTCCAACCTTGTAGGCAGGGCCCTGCTGTAGGAGTCACGATTGCTCTGTGGGCCCTTTTCTGTAATCACGGCTCTTGGAGGGGTATATAAATACATACCTATAATAGGTCCTGCAAAGCAGATGTATTTATTATGGACCCTTCAAATAATTACTTTGTTGCTTATGCAATATGTTCTTTCATTTGCATGTTATTTAACTAATATTAAGTAAGGACGTATTACAAGCCCTCAAAACAGATACATCCCTTATTGGGTAATTAATACTAATCTTGCAAACACATTAACAACACACAGACAGTAACAGCTACCTTAGGAGCTGTTACAGTCCATCTTGTAAATCCTTTCTTAGTGCACAGATTAGTTCACACTTCTTTGGAGATGCAAGAAGCTATGGTGTTGATTCCACTGCCAAGCCCAGGGCCAAGTCTGCAGGGATCCCTTCCCCTCCAGGACTGGGAATTTTCTGAATACAGCTCTGACAGTACGTTGGAAGGGTGAGAGACACAAAAACCTGCAACTTGGATCCAGTTCAGTGCCCTCCAAAGCATTTAGTTGGCATCAGGAATAAGGAAGCCAAGCCTTTAAAGATCACTTTGAAATGTGAATAAAGCTAAATAAATCAGAAGCCCTTTTAAAAAACTTCATTTTTTAAAGAAAACAAGAAATGTTATTCAGGATGATTTGTTCTCTGGAAAAAAAGAATAAAAATCTCTAAGCTCTGCAAGCGTGGTGTTTTCATGGAGATAGGAACGTGCTTACAGATAGTAACTTCCAGAAATGGTTTCCATATCAGCAGTGCTAACCAAAACAACTGTAAACATGAGTGTACTGTAATAATTTGTGCAGATGAGATACTCTCATATATATTTACTTGAATGGTTTTTAAAATTACTTTTATTCCTGGATCCCAGGACCTAACTTCTTTATCTTCCTTCCGAATATTTATCCAGGGCTGTTCCCAAGAACTACGATAGCCTTCCTCTGAGGAGGAATGAGCAGTATCTCCTACCAGCACAGCTCACCGAGCACGTGGTGATACAGCTGCCTGCTGTATTTGCCTCCAAAGAAATCAGGAACAATTCCGGGTGAGAAGAGGACTGTTTTGGATACAGGTCATATTGACAGTTCTAAGTCCCAATTTATTAAAAAAAAAAAAGCAAAAAAAAAAAAAAAAAAAAAGCAGAAGGGTGTTATAATGAATTGAAATTAAATGGATTTCAAAGATAGCCTAGGTCCACGTTTAAAAAACATGTAGAAGTCCAAGCAACAGTGAACCCAGAACCACTTTCTGACACCTGGAAATGCAAGGTTAGTTTAAGTACTGTAGTGAATATACTTTTGGTTTGGAAACTTGGCTTTCCACATACTCTCTGGGACAAGAAAAAGAATCATACATCAGTTGACTATATACAGCATCTTCTAACGTAGTCTGTCTAGAAAATTAGCATTCCTTCAATTTTCATACTCTATTCTCTTTATTTGCATTGTCAAATTAGTGTTTGTAGTGGAACAAAGGGAGATGTGCTATAGATAGTCCAACTTTCATTATATTGGCACCCAATGATGCAGGGGTGGATTACAGTTCATCATGGGAGAGTTACTGTAATTGTCTCAGAGTTTCATTAGCTGTCAGTCCTCCCCTCTGTCTGACATGTCAAAACCCAGAGACAGGCTGCTAATTTCTTGTCTAAAGCAGTCGCAGTCTCTAGAGGCTGAAAAGATGCACAAGAGCCTTCCTGTTATGCTAACACACCTGACAAGTGCTGAGTGCTCTCACCCCCCAGAGAAATCTGACATCAGTAGGTGCTGTGGGTGCTCGGGGATCTCAAGTGGCCCCATTAAGGACAGAGACCTCAGTGTTTCAGCTGGGTTGGGTTTGGTGTCTTGGTGCCCATCTCTGGCTCTGCCACTGACATCCTACCTGACCTCAAGTAAATCCCTTCATCTGCCCATTCCTCTTTCTTGTTCTCAAAATGGAACCTGAAGATTACTGTACCTGAAGATTAGACCATAAATACTGGTAATGTGTTCATTACAGCGATGGTTATTTTCTGGTATAGCGAATAATAATATTTGGATCTTCATTCCGTACATATTGAATCTATCCTAACTCCATGTGGGGATGAAATGTAGGTCCAACATGACCTGTATTCTTGCTTCTTTGAGGCACAGTCCTGATGTGCAGTGTGGGGACACATCTGCCCTGCAGCTGCAAGGTCAGGCTGCACGCTGGATCTCCAGACATGCAACACCGTTTGTTCCCTCCTGAAACCTGTTTTTCTCAAGTATATTGGAGGCATCTTCGAAGCTTTGTTATTTCAGGCCTTGCTGGGTCCAGAGCAGACCTTGGAGTGACTCTGTGAAGGCTGTGTGGTTTGGCCTACACAGCTGCTTTAGGCAGCAACACGATAAGCCACGGCCTGTGGCATCGTCACACCCTCCCACACTGGGGATGACTAGAATGCACAGTTGTCTTCCTTGTTTCCTAAACTAGAACAGGATTTAATAGCCCTTGGATCCTGCACAGATCGCAGACAAGCATACAGATCTCTCACAGCGCTAAGGGGAGGAAATCCTGAGAAATGCTACATGTCTGCAAGTCAACCAGAGTTGCAAGCAAACCTCAGCTCTCAGGGTCAGGTCAGCTCTTTCATTAAAATATGTTGCATCCAGCCATTTTGCATTTAAAGTAGAATTCAGATTTTTTTGTATGGATGGCACTGGTCAAAAATATTGTCTGAGCACTCAGATATTTATCTAGTCTGGACTGCAATTGCCTTTTGCAATTTTGCATCTGTTATTTTTAGCTCTGCCTTTCTACAGCAGGACCTTTTGGCATCTGTGTGGAACAGGAGCAGGGTCCTGATTTAGCACAGCTCCATGACACTGACACTGTATAACTGAAGGAAGGAAATAGTTCCCTTGGTATGTACTTTCCCTGTAAGCAGCATAGGGATGTTTGTTGCTATTCATTGAGGAGTAGATGCTGTAAGAAGTTGCAAAGAACTGTAGCTCTCCAACAGAGGACAAAGGCACAGAGGCTCCAAGGGAAACAGGCGACCTTTTTAATTCTCATAATGCTTACTCTTCTTTGCTTCCAAGATGAGCAAAGCAGTAAATATCAAGCAAAGGATGTTGATTGGTATGCACAGCTATTGTCAGAATAAAAATCAGTTCAGACCCCAGTGACTCTTGCCAGCCCTTGTTATGGCTGTAGAGACGTGAATGCAGAGAAAGTAAATAATACTTGCAATCCAACTTCAAATTCAGGCTACCCATCAGATTGTAAATCCAGGCAGACATTCTCCTTTCCAGAAGGCACTCTGGAGGATGGGAAGTTTCCACAGGAAGGGTGAGGCAGGGGGAGCAGGACCTGCTGGTGGGGGGAGCCGTACCATCAGCCCCGAGATGCTGCTGGCATCCTGTTTGTTCCAAATAACAAAAACCCGCTGCAGAGCACAACAAAACGAGAACTGTGTGTCAGGGCGTAGATACCAGCCTGGCCATTAATAAAACAATAAATGAAATTAATAATTTATCAGTGGATGTTTTTACTTATTGGGGTTTAGTTTTGTTTTTTTTTACAGCACTGCTAGAAGGATGTTTCCACTCAGACTGAACTGGAGTGAAATTACTTCTATCGCAGATAAAACATATTCAGACGAGTGGCATACTTTCCCCACAAAGCTAACTGCAATCCCAATTAACACTTCTCAAAACTGAATTTATTTTTTTCCCCTTACTTCCTAATGAGGTTTTTCCCTCCCTGCTGTCTTGATACAAAGCTTTATGCCGTATGAGTGTGTTCATATGGTGCTTGAGTGCGTTATCTGACCTTGATTGGTGTTTTGGGAGCCAGTTAAATAGATTACATAGAGGTTACCTTGACAACTGTCTTTGCTGATTTAGCAATGCAGTTCATTCTTGGGCACAAGACTCTCAGCAACTGTGGAATTCCACTGACTTCATATTAATCATTAACACAATGTTCTGGGGAGGCTCTGTCGAGCCAGCAATAAGGACTGTATTGAAATTATTTTTTTTACTGGGTAAATGTTATAGACCAGGAGATGTTTACAGAATGAAATGTTGTTCACAGTCATAAAATGAAAATATATGTTCCTGTTTATTTTTTCTCTCTCTTCCAGTTTCAACAATAATATTGGAATAATAAATCTCCTATCATGTCTGATGGGAAAAGATGGTCTTTTAAATGAAACTCTTTCCTTAACGCTGATCTTATACCGTACCTTCTTTCAGGTCTGTGCTGTAACCTCGCAGGCATGACAGATAGTTAAATTCAGTGTGCAAAAGCTTAGGAGCTTGGAATGTGATCTCTATTAACTTTGTGGAATTGCCTCTGATTTACATTAACGCTTCATAGCGATCAGAATCCGGCCCTTCTCAGAATGTGTTTGAAGCAAAAGATACCCATTTGCTTTTTCAAATCTGTGGTTTAAAAATTCAAACTTGTTTACAGTGTACTTGAACATTACAGCCATTATGTAGCCAGGGCTTTGGGCTTCGGGCTTTGTCTCTAAGATAAGGCTTTTTACTTCTAAGTGCCAACCTCAACCAGAATTTTGCAGGAGAACGTCAGGATTCTGGAGCTGCTTTCTTCAAAAGTCTGGAAAACCTTGTGTAAAGTAGAAGTCTTTTATGAATTAAATATGAAAATGAATAATGTAGTCAGGGGAAGGCCACCACATTATTTCTTCTGATAGGAAACTCTGCACCACCTGAGTTCATGTGCACGCCCCCCATTTTCCATCTGCTGTGTTGTGCTGCAAATCCAAGTAGTTTGAGGGTTGAAAACACCTTGTGTCACACAAAATATCGTGCATTAGGTCAATGAGGAACATGCCTGGGGTTTATTTCACAGGAGGATGATGACTATATGGAGTTTATGAGAGACATACCACTAAATATTTTTGGTAACACTGTTGTGTAATGAAATACCAAGCTTTTTGTTTAAATGCAGTCACTGAGATTAAGAGTCAGTTCATTACAAATAGGATAATCCCAGAGCAGGTGTCTGATGTTTCCAAACTCAGAAAAAGAGAACTAATTACAGTGACTTCAACTCCTGTTCTTGAATTTAGCGTTTGCCCCGTATGAGAAATATTTTCTTTTGACTGAAATCATACTGAAGATTAATCACTATCACACGTAAATGGCTCAGTGAGACATAACATACAATTGTTGTTGTATTCCTGATGCTGTGCCCCTACTGCCTTGGCATGCTGACAACATTCAAGACCAACATTGGGTACATCAGTAGCCATCAGTGGAAGAAACACTTGAAATTGTTGCGTGGCTGAGTTACTGTACCTCGGTACCAGCCTTGTTCCAGAGGAGCTCTTGCCAAACCTAGGATTTTGGAGCATAAAAATATCCAGGTCTGCGGCTGGAGCCTAATTTTGGGTAAGCACCAAAGTATCTCTGAGGCAGTGTAGTTGCACTTATATTTTGCTAGTACAAGCAAGATCAGCCTGAATCGGAAGCATGCTGATGGGGTCTGCAGGAAGATTTTCAGAATACTCAAATTCTTCACAGCAATTGTGAGTGGAATTGCTTAAGGATTGCTTAAGGAAAGGACCAAAACTTTGTTACTAGAGATTTTAATCTGCCACTTTAAAACGTTTCCAGTATGTGCTCTAGGGCGTTTCACAATCGGCAGAGCTGATTTGTTTTGGAGGCCTGTTACCTTGCAAGAATTCTGAAGTAACACACCTGGGGCCTCAGATCTTAAGGTGCAGGGTACTTCTGAGATTTCCTTGATGCCATTTCTCTTTTTCACTTCTAATATCTGGGTTTGAACATTGAGCACATGGGTGCCCAGCTGCCAGCCACCAGATTATTATGCAGTGTTGCAATATTGACTCTCCTGGAAAAGGACACGGTGAGGCAAAGCGTAAACTGAGAGAGGGTGTTCTGTTAATTGCAACAGGGACAAAACGCAGGTTTTATCAAAAGAACCTAAAAGCATCAAGTGCATAATTTCCGTATTTTGTAGAAATAGACGTTCCAACTGTCTCTGACTCCTCGAAACCCAAGGGCTCAACAGAAGTCTCCTTTTAGAACAAGATGCAGTGCAAACTGGCTTTAGCCCTATGTCTTTTTTGTGCTCGTGTGCTGATTTCTGCAAGCTGTGACCTCATGAAATCATCGGGATCAAACCCTTCACTCTCATCTGTCATTTATTTTTGTCCTAGAGAAGAGTAACTCCTCGCCATTCTGGCTCTGCAGGAAAAGCAGGGAAGTGTTTTTGTCTTTCACGAGGAGCCGTAAGGACTTATCTCCTGCTTGTATGTGAATATTGTCTGTAGACATGATAGCCCCATGTATTAATAATTACCGCATTCAGCTTTTATACCAAAAAAGGCTTTTCATGGATATCAAATTTTCACTGGTACCAGCTGTAATAAGATGTCCATCAAAGCACAACACCAGCTCAAGACAAACACTGGTAGTAGCAAGGTAGCAATCCTTCAGCCCCTTAACAAGCTTAGAAGTTTCAAAGGGCGCAAGAAAACTTTCCCAAGATCTCTGGATGCTGTTTGAAGTCCTGAGACCACCTCCAGAGATTAATGGATGCTTATGACTTCCACATTTGTGCTGAGAAATATATAAAAGCCAAAACTTTCACTGGCTTGCATATCACAAGAGGCAGCCATTGATAATTGGGAAGAAATTTTAACTAAATTAAATTAG
The DNA here is from genome assembly GCF_019238085.1 of Lagopus leucura. NCBI lineage: Eukaryota > Metazoa > Chordata > Aves > Galliformes > Phasianidae > Lagopus > Lagopus leucura. Next base: position 15,780,942 of record NW_024962270.1, on the reverse strand, counting down.
CAGCATGGTTAAATTACGAAGAATTGAGCAGTACAGTAGGTTCTCACATTCTCACAAGTGGTCAAAATACCAGTGCTGAAGTTATGCAAAGAGTCAAATAAGGCATTCTCCAGGCTGATGAAGCAAGGGCTCTGGAACCTATTAATTCTTTTCCCAGCCAATCCTCCCGTGGCATAGGGGCATGGTTCCTAATGGGCATTGGATGGGAACAAAAGGCAAGTTTAGATGTGGCTACTGAAGGCTGTGCTAACTTCTGTTTGGGGACTGTCACGCAATTAGCTTGGGATCAGGTGATTTCAAAAGTGACCTCTGGACCTTCAGTTTTGAGCTGTGGTGTGCATTTTTTCATCATATCCCAGACCATACTGGGGCAGATGACTGCAGAATTAATTCACTACACTGCTCTTCTCTACATACCAATGAATAGAAACCATCTTGTATCTTTCAGAGATTTGTTCTTTTGAAATAATTCCAGAATGTGGGATTTGTACAATATTTGCCTGGGAGGAGACCCACTGCAAACTTTTGCTGTTACAAATGTTTTCCCACTGTAAGGGCAGAGCAAGTCCGAGAGTGCCTCCTTAGACTGAATGAATACAAGTCTATGGGGCCGGATGGCGTGCATCCCAGGGTCCTGAAGGAGCTGGCTGAGGTGGTTGCCGAGCCGCTCTCCATCATATTTGAGAAGTCGTGGCTGTCAGGTGAGGTCCCGAACGACTGGAGGAAGGGTCATGTCACTCCCATATACAAGAAGGGGAGCAGGGAGGACCCGGGGAACTACAGGCCGGTGAGTCTCACCTCCGTGCCTGGGAAGATCATGGAACAGATCCTCCTGGACAACATGCTTGGTCACATAAAGAATGAGCATGTGATCCGAGACAGCCAGCACGGCTTCACCAAAGGAAGGTCATGCCTAACTAATCTTGTGGCCTTCTATGATGGAGTGACGGCATTGGTGGACGAAGGGAAGGCGACCGATGTCATTTACCTGGACCTGAGCAAGGCCTTTGACATGGTCCCCCACCACATCCTCATCTCCAAATTGGAGGGAAGTGGATTTGATGGGTGGACGACCCGATGGATAAGCAATTGGTTGAAAGGCCGCAGACAGAGGGTGGTGGTCAATGGCTCTATGTCCAGGTGGAGGCCGGTAACAAGTGGTGTCCCCCAAGGGTCTGTCTTGGGACCGGTGCTCTTTAACATCTTTATTAATGACATCGATGAGGGAATTGAGTGCACCCTCAGCAAGTTTGCTGACGACACCAAGCTGAGCGGTGCGGTTGATACGGTGGAAGGAAGGGATGCCATTCAGAGGGACCTCGACAGGCTGGAGGGCTGGGCTCGGGTGAACCTGATGAGGTTCAACACGGCAAAGTGCAAGGTTTTGCATTTGGGCCGGAAGAACCCCCGGCACCTGTACAGGCTGGGAGGAGCGGTCCTTGAGAGCAGCTCGGCAGAGAAGGACTTGGGGGTCCTGATGGACGAGAGACTGAATATGAGCCAGCAGTGCGCTCTGGCAGCTCGAAAGGCAAATGGGATCCTGGGCTCCATCAGGAGAGGGGTGGCCAGCAGGGACAGGGAGGTGATTGTCCCTCTCTACTCGGCTCTTGTGAGGCCCCATCTGGAATACTGTGTCCAGGTGTGGAGCCCTCAGTACAAGAAAGACATTGAGATTTTGGAAAGGGTCCAGAGGAGGGCAACTAAGATGATCAGGGGGCTGGAGCACCTCCCCTATGAGGACAGGCTGAGGGAGTTGGGCTTGTTCAGCCTGGAGAAGAGAAGGCTGCGGGGTGACCTCATTGCAGCCTATCAATACCTGAAGGGAACCTACACCCAGGAGGGGAGTAAACTGTTCAGAAGGGCTGATAACAGCAGGACTAGGGGAAATGGTTTTAAGTTGAAGGAGGGAAGATTTAGGTTGGATGTTAGGGGGATGTTCTTTACTAGGAGAGTGGTTAGGCCCTGGAACGGGCTGCCCAGGGAGGTTGTGGATGCTCCGTCCTTGGACGTGTTTAAGGCCAGGTTGGACGGGGTCCTGGGCAACCTGATCTGAATGTGTATGTTTGGTGGCCCTGCTAGGAAGGGGGGTTGGAACTACATGATCCTTGGGGTCCCTTCCAACCCGGGTGATTCTGTGATTCTGTGATTCTGTGAAAGGTCCTTGATGTAAAAAAATAATTCCACCTGTATCTCATCACTCAGTGTAAGGGTAAAGATGTCAACAGACTGTGCAGGGAGAACAGTGCTCCAGCTCCTTCATACTGAAGTGAGATATACGTGTGTCCAATTCCTTACATGTTACCTGGAAGGTTTCCTCTGAATTTTACCAAGTCATGTAATTAACTCTGCTGCATCCCCCCCGGGACTCTGCAGTTCTATTTCTAACCATTCAAAGGCCACTATTTCAAACCCAGGCTGTCCTCAATGTTAACAGCCAAGAACAGGAAGCAAGAAAACTTGGATATGAGTCTGAATGGCAAAGGTTTTGCTGAAGCAAGACAAAGCACCAACTTAGAATAAAGAATGATTTTTCTGTCTTCTCAGTTTTTTGGGTTTTTTTTCTGTTTTACTTGGGGGCTGTAGATAAAGTAGGAAGAATTGTCCTCTTAGGTCAAGGTTGAAGACTTTGTAATGCAGAACAACAAAGCTTGACTGTGATCATCTACAGAGCACCTGCCCTGAGGACAAACAAACAATTCACTTTTTAGTGCTTTCAAGTATGCCATGTTGACTTTTATGAACAAAATACTCTTTTGAACCTTCTAGAAAAGAAAAAATGGAAACCTTAAGAACAAATAGAATTATATTTCATATCCTGTGATAGATTTTCTGTTTAACAGAAGCTGCAGCAGGCATATCAAATTGATCAGAATCAAGCATGTTATTAACCACATGGCTGGATCCAAGACGAAACTGCTTTCCCAGTTTCTTCCCACCTCACTCTTGCACTTTATTTTGCCTTCCATGTGATCCTGGGGCTGCTCTGCACTTTGCTCACTGCAGGAAACACACCTGAGATTAAGCTCTCGCAGTCCTTGTTTCCCCCCTTTAAGGACTCCAAGTTTTAACCCGTCCATTAGCTCTCTGCTGGTCTTTTTGCTCAGGATATACCTGTTACTGCTGAAAATTCATTCTCTGATCCTTTGGGCATGGACAACATCTACAAACTGTGTCTGTAGTTTGGCTTTATTTTTTCTGAGTTGGCTAGAAAAGACTTGTGTTAGCAATCCAATTCTCTCATGCTTGATTTCCCTGTATCAAGGTGATATTCTGAGAAGCTTTGCTAATCACTGCTCTGTAGTATCTTTTCCAGAACTCCCCAGCAGCTCCTGTTCTTCGCAGCCTAAAGAATCCCCTCCTTATACTCCGCTCTTCCATCACCTTCTCTGAGCAATCCAAACCTGCCTAACAAAACATCTCACAAGCCAACGCCGATCGTTATTTCAGACGACGTTCTGATAGCTATCAAAATTCAGAGGGACTGCGAGGAAAGAAAGCACTGTCAGACAGTGCAGGGCACAATTAACCAAGTTCACATAATGCTAAGCACAGATACTGAGCCATGTATTGTCAAAATACAGGCAAAATGAAAGGGAATGTAAATCTCACAGGTTCCCATCAGGTTGTAAAGGGACAACTGAGTCCAACACGCATGTCCTGTCCCATTCTTACCAGCTACAGCCAGGTTCTGGCCTGGAAATCCCTTATAAAATAATCATTTATTTACACTGCCTCACAGATCAGATCGTGTGATTATTTCAAGACTTATTTTAGAATGCTCATTGAAACATCTATATGCAAAGAAAATGTGTGTTTATGATTCTCCTCTTGGTTCTGTTTTCTCTAGATTCAAAGCCCCAGTTCCCACTTCGTGATGAATCCAAGTTCAGCTTCACTTCTGTTAGCACCACAGAGAAATCTCAGACAAGACAGATGCCTGCAGCCAAAAGAAGCCTTAAATTGAGCATCTAAAAATAGAAACCTACTGAATTTATAAATATTTTTTGCAAATCAACCTTTTATAACTACCCTCCTTTTGTAGCTATGGTAGTTAGCATTGAAATCCAAGTACATTTCAGCAAAAGAGAAAGCTGACCAAGCAGCCCAAGAAATTCTGCAGAGTTCTGCAAATTGCAGGAGGCCCAGGGAAGGAAATCACTGCATGCCAATTTCTTCCTACTGATTTCTATTGTCTCTACTTATCATATGTTGTATTAGCTATTCATTGTGGAGCACTGCATCTTCCACACAATCCTTACCTAGCTAATAGCCTGATTATATTTTATGACTTTATTCTCATTCAACATAATTTACTCTCAAGTTAGAAAACAGGACTGTCCCCAGAGAAACATCCAGCCCTTTGTTCTCTTTGTTCACAAATAAAATTAAAGAAGGACCAACCAGAAGTGTAGAAAGCTTCTATTAGATCTGCTAAGATCTCTTCTTATTCAGATTTGATTTCTGCTGCTGGAGACAAGTCTTGATATTTACATGGAAATATTGTTCATCCCCTTAACAAAGAGATAGTTGCTTCCATTCACTTGCATGAACCTCAGGCAGTCTTTACACAGTATGTATTCAGAACATGCCAGCAATTTCTTGCCATCCTGTACTCTCTCTGGCCGTGGGCTGGGCTCCTGTTTCATTGGAGTCATTCTGTTTACCTGGAGTCCATTTTAAATCTTCTTCTGTGCAACTGTTTCCCAAATTGCCTAATTAAATGTGATTACGAAGAGGAAGAAGTGGAGAAAGAGGAAGAGCTGCAGAATTTCCTTGCAATAATTTCCTTCAGCTCTTCTTCCAAAGACATGTTCCTCTCTCCCTTTCTCATACCTCAGGTTTGGATACCCCCATGTGACTCCTTCCAAACTGTAGGGCTCCTTTCTCTGCTTTCCTGATGCCAGCATGTGCACATCACTGTGAAGCCCACGACCAAGTCTCTACGGATGATTTCCGTTTATATCCAATGGCAGAGAAAACTTGGGGAGTTCTCTCTTGCTTGTCAGCTAATCTATTTCTTCTGATTTCACATCACTACGAGAGTATTCTGGTACAGGTAGCTGGGGACTCTTTTAAGCAGAAAGTTGCTCCCTGTTCTACTTCCATGGGAAGTCCTTGCTGTCACCTGAGGTTGGTCTGCACTTCTCTGGCTCTGATGTGGAGCTCAAATCACAGTCTTCTTCATGAGGATGAATTTTTTCTATCACTATCATGGTCTGGTAGAGATAGGACAAGGGGGAGCTGCTTTAAACTAAAGGAGTGGAGATTTAATTGCAAAAACGTTTTTACTCGGGGTGCTGAGCCTCTGGCAGAGGCTGCCTAGAGAGCTGTGAATGCCCTTTCTCTGCAGGCATTTAAGGCCAAGCTGGATGGGATCCTGGGCAACCAGAACCAGTAGGGAGAAACCCAGCTTATGGCGTAAGGTTGGAACTAGATGATCTTTGAGGACCCCTCCAACCTAAACCATTCTATGATTCTGGGACACTACGAAGTTCTGTGTCTAAAAACGACGCTATTGTTCGTATTGATGATAACGCTTCTCTAATTGCACAGGCCATCCAGCAAAGGATTTATTTCGCTGCTAGAATTTGTGGCAGCACAGGAAATCTCCTTTCTAAGCTATTCTGGCAAAATGCTGCCTATGTAATTCTTTGCTAAAGAGATCACTACCAGTGTATTTTTTTTTCAGCCTGGGAATCCTTTCTATTAGACCACTGTGAATTTCAATGGAAACCTAATTTGGGTCATAGCAAAGATGAGACGAGGAAGGCAAGAGGCATCATTACTGTACTTAAATCCTAGTCAGAGCAGACAAAAGGCCCCAGCAGATCTCAGTGGGCATCCAAGTAGCTCAGATACACGTATCAGCCATTGTCAGGGAGTGTGAACATTGATAATGTGTAACTCCATAGTGCCGTACACTAAAGTCAGCATGGACAAGACATATGAGGTATTTCTCTTACGTTTTTGCATTCCTTTGAATATGTAGAATCTTTCAATACGTGGATGCACGGCTGGTTTAGATTAATGCCAATGCACCTATCTATACCAGCTGACAACCCGGTCCACAGTTCACCAAGTGCTGTTTATTAATATTTTATTTTATTTTATCATTGCCACAGAAATGACATTGATGTACAGGTCAATTCAATCCTGCTGACATAGCCTCAAGGTTTTTTTGTTTATTTTTTGTTGTGGGTTTTTTTTCATCTCCCAGGAGCATCTCGTTTACAGCTCTATTTTTTTGGTTAATGTTTATTTAATAAGATCAGCACATTGACAGTCTCATAAGCTTGTTACTTTATGTATCTCTCAATTTCTTCAGCTTTATTAATCATCATGGTACTTGAAGTTGCTAGCATGAAAAATGCATTGTAAGAATAAATAATCATTATTATCAAAGTGCTTTCATAAAAATGATCTGTAGGATTAGATCCTTATTAGAGCAGCGTTATTAGTCATAATTATTATTATTATTATTACATATTTATTAGCAGTATCAAGATAGTGCAGCTTAACATCCACTTTCAGAATTGTCTTTGCCAAAGTCAGTTTAACGTGAAGATTTGAATTCCAATAGATTTAGTAGTTCGAGACAAGGGAGTGGGATTACAGTTGACATAATTTATCCCGCTCTGTACTTGCAAAGAGCTGACAATGTACTCAGTGCTGTACACAGCAAAACTTGTGTGAAACTCACACTTTAAGAAAAGGAAAGGAGGTAGTTGCATTAGAAGAGGTCTTTATTCCTTAATTCTGGAATCCGTGAGTTCCATGAGTTTATGGCTCTGCTGCTTCCTGTGCTGATTAAATTCTGTGCTTTGTCGTTCAATCTTTCCTTGACCGCACTGATGTGCACGAACTATGTTACTTGAATTAACCTTCATAAAGCATTTTGACTTACAGCTGTTATATGAGAATGGAGCATTTATACCGTATCTGAGAAGCAGCTCTACTCGTCTGGATTCCCGTGTCATACGGCAGTGTGTTTCTCATGTGTGGTTGTTTGGTTACTGTAACTGCGAGGGGAGGTGATGGGCAGACTGTGCACAGCACTCTTCTCTTTTCTCTTTTACCTGCTATGATATTACTATTCCTTCCCTTTGATGCTATAACCCAGCCAAGCTTGAAGACACAGGGATGAGAAAAGACTGACAAATAAAATATTGTTATGGCAGGTCATGAGACGGTGCTATTCGACGGTGCTAGTCTTCCAAGTTCCTCTTGCATTCTTTTCCCTTAATATGTGAGCAAGTGCTCAGTCTTGGGGAGACACACCGTGTTTGTAAATTTTAATATGGATAAAGAAAATCAAATAAACAACTTGCTTTGTAACCTCAGCCTCTGGACAGTTATTCTGGAGACAGCCACTCCCTGCTAGATAGGCATTGGTACTTTGCTAAAATTCCTGCACAAATCAATTACCCTGTTGTTGCCCTCTCTTCTCCTGGACTAATTTTCTCTCTGGCTTCCCTGTTTGTGTCACACCTCAAATTAAGTATCCCAAGCTTCTAGGAGCAAAGAGCCACACTGAGATACAGAAATCTGACTTAGATACAGGCTCGGCATGCACAGCATGAGGCAGGCTGGGTGCTTAAGAAAGAAAGTCCCAGCAGCCAGAATATCAAAAGGCAAATTTTTGAGCAAGCCAGGAGGAGATGCTCTAGAGAAGGACAAGTTTCTCTTGAGTGCATAGATGTCTCCTGGGATTCTAAACTTGCTGTTGAAAGTAGCAGCCAAAATAAGTCCAGCTCTTCTTACCAAAACATAGCGAGGGTGAGATCATTTCTTTCTGGCAATTGGTTATCTTCCAGGAAATGGGAAGTTCCCATCTGGGTCTGGCACATGGAATTAAAGTCAGGACTCCCAGATCTTAGAAAAGACTCTGCCCACTAGCCTTTTGAACTGCTGTGGGCTTTCTGCATCTTCTAGTGACGCTGCTCCAATTTGCAAAATACTGGCAATTCCAAGAATTCCTTTGCCATCCACGACACAGGCACGCAGCTGCTGTTTATGGGATCTCTGCCTCTGAATCTTTCTGTCTTGAGAAGAACCTGGCACTCATGAAGAGACAGCAGAGATCTGGGCTGAGGTTTGAATCCAAGTGAGTCAGAACAGGGTTTAAATGCCAGACACCCATGTCACAGGCATGTACTCTAGCTCCTTGTATCTGGGTCCTGGTACACATTGTAAAGGTATCTACTAAGTCGATCCCTGTCGATCACAGAATCACAGAACATAGAGTTCAGAAGGGATGTATGGAGATCCCCCAGTCAAACCCCCTGCTAAAGCAGGTTCCCTACCATAGGTTGCACAGAAACACGTTCAGGCAGATCTGAATTTCTCCAGTAAAGAAAACTCCCCCACACCTCTTGGCAGCCTGTGCCAGGGCTCTGTCACCCTCAAAGTAGACAAGTTCTTTCTTATGTTTGTATGGAACTTCCCGTGTTCCAGAGGTTGCACATGGCCCCTTGTTCTGTCACTGAGCACCACTGGAAAGAGCTTGCCCTCTTCCACTTGGCTCCCACCCATTAGGTATTTACAGGTGTTTGTAATGTTCCTTCTCAATGTTGTCCAGGTTGAACAGTGCCAGCTCTCTCTGCCTCTTGCTATAAGAGAGATGCTCCAGGCTCCCACCATCTCTGTGACCTCCTGCTCTCCAGCAGTTCCCTGCCTGCTTTGAACTGAGGACCCCAGAACTGGACACAGTGCTCCAGATGTGGCTTCCCAGGGCAGTGCAGAGGGGGAGGATCACATCCCACAGTTGCTGGCCGTGCTCTTTGTAATTTACCCCAGGATCCCATTGGCCTTCTTGGCCAGCAGGGCACAGTAAAAAAAAAGGGGTCCAACCTTGTAGCATTCACCAGCATTCAGCCCCTCTGCAAGCTGCTGTCCTCGTTCCAGTCTAGATTCTTGTCATTAGAATGCCATGGGGAGCTGGCTGTATTAGGGACATAATGACTCTTCCTCTAAGAGCACCAGACCCTTCCTGAGCTCAGTGGCCTTTTGGGGTATGCAAGGAATGCAACAGCAGGCTGCCAAGAGCAGCTGAGCAGTGTGAACTTTCTGCTCGGCTACCCTATTTAAAATGGATGCCAGCAGAGCAATAGATTGGCATCTGATGTTAGTTAGATAAAAACTCTGCTCTTAAGTGGTACAGTAGCAAAGTGATTTTTGTAAATCTCTGGAATTAATAACTACAGCTATTTGAGAAGAGAAACAGTATCATTCATACTGAAAAATATTCTCTTCCCTCCCACAGGGGAAGCCTGTGTAGGTGTGGAGCTGTAGTCTGGGAAATTAAAAAATGCAAATTAAAAAATGCAAATGTAAAAGAGAGGCAATGCTCGCTGCAGTGCTCTAAGGGTTTTCTTGAATAGCAGCAAATTAAAGAAATGCTATGTAATCAAAGTTTATATCAAGCCTATGAAAGAAAATCACCATTATCTCTAAATATAGTGATAGCACTCTCTACTCTCGGTCTTCTACACTGTGTACACATTACCAGTAAATTACAAAGATACTGTATTAGATTTCCAATAAGTCCTTGAAGAAAACGCGCATTACCTTTTTATGTACACCATTTTATTCTGTTGTGCTAAAATATTATGATTAGGACAAAAAGGTAGTTGGGCTCTTTTCCTTTCAAGCCAGCTTATCCAAATTTCTTCATTCTGTTTCCCTTTTCTGCTCAGTACCAGTGAGGACTTCCCAGCCACAGCTATTCACGTTATTGTAGTTCAGCCACAGGCTGCATTGATTGCATGCGAGTTTAGATGGTAGATACATTCTGCCTTTCACATCTCCTCTCGATGTATCCCTATATAACCCTACAGGGATGCTTTTCTCAGCTTCTCATCAAAAGATCTGTGGCCCATTCACATTTTACATGAAATGCAAACATGGGCTGTTGAAGGCAAGTAACTGCGTGTGCGTATGTTCTCTGCTCCTCATTTCGAGATAAGCACAATGTATTTTGAGAAGGAATGCTTGTACTGTAGATATGGTGCTGTGGTATCCCCATCCATAGCAATAAATATGTAATAGAATAATATGTTAAAAATGTTCTCCAAATTCGATGTTGATAATTAGAAATAGCAATTGGTGTTCCTGGTGGTCTTCATCCCACTGTCTTAAACAGATTTTCTAAGTGGAAAGTAGGGGCATGCTGGGCAAGTCCCAGTGGCTTAGCAGCCCAGGGGGTGGGCAGTATGGCTGAGAAAAAGGAGAAACAGCCGAACAGAACATCCTAGCAACATGCAGGTAACCTGTGGGTCTCCAAGGTGATATGTAACTGGGTTAGAGAGAGATGAGACCGCTGCCAACAAAAGTGGAAAATAAGCTATGATGGAAACTCATTCATTTGATTGGTAATCACAAGAAGCCTTACTTCTTCAAGCAGAACCCACGATCTGTTGGGCACAGCTAAGAGCAGAGATACAGCCATAAACCTCATAGCTAGGAATTGCACAGAAGGTAAGTTCGTGCCATTAAGGTCTCAATTCCCACACTGGAAGGAACTTGTATGGCTGCGTGCTGTGATGATTTTGCAAATTCCATGCATTTTTGTGACTCTTGGTCATTTCTCTGTGCCAGAAAAGGCAGTGGGGCTGAGCTTTGTGCATGACTGTCTCTGGGGTCCTGCAGAGATTTCTTTCCTCAAATGCCTCGGTGGGAGCTTGTGACCACAGTGAGCTGCAGAGTCTCTAGGCTGTGAGAAGCAGAGCAAAGTAAAAAAAGCAGATGTGTGTAAAAGCTATACAGCCCCTTCACAAGTGCTTGTGACCCCTGAATTCAGTTTCTATCAGCTGAAGATGTGTCTGCAGGCTGAGCATTACAAGAAAATAAAATGCAGGTTTGTGGATTTGGTGCATTGAGCAAATGAAGACTTCAGCAGAATCTCTAGGTAACTGAGGAAAGTAGGCCAAGCATGCCCAGGTAGATAGCCAATGAATAAAATATTTTTTTTACACTCTGATTTTAATTAAAATAAAGCATAACTACCCCATTGTGACACCGCTAGACTTACAATTCTTTCTTCACTTATTTAATCAGTCCAAGTAGATAAATCAGCAAACAGAGCTTACAAGGTCTCCTATATTAAGAGATGAAACTCAGATAGCCTTAACCAAATAAAAAGTTAATAAAACCAGAATTAATACGTTTCCCCAAATACCTCTGTGGATAAAAAGTACTAAGGGGTTTTGAAAGCAGCTTTTAACAATGTAACATGTAAACAGTACACATTTCTAATTTAATAACATAATATAGGATATGCTGCTCATTCTTAGTCACTGGACAGTGAATATTGAAATAAAATCTGGCTCAGATTGAGATACCCTGCAGTGGATAAAAGTTGATGTTTCCAGCAGCTGCTTTCACCATGATGTGGTGAGGTGAGAAAAGATTCCTCCAGGGCATCAGAGCTTACATTTCAGGGCCTGTCCATTCCTCTTGGGCTATCTGGCACTGGGACAAGAACAGAACTGCATTTGGGGTGCAAAATACTCAGTGCTAGGACAATGCAAGTCACTTCTTCTGCGACCTTTACTACCTTTACTACCTCTGAGTGGCAAAGAGATGCCATCCAAGTCGAATGCTGCAAACGGAGCTCACCATCGCTGTTCATGCTGCTCACATACGTACTTACCACACTTTGCTAACTAGCCCAGCTCTGCTGTCTGAACAGCGGGCTGTTAGGAAGGAACTTAAGACACGTTTCTATGATCAACATTCCAAGTACCTCAAGGTACGACACGTGAAATGCAGGTCTTCCTCTCCTTTGACAATTTAAGACTAAATTGAGATGGCTGCTCGGATTTTAAGATCATCAGTGCATCTCTGTGTTATCCATTTAGCAGCCTTGAAAATCTTCCAAATTGGCTGCCTTCAGCTGCTTAGAAGATTCCATTACTCTTCAAGGCAAATACCCTCATAAATGCTGCCACAGCACCAGGAGTGCTCAGAGGGTCTTTGTTCATTTCACTCAACATCATCAGAGTGCTTGAAAAGGGGCATTTGTGTTCTGTGCCTAATTTAATACACTTTAAATGTAACTGGCATCAGGAAAAGGTGATGAATTTTTCAAGGTCTTTAAAAAATCAAATACATCTTTTCTACCAGATTCTCATAGTCTCTTGCTCAGGACAGCTGGAGTCGATATTGGCTGCTTTATATCATTTAAAGCTGATTTTAAAAGTTACTGAAATCACTTTCACCTTGATGGGGCAACCTGGGCAAAACCAGGTGCCAGGCTAGTCACTTTCAGACAGCCTAAATCCTACCTTCCCGCCCTGACGTCACTGGAATTACCCATCTGTTTTAGTGCCTTGCTGGTTTGAGGACCACCTGGCTCATGTTTCTTACTAAAAGTGATGCGCTGAAGCACATCAGCAGGTGTTGAAGGAAGCTTGGAGCACTTATTTGGTGAAAAGATTGAGGGACTTCTACCTCTAAAGCCGTTAATCTTGTAACTTCCAAGCACAGAAATCAGTAATATTTTGCAAAGTCAAATTGTTCACGAAGGAACTGTGGGTGGTGTCAGTGCAGATCTTTTGCAGAAAAGATATTTACTGGAAAGTACAGAGAAATGTAAGTATTTATTTGATACAGGACAGCGTTTCTCAAAAATGTGACAAATATCTCTAGCAAGAAATAAACAAGGAAATGCAACAGAAGTGACCAAGCAAAGGGGAAGATGGGAAAACACGTCTAAAACCAAAAGTAGCATGGCCATAAGAATAATGAAATAATCAAATGCAAACAGCGGCTAGAACTGGACCACAGTCTGTAACCTTTTCCTTCCAATGTGGATTGAAATCTTTCCAAATATCAATTAATCCCTAATCTACCATGCATTTCTTAGTTGCTTCCTGTTCATTATTAATGGACTGGTCACCCTGAGATGAAGGTAGGAAGTAAAAGCAATTAAATTCCTCTCCCACCCCTGCAGATACAATTGACCTGGAGGATTCAGCTACAAGTAAAAATTAAAAGTCTCCCAGAAAGAATAAACATGCCCTTCTTGCTCCAGTGTCATTTTAGAGGCAGCATGGGAGAGCAACAGCAAACTCCTTTACCATAAAGCATCAGATTCTAAGATCCAGGGCTGATCAAGGAAAAGAGCAGGTGCCCGCTCTCGCTGATTTTTCTTGGTGTTGTTCTGTAGCTGAATGAATACTTTGAGCCAGAACTCCAGACACTGATTCTTTTTTCAGTGTAGAAAAGAAAACCCCATCTGTCTCCTGAGAGGTATTGATCCCATTTGAATTCGAAGAAACAATTTTAACCTCATGTTTTTGCGCAGGCTGACAGCCACAGAATTCAGTGAGGCTTCTGACTGTATAATGCGGTTACCTCTGGCCTGAGAGGGATACAGTCATCCCAGCCTGCAATTATTGCACAGACCCGTCAGCGAGGATAACAAGGAGAGCTCTGTGCCTGCTGTTTACACTCTAACAAGATTCATGTTTGTTTCTACGATGCTGTAATACTGAGGTGAAATTCTGCGCCTTTTGACCTGATCAGCATCATTTGTGATAATGTATGAAGATAACACCAGCATCTATCCAAATGATCCCAGATATCCCGCGGCTTAGGAAACGTCTCTCTTCTGCTTAGGAATAGTCTTAAGAAAAGCAAAAGGCTAGTGAAGATTATGTTGGCAGATTCAGGGTGTGAGGGAAGAAGGGAAATTCTGACTAGACAACACAGGAAGAAAGGGAAAAGAGCATGATGTTGTTCTATTGAAGATGAGGATCTGAGGGTCTCTGAGGCCCTTGATTATACCCCTCCTGTATGGGACTGGAAGTGTTATCTCAGTATTTCTTCTCTCATTATTCCTCCCTTGGTCTTTGAGGGTCAGAGAGCCCTCAGGAGGACACCAGTCTGGTGATAGCGAGAAGAATGGAGTGGCAGCAGGGACAGAGTCCATCAGAAACAGAACTGGTGGCACTACAGAGAACCAAAGCATGGCCTTGCCGGTGACAATAAAGGATTTAATGTGCTGTGCCGTTCCCAGGTGGGTCTGTCACATGCAGTCCATGACCTTCTTTGGCTTGGTTTAGAAATTAGCACCAGCAGCTTTGCACAGCGGTGAGCACTGTCCAGGAACCTGACAACTGCACAAAAAGGAAAGGTTCAAATATGATTGCTGTGGAATTTAAGAGAGGCAGACACAGAAATGTAAAAGCTAGGAAGAGCAAGGCCTTGCAGTGGTCGTGGTACTCTGACATGGAAATTGTCACAGAGTGGGAGACCAAAATCTGAAATAGGAGGAAAGCTGTGGAGGAGCTGGGTGGAGGAATGGAGACACAATTGCAGCATGCAGGGCTTCGGTGAGATACTGGCCACCCACTCTGTCATATTTATGTCTCTCTTAACAGTTTGTACCTACAGGAAAAAGAAATTTTGAGTGACCAACTTCAGCATATCTTTTCTCATTTCATTTACATGTGTGTATTCTGAATACTTTGCGATATTAAGGGCACGTTTTGTGAACTAATTAGTTTCTGCTTAAAGCCATCCATTACTCGGCCTCGTTTTGCGGTTCTTCATGAGAATACTGGGAAAGCTGTTTGGGGATATCCAGTGGACACTGCGATCAGCGGGGCAGCAGGGCTCTCCTTCGCATGGAATCCTGATGCAGCAGGAGAGCTCCGGGAGCAGACACAGAGCTGACTCATGCTCAGCCAGCGAGCTGGGCTCACAGAGGAGTACAGCTTGGTATGACTGGAATGGGAAACAGGAGGTGTTTGTTTTACATTGTAATTAGGAATGGCATTGGGAACACGGAGCACAGAAAGCTGGACTAATAGCTAAAGCTGAAGTAACCACCAAACCACAGGCAGGATGTAAATTGGCATTGTCATAAAAGACTCAAACAAAATGATATCAAGTACCAAGAACTATGCTTACATGGCAACAACTCTAAAGTAAAAATGAAGAAAAGCCACAGAACATGAGCTTTGGGTGATTCTGTGCCTTTTAGTGAGACTGCTGTGCCTGTTCTTTACGACAACATGAATTAAGGAGAGATCATCAACTTTAACTTTCTGTATGTTTGTCAGACTGAGCTTCTAAAGCAATTTGTTTTTCATTTAGTTATTTCAAAAGAATGAAAAAGACAAAGATTATATTCTGGTTGCTTGCCCAAACTCCTTTTTTTTTTTTTTTTTTCCCCTTTTTTCCCAAGAATCAAAGCTGTTTAATGTTTAAGAATCCTTTTTATAAGTACAAAATACTACACTTTACTCTTCAATAATTTAAAACTGATTCTATTAATATTAGCAAAAACGTCCTCGCAGACAGATTGAACTCTTATGATGCAACTCAAAGCCCAGCTAATTATGGCTCAGCTGTAAAGTCATAAGCTCTTGAAAAACAAGGTTTACCAGAGAAGCACTGACACAGCCTTAACTATGGCCGTGTGAATGGAGCCACTGTAATATTGTTTGGAAATAGTGTTCTAAAAGGGAATCTTGTGAAAAGAGATGCCAGCTGTTCACTTTGGAAACATTTATTTCATTGGCTCGTGACAAAATTGGCTGTGGAAGATATTATTCTGAAACAGCAACTTCTTAATTTCATTACAACCTGAAATCACTGAGAAAGACATGACAGCTCCCAGGAGCTGTGAGAAAGGACTGTCATCGTTTCTTTTATTTATACTGCTTTTAAAGTAATATACAACTTTCCTTAGAACAATTCAGGCTGGACAGGTCCTCAGAAAGTCATCTGGTGCTTCCCACTCAAAGCAGGAGATAAGACATGATATGCCATTCTTATTACATTTTTGGAACAAAGAGCTTCTTTCTACTAAGAAAAAAAAAAAAAAGAGAGAGAGAGAAAGAGCAAAAGAAAGAGGCTGCAGAAAGCTTGCTTTTTAAAAACAGTTTTTGCTTTTTGCAATACTTTACCAGACCAGAGCCACTTACTTTCGTCTGACAAGGCAGAATTCTGCAAGCATGTCAAGAACCACCTGCCTACCCTGCCATGCTGTACAGCCCAGGATCACACACAAACACGTCTTTAACCACGAGAAGACAAAATCTAAAAAGATAAGTGAGGTGGGAAAAGGTGAAAAACAGAGGAGTGTGTCCTGCTGACTGCCTTGTGGGGTCTCGAATCTGAGTTGAAAATATTGCTAGGTGCAGAAATGAGGTCCCGAATCTGGGTGCCTGCAGGGGATAAGCCACAACCACAGTGCTGCCCTAGTGATATTTTTACCTAATGGGAAGTAGCTCTCTGCCCTCAAAAACAAGATCTGGCTTGAGTGCCCTGTGTGCCAAGTGCAGCTTTTTCACCTCACAGCATCCTCGTGCCCCAGGATTAACAAAGGCATGGAGGGGTACAACTCTGTATGCATCTAGGTGCACCTGGCTACGATGATCTGAAACTATATCCAGTGCATCTTATCTTATACTTTATATACCCTACGTCTTATTATAAATCGCATTTTAATAGTGCAATGTTCCTGGTTATGCAGGGCAGCATGCAGCAGTACTTCTGCTTACCTGGGTTGTTTTACTTTAACATACAGTGCAGTGCTCAGGCATGGATGGCTGCACCTTCATTCCTTGATGCTACATCTTTTCGCCCTTGAATAGTGCAGGATGAACTTCTTGTGCTGGCCAGTGCTGCTATTATTGACTACAGTCTCTATCCTTTGCCATGTCATTGAACTTCCATCACCATTGGCTTCATTAGCAATTATTGTTTTGGTTAAAAAAAAAAGAAAAGAAAAATCTTACATCACACATTATAAGATGACCTGAGGCCGTTGTGGAGCTGAGTGTTCCCATAAGGATAATCCAGCCACAATATATCAAAGCGCTGAGAAAATATCCTTTGTCTCAGGTCATGCAACCAATGTGGCTGTTAAATGTTTTAAAAGCAGTTATATAACTGGCATTTAAAATGTTTTATTGAATACCCTCACTGCTACTGTAACTAAAGTGACCTTTAACAGAGTAAAACACGTTGCACCTTAAAATGGGATCTGATTAAAGATACCAAATGCCACAACGTGCTCGTGCTGCACGTGCACCATCCAGTCATACCGACCAGAGTAGATGCACCAGCTTTGACTTTTGAATGTTACTTTCAGCCTAAACCAGGCTACTTTACAGGCAACAATTATTACCAACTTTTAAACATTCCATGTAGTATTTAATGTATGAACACTTAATTACTGGAATTTTCTTGAACAGGTGATATGTTTTAGGGCAGACATCCACAGGGAACGTCTGATCGAGGGAGAGCTGGTTGATCAGAGGATTCTCATCTCTTCCCATGCTGTGATTATATTTTTCCAAGAAATAAAAAAAAATAAAATAAAAAACACAGAACTTGCTACACAATTGTAAAAGAAACCACAGAGTTGCAAGGAAGCAGAGAGTTGTTCTTACATACTAACATGGCAAGATGACCATGAAACTTCTTCTCTTAAAAGATTGCTTTCACTAGAAGCAGATTAGAAAGATCCACAGGGCAAACTTCTATGTAAAAATGCATTAAATGTCCCATTAGCAGTTACATGCCACTGATCTGTGGAGTTCCTAAACAAAAATACCTGAATAACAAAATGGAAACACCTTTGAGCTCAGGATAGGACAGGAAAAGGGAAAGGAGAAAGAAAAAGATGAAAAAGAAGAAAAAGACAAAACGGAAAGGAAAAGATTCGCTGGATGAGAATTGCACAGAGAGAGACTCTAATGAAGAACTAAAGAATCAGACTCTGTGATGATCTGATCCACTGAGAATGCAGAATCCCCTTCTCACTTTGTTTCTCTAAAGAGAAGTAGGTGGGGGAAAAGTTCCAGGCTGTGAGAACAAAAGACCTTCTCATCATTCTACTTATTTACCTTATGTAAATAATGGGTTATATGGTTATAAATGGGTTATAACCCTCACTATTTTTCAGTCAGGAAGTTGAGCCATACAGGAATAAAAAGAGGTGTCCAAGATCACCAAGAGAGCCTGGGACAGGGACAGAAGATTAATAGAGTCCCAAGCAAATCTTCAGATATTCAAACACTCTCCCTACCCAAAACTCCACCCCCAGTGCATGTGAAAATAGCTCACCCATATTGAACAAGCAGGATGGACAAGATTCCTGCTGGGCACTAGATTGTCTGGAGCAGGATTCAGGATCACAGGGAAGAGTTTGTTATCAGAGAAAATGGTAATTTGTTGATAAAGTGAATGCATTCATAAGTGAACTGAATGTACAGTTTGGAAAAAATCCATCCACAAACACTGGAAGAATGGTGTCTTACTGCAAGTGTCAAGAAACAGTGGGTAGTTCACAAAGCTTCGTGCTAAAGAAATGGGCTAGATAACTTTACTGCTTCTATTCATGCTTTCAGAATGCTTGCCATACTCACCTCTACCCACCCCAAACCTACAAGATACAGCCACAAGCTTGTAAATACCCTGCAAGTCTACTAGTTGAACATTCAGGGGATTAATTTAGCAACAGCTGCAGCACATAAAGAACAAGGAGAGGTCCTGCAGAAAGGGAAAGGTCTTGAGGCTGACTGCATGCTGCTGTTTTGGAAAGAGGCGGCATATCTCTGCTAGACTGGGTAATGAAGGGCTCTTGGGATGGAAGTGGTCCAGAGCACTGGGGGAACCTGACAGAGGAAAGATGAAGAATATGAGGTAAGGAATAAGGAATATGATAGGACAAGGATAAATAATATGAGGTACTGTAAGCTGTTTGAGGAGAGAAATGATGCTTTGTCTTTCCCACTGTTTATGTGAGGGTTGGCATTTGGCTGTGACAACCCCAGAGGTCGGCTGGGTGAGAGCAATCTGATGGTGTTGTTACTGAAAAGCTGGTATGCTTTGATAGTGGATGATCTCTGGAGCTACGAGGGGCCTTATGATAAAGCTTCCAGACTACAGGAAGTTAAGAGTTCTACTAAACATATAATTGTGGTGCTATTGAGATCAGAGAAGGCTCCATTGAGGGGTGACAGCTCTGGAACCATGATCAGCCTGCTTGCTGTGAAGAGGGAGGTTTGGGGAAGAAGAAAATAAGTCTGACATTTCTGAACGCTCAGAAGCAATCAGCATTTGTCCTTGGACAAACCAGGACTTGTCTGACAAACAGTTTGATTTTTACAAAGTGAGAACAACGGGATCACATATCCAAAAAATTATTTGTAGAGGGGAGTATTGTAGTCTGACCAAAAGAAGAAGGTGGATGCAGAAAGCACAGACAAAACGCATGCTTAAAACTAATGTCTTTGAGCAAGAATAGGAAGAACTGGAGAACTGGAACAAGTGGAAGCAATAATATCCCAGAATAAACAGCTGCAGAGCTTGTGGATAAAATAGCAGGCACAAAGGTGGTGGCCTCCATATGCTGCTGAGGCACGGGGCCACAGTGGAGATACCAGCCAGTTGGTAGTGCATTACTTACTGCGATACCTTTTTGATCATAAATTGTAATAATCACAAAGCAGGGGCAAAAGAGATGTAAGAAAAGTCACTTTGGAGCTGGGGAACCAGTAGACTTCCCATGAAACTTCTTCTAAAAGAAAAACATGAAATCACCCAGGGAACAGTAAATCCCAGTAACTGTTCGTACACTGAACTTCACTCTCTGATGTGCAGTTCAATCCCCCTCCACTACAGGGCCCTGGGGTGGAGCTGGCAATTAATCTACAATTGCCTGGGAGGGAGCAGGTCACAGCTGAAGGGGCTCTGTGGATTATAAATTTAGCAAGCAAAATGGGAAGTCAGAGCCCTGGTAATAAAGGAAGTGCCAATAGTTAAAGCTATAATCATCAGGACTTTAGGGCAGATAATCAACACCTATATGGCAATTTTCAATTCAATAAATAAAGCTAACCGAGTTGCCTAACAACGCCATTGAGCTGCAATTTCAACTGGCAGCATTATGTAACTGTGACAACCAGGCGAAGCGGAACAAAAAAAAGTGAAAGAGAAATGCATGTATATTTCCAGCCTTAGTTACTGAAGTAGTCAGGGAATGGAGCTCCGTGTTTGAAAGCTGCAGAGGAAGCAAACTACAGTCCATTTCAGGTACTCCTCATCAACACCCGCAGGGACTGCACACACACACCAAGTGAGAATTAGACAAAGGCACTCTCTTTCCTGACTCTGAATGTGGCACCAGACCCGTATTCTCACCATTCTTGAGCTAATGCAGTCCAAGTACCTTTAAAGAACCTGGAGGCACGGCTAGCCTAGGCTCAGCCACCAGTGTGGAATTTTGCACTGCGCCGTTCACATGCCCAAATTTACCATAGCAACCTCCACATCACATTTAATACACAGAGACATCCCTCCTCTTGCCTGTTTAAAGAGCCCTTGTTAAGTGGTTTTGCTGTATTTTAGATGCCAAGATGTCGGTAAGATTGATGGAAGGGCACACAATCAAACCTGCAAGGAGAGCCTAGCTTCTAGCTCATTATGTAAGAGAATTAGCAAGGCAGTTCTTTTGACATGACAGTCCATTATGGCAGCTGTCACTCATACCTTAGCATATGCTTTTTTTGTCTTCTTCAATGATTTTTTTTTTTTTTAAGGAAAAAGGTTGTTCCATTTCTGTTCATCATTAAAGTATTGTGTAATGTTTCGTGTGCGTGCATGGTAGCTGATCTGCATGGGCTGTGCTCTCTCTACAGTAATCACTGGGTGAACAAATGATCGTGCATACATGTGTAATTCTGACTAGGGTTTGTAATTCTGACTAGGGAGGCTCTTTGTCCCAGCTGTACACACACACAGAAGCTTAAATCTGCTATTTCTTCTCATCCATCTGATGCATTTGGTCCTTTCATATGAATATCTAGATGTCTTGATACAGAAAGTCTAGGTTTGCTTCCGGCAGAAATCCCACCCAGAAGGATAGTTATATTTATTTGTTCCCTTTTCAGGAGAGGAAAGAAACAGTTCATGCTGCATTAACTTATAGTGGCAGTTATAGCAGAATAATATTTGTACCTCTACCACTTTTTAGTAAAAGTACTTCTATGTTCTGAACAGAGTTGCATGAACAAAGGCTGGAAAGTGAGCTCATGCTGTACCGTGGTGTAAGTAGGAAAATGGAGGCACGGGGGAACTGGAAGGACAGACTGCATCAGAAAAATAAAGAGTTTCCTTTGCAAAGCCATGTCTTGACTGGTGGGCTCATCTGAGAGATGGTAACAGCAGCAGTGCACACTAGGGAGCCTGGGAAGCTAATACATTAAACAGCAGTGCATTTGCAGATAATGAATGTGAGTTGAGGTAGAATTGTGTTTTCAGGTCATGATTAAGAGAAAAAAATCATTTGTATTACAAGACAACTCTTGTAAATTGTAGCCACATCTCCCTTCAGTTCACACAAGTATATGACACACTATAGCTGAGACTGGGTGTACAGTTTTCTAGATGAATTTTTGGTTCAGTCCATAGATAAGCTGGAAAAAAAAAAAAAGCTTCACTGCTGCACACCCATCTTCCTGCTGATTTGTTGGGTTTTTGGTTAGTTTGTTTCCTTGGAACATCTCTCTCTTCTCACCATGTACAATGAGATTCTTTGAGGTAACATTAAAAAAAACTAAGGACAACTACTGCCACAAAGCTGGGCCACTGGGAAGGAGGTAGCACATCTGTCCACTGAACTGATGCACCTCCAGTAGAAGGCTGGCTCCGTGGGAACAGCAGGTTTCAACACAGTAGATTGTTCAGATGTTGCATTTATTAGTATAAGTAGAAAGTGGGGTGGCACTTGAAGATTGAAGGTTTCGGCGAGAAGTAAATACAAGTAAATGCTTTCTGAGGAGCCCTTTATAAGTTTCTCCAGTTTCTCTCCTCTTAGTTTATCCCCAAACGATCTGACGTTACTATTTAAATAATCCACTGTCACCTACAGTTCCAGCCAGGATGGAGCCTCCATACATGCACGCTACATAAATACCAGGTAAATGACAGTCTCTGCCCAATCATCAAGCAGACTAAGCTTTCTGTCCTGGAAACTGCTGACTGAGGCAAATATTCTTGTCCACACGCATAGGCAGGAATTTCTCGAGGGTCTTCAAAAGCCAAGGCTCAAGACACCTTCCAGAGCAAGTTTTGGACAAAGGTGTCACAACCATTGTCCCTGGTCTGTGGACTGAGCACCACTGGCTTTGCTAGCATTGCTCAGATGTGCAGTAGTGTGCAGGTGTTTGCTTCTGACCTTTCCAACCTTTCTCTGTATTCTTTTCCATTAAGGATAAATAAATGATATCCTGAAATATCAAACATGAGTCTGTTCACCTTATCCTTGCTTACTGCATGTTAGGTTTCCCCTCCTGTGCTAACATTTAATAGTTCCTTAAATAAATAATTATTCTTTCTGGGGAAAAGAAGATATCCACAAACAGTGAAAAATCTTCAAGGGCACTTCCTTCTACGCTTTCGTCCTAAGCCAGCCATGTGTTGACTCCACTCGGCTCTGATCTACAACGAAATCAATCAGAAGTATTCTATTAAATTAATTTGGCTTTGAATCAGATGCTGCCTCTGCAAACCGTAGCATAAGCAGCCTGGTCTTTGTGGTATCTTCCATAGCAGCGCGGTGCGGTCCCAGTCCTGCAGCCGTATTCTGGGAAAGTCCCTGTTGATGTCAATGAGCGCTCCTTTAACTGAAGTTACACAATCAGGCAATGGGAAGCAGTGAGCATACACTGCCCGCCCTATTAGATCCTGTAATCGGACTACTTCTGATAGGCTTCTATAAATGATTTTCTATGCCAGTCTGTGCTTGCAGCAGCACCTGCTCAGTTAGTCCCTCAATTCTTCACTTACTAAACCAGCTTGACACTGCAGGTGAAAAATTCTGAAGTGTTTTAATGAACTAGCTTGCACACCATTTGATTTCTATCTCTGTAGATGTTTCAGAAATCCTGAACTGCTTCATTCTATCACTGCCATCAAACAAAACTCAAACATATCGAACAGGCTTCTGTAAGAGGACAGGCACTGAATTTACATTGGAAAGTTTCTGTTGGGTCACTGTAAGCAGTTGTTTCCTGCAGCTCATTATAACTGGGAGATTTGACTGGCAACTTTTCTCAGGCTGCACGGGCATAAAAATTATGGGGCAGATCTTATAGTTCTGGCTTAGACAGCACTCCTATTGATCTCAGTACTTTTAGTTCTGGACTCATCTTGAATTCTAGAGAATGAAAAAAAAAAAGATTAATGGGAAGAGCAAAAAATCCACCTGAGGGATTTTAAACTCATCATTTTTCATGTTATACAAGAACTTGCATTTCAACGGGCTGACATTGCACAGAGGCAATCAGAGCTCTTTCAGTTGTACAGTGAAATAATTACTGAAATGCTCTGGCCATACTGGCAGAGCTCAGTTCGATGGGTCGGTGCTGTGTGCCTACTACCAAAAAGCACTCAGCACAGCAATTTCTGAGGCAGTGAGCATGCCACACGCTGCTGCGCCCTATCTCCAGCCCTTCCTTCCCCAGCAGCATCTGGAGAAAGGGGGCTGCAATCTGACTGTGAGGAAGCAGCTTCCTCTCAAAGGGCTCCACACTGACCTGTGTTCAGCAGGTTTGGTTTTTTTTAAACTGGTTTGATACCAGACTTCTGAAAAATGCGAAAGGTAAGATGGACAATAAGAGAGAGACAGTGATGTTTGTCATGGCCAGTGGAAGCCTTTTCCCCCTCTCTTCTCAATCCAACCCAGATGGCAATAATATACGGCCTTAGCGAAAAGATAAAACATAAAGTTCTCCTGTAATAACTTGCCTCCACAATATAAAGCTTCATGACCCTTATAAGGGGATGAAAGAGTAACAGTTTCACCAGTATTGCAGCAAAACCACAGTGTGCTTTTGTGGAATCCAAAAGGATTTGAACGTGACTTAGTCTGTAAGGAATGAGTCTTAAATTTCTTACACGTGGTCAGAAATCTTTAATAATCAGCAAAGCGCTGCTGAGGGAAAAAGAAGTGTGCTTTTTCTTTAGTGTGGGGCTACAAAACAGGTGTCTCTGCACAGTTACGAGTGTCACTGTTCTGAAGTATTAATCTGCTGGTATTTTCCCATATATTGAGCACAGTGCTCCGTTGTGTCTTTTCATAGTTTCTGAACAGAATCCAATTTAAATAGTTAAAATCCATTTACGGGTAACGTTCCTCACAAACACTGCACCATTGGGACTATTTGTCTTCCTGAACTTGTGCAAGTGCTCCCTGCATTAGCAGTTTAATCAGATTCGTTAATGAATAATGTTTCACTTACGAAGTAGAACTTATGTGCATTAAGCTCCTGACTGTGGAGGTGCCACAAGTGCAGGAGGAAAGGCAGCGCACCCTGAAGAACCACAGACAGGCTCCTTCATGCAATACCAACCAGTCAGGGACCAGTTTCAGATGTGCCCATTGCTCACCTGCTTTCCCCCAGTCCTCTGAAGGCAGCAGGGGTGAAAAGGTGACTTATTTTTTCCTTTTGGCACAGGGCAGAGTACAGGCAAGTCGACTCCTGCACATAACAACTTAACCCTGTAGGTGCAGTTGCTCTATTTCTAATCACCAGGATGCTTTCCCTCTGGTGGCTTCGGAGGTTAACTTTCCCTCTTTTGCTCAGTATTATAAGAAAATAACCAAAAGATGGAAGTTTGAGATAGGTATTCCGTTAACGTATTCAGCCCCGAGCAGGCTTAGCCTGATACTTCTTCAGGTCTAATTGTTATTTTTATCTTGAAGGTTCATGTTATGTATTTTCTTGAGTGGAATCGTTTTACTAGTCAGAACATATACAGGCCAGCATCCTCGTTGCATTAACTGGGCAGACCTTCTGCTGAAGTACCAGCAAGGTTTTACACCTGACTAATGATAACACACAGTACTGTGTGTGAAAGTTATTATTTAATTCTAATGTACAACAACGGGACAAGTAGGAAGAGAGGTTTTATTTCTATCTGAAATACTGAAAACCCCATTTCTCATTTCTTTTTACCACATTTTTGGCTTTGGGTGCCTTTGAAATGATTTTTTAAGAGAGATTTGAACTACGTCATAGAAAACTGCACACCATTTTTTTATTTTAAGGGACTGGAAGTACATATGAACTTAGATCACCCGATTCCTGGATTTACAGTGGAGTTTGTGGGGCAGCTTTTTGTCACTTTTCTGAGTGCAGATCCGAAAATCTAACGTGCTTTTGATTGCTTCAAAGTTAGACACTTGTTCAGGAATTTATCAGGTAATAGGAAGCGATAGCCTGAATCCAGATGTTAGTGATCAATTCCTGCCTCACTTTGGTCGGCAAAGCACTTCTGTCACTCTTTTAATGATCTCTGTCACCCTCCACAGGGATTTCCCACGCAGGGAAGGTTAGCACGGCCTCACGCTGAGCTGACAGCGCCTTCTTTATGCCATTCCTTTTTCGTATTGGAGCTTGTAACTCTTGCTGCGTGGCTGGTAATCAGACCGCAGAGAAGCAGGAGACATGGGTTGGTAGGCTGTACTACAGCATGAGGGGCTATCGGCCCCCCACGGCTGGGGCAGCCATCGCCCGTGGGAAGCACCTGGCTGTTCAGCCGGCTCCGTGCTCCATCCACCGCGGATGTGGTGAAGCGGAGAGCCGGGGCAGGCCTCGGCTACCAGAGCCCTCCCACAGCGCCCCTCAGCCATACTGTGCCCCCAGCACAGAAGGCAGTGAGCGGCAGCTCTGCTGCTGCCCCAGCGTGACCACAAACCCTCTGCGCACCGCTTCCTCGTCCTGCCCTCCTGCTGGCAGCTGCCCAGGTGAGGCAGTGCCGGCAGCCAGGCCTCCTGGCAGCAGCACAAGGCGCTTATTCAGGCTGCCACTGCGAGAAGTGCTCCCCTCCACCTGCGTTAGCCCGCTCTGCCCTGCTCGAGCGGCGCTAATTTGGGAGCAGAGTGCTGGCATTCTAGCCTGGGTCTCTGAAACAAACCTGTTTGATTTTTGGGGTTTTCTTTTCCCGTCTTAAAAATAATAAAAACTCGTGGTTTGCGCTTTCCTGCATTCCCCTTGCAGGTCTGGATCAGGGCAGGCAGTGGCTCAGCAGGAACACGGCCGTGTCCCGGCGGGGCTGGAGCTCGGGCCCCCTGCAGCCCGCCCAGCCAGCAGCTGTCCACCAGCGGAGGTGACGAGGAGCGCTGGCTTGTGCAATCGAGCTCCGGCCACAGCGTGCGCCTGGAGCTGACGCGGTAACAATGCGCACAGTGAGCGAGCCGGGCGGCGGGCCAGCCCTGCCAGGGTCAAACGCACGGCGCAGACGTCACTGCTACTTACTGCTCTTCTGCCATAGCCTTCAGTTCCTTCCTGTTTTTTTTTTTACTCTTTGTGGTGAATGCAAGCTGAATGCTCTGTTTCATCCCTAGCAGGACAGGGCACACCCAGTGAGAAGCAGAAAGTTCATCCTGGCTCCAGCCAAGCTCACAGACTTCACGGGGTTACTGTCAACACCGGCTGGTGGAGCTCGTTTGAGCAGGGAAAAACGACGAGCAAAACTTAGAGAAGGGGCAGAGCCAAATCTGTCAGCTCTGTCCAGAGCAGAGCCTAGGTAAAACTGCTGTTTCTTCAGCTCCTTCATCCCCTTATTCCTAGCAGAAAGGCACAAAGAAAACAGACTGTGATGGCAAACCTGATCTTGTATCACTCTGGCACTGCATTTCAGCTGTCAGGTGCTAGCGGAAGGACAGAAATCATTGAAATTAACGTGTATGTGACTGTGAATCCTTTCCTTGTGTACATGGGAGGAACAGCCTGGTATCTCCACCCGATCCTGAAGCTAAGCTCCTTCTGCTCTGAGATTTCCATGTAAGTTTGTATGGCTGCTCTTCCTAATTGCTGAAAGGCTTTTATTTAGCACCCTCCGCTGTTTTAAATTCTTTCTGTATCCTCCCTTCCGAGTGCACTATATGCTTTCAAGGCTGCAGAGCACTCCCTGCCCCAAGGAACACTACAGCTTGCCCTTCAGGTGATCCCTTTGGGTTATTCCACCCAGCCCCTGGCAGAGACTAATATTTCAGAATGTTGCTAAACCAACACCATTTTTCTGCAAGCTCCCCTCATCAATCCAGAAGGCTTGGAGGAACAGTTGCTCCATCTCTGGATCAAGATAACTTCTGACATCATGTAATGTTTTATAAATACTCGAGGCAGGTTTTTCAGGAGGGGAGGCACACTACCCATTATTAAATCCACAAGCAGTCAGCTCTGTCTGAGTTTACTCCGGCATTTAGAAACTTTTGAAGTTTTACTCCAGAATTCAAATTTCATTTTTTCAGGAGATGCAGGACATTCTTAGCAGTTTGGTGTGATTACTAGCACAGTCACATCCACACCAAAATTACACGATTTCATTTCTCAGTTATGTGAGTGCAACTAGATACCCCAACACCATCCATCTACCACGTACCACGCTCCTGGGGCAGCTCTGTACGCGCAGTCCTGGTTCCTTTCTGGACATTTTTAGCAAGGTGGCAAGCTGTGATGCCAAGGTATAAAGTGCATATGAAGAGTGGAGCAGCTCATCAGCACAACTGGTAGTAGAGCCAGAATGTACAGATCACGTTTCAGTGTGGACTGAACTGTGTTGTGTATACACCGGAGAGAAAAATCCCAAGCCACTGAGAATACTGTTAAATAAATAAAGTTATATTTATTTCTTTGACTCGAGAAAAGGTAGTGACTAAAATACTGAGGGAGATCACAGTGACAATGCAATAAATAAAATGTAATAATCAGTGAGTCCAGCTTCCCTCCTACTAAGTGGTCGAATGGGGCAAAGCAAAACAAGTTCTTGAGCTCCACGGTAATCACAATTGAAATAACTAGCTTTGGAGCATGCGAGAGGGGAGGCTATTCTTAGCCATGCCCTAGCTACTGTAGGTGAGCTGGCTAGAGAGGGAGCTGCTGCCGAAGCAGCTGTGAGTGTGGTGTGCAGTGCTGTACTTGTTTGCGAGCAAAGCTGCTTCTTGTATTGAGAATGCACAGAAACAACTGAGAAGAAACCAACTGTTTTAGAATACTTTAGGAAATAGGCGAATTAGATCTGACTGATAGTGATAACTGAAATAATGAACGAAAGACAAAAGTTGCATCAGGGAATTCTCAGACATCTTTCATCATGACAGAACCAAAAGCCATGCAAGATATGGAAAGTGATATGGAAAGAGATTTGTCTTTCAAGATAAGGAAAGATCTTTCTTGTTTTGGCAAATCGTTCCCAGTCAGAGGAGCAGGAGGCTCAGCTGCAGAGCAGGTTCTTGCTTGCACGAGACTGAGGGAAGTTGCTCAGACCTTGTACTCACAAGTATTTTTTTCAGCTCATGTGTAATGTGTGAAAGAAAATATTACTGAGACCTTACTAGTACTCAAGAAAGGACAATGAAATGCTCAGAAACAGGTCATGAGCTTATCTACAGTGATATTAGCTAGGATAAAAACCTTAAGAGATTTAAATGCTTATGATTCACTTCATATATAAGCACTGACTGATGAGACTGAAGGAAACATTTCCCTTTAGGGCAGGCTTTTCCATAATTAAACATTACAGGCACATTTCTTCTGGTTCAGGATATCAGACTACAGAGAGAGCTGAGCGACCAGTGCGCATCTTCCTACAAGGCAATCCCAGCTCTCAGGCACACCTACTGCTTACACACAGTCCATTTTTGTTTTTCATCACACAGATGCTTTGTTTTCCCCCACTTATTTCTTTATCCCCATTTAAAGCTTCTTCCCAAGTAACCTAGTTGAAAAACTTCCAGTCATTGGGAGTATTGATCTGATGTTACCTGTAAATAGCAATAGACACAGTGCTCCTTGATTGTATGCCTGTGTTGTTATTGTTGTTATTGAAGGACATACTGTGAGCTATGCAGAATATTATTCCAAGAGGGACTCCCAGTTAAACTGAAAAACAAAACAAAACAAAACCCTATTTCTGATGTACTGCAAAATTCCTTGGTACAGTCCCTGGCCTGCTTTGGGCAGAACCCTGCTTCTACCAGTTGGTGACACGTGGAGCAGCTCTGTGCATCCTGACTGAGGGAAACTGAGGGAATTCACAGCAGTAGCACGATCTGTAACAAATAACCGGTAACACAAAGGCATTAAAAGTTAAAATCAACTCCCATTTCTTTTGACAGATCTTTAAGTGCCTTCCGCTGGAAATCCTGAAGTTTGCAGTTAAAACAGAAATGTCTAAGAAGTATACTTTTGTCAGTATCTTTCTTGACTAGAGGCTAAAATTGAGTACAGTGTGTAACCGTGATGCAATAAAGAGGCTTCAGGAAAAAAAAGAGCATGAGATGTGTACGTTATAGATGTAAATATCACTGGCCGGTCTGTGCTGCAGAATAAATTGAAAAGCTTATAATGCGTTTCTGTCAAGAGGTTGCATAATAGTTAGAAAGGCAATACACAGTTCAAATTCACAGTTCAAGTCTACAAATGGCAGCAGATGGAAAAGTATTGATTCATATTAGTGACAGTAGAAAAATAAAGGAAATAATTGAGCTACTTCAGCTGTTTTCATGCTGAAAGAACAGCGCTCCTTTTACAGGTGCTCCTTGCTACTGGGTGTCAGGGTGACAGCTGTAGAGATGCCTGTATATCAACCACTGATTTACATCTTTGAGCTCTGAGGGCCAGATAAGTTAATTTTAATAGCTATCAATGCTGAATATGATGAATCTGTATTCAGCTAAAGCAACTGAAAGCAGAGTCATGTCTTAATGGGAACAAAAAAATAAAAAAAATTAAAAAAAAATTTACCAGATTCTCCAATGCTGAGAAGTGAAAAATGTCAAAGATGTAACCATAATACCTATACGCTGATCAGTCATTACCAACTGACCCTGGATGACTTAAATGATCATGAGATCACTTCAGTTTACACTGTTGGAATGAATTTTTCATGAAATGGAGAATCACTGGAGCACAGCGTCCCAAATACCCCTTTGTTCCCAGTTAAAATCCTTAATGAGATTGGAAAGACAGAGAAATCACTTCCACTTGGTTTTATCCCCTCACTGGGTTTGTTTCTGGTCATTTAGAGCAAAACATTTCTTTGTGGCATTTGTGCAGGATCTGGCTTTCTAATTTAGGATTTGTAAGATGCCTCTTTGGGGGCTGCAAGTGGACTGAACGGATTGGAAGAGTTCCCAAGAGTTCCTTGTCTTCCAGTCACCTGATTCTGCTTGTTCCTTTTTGCCCAGACAGCCAGGTTCCTTCCTCTGAAGTCAGGAGGGCTGATGGTCGGCTGCTGGATCTCCCCTTGAGGGTAGCAGGGCAGATGAGGCAGAGATCAGATGTGGGATTGTACCTCTCCCTGTAGAGCCAATGGCATGAGGATGGGACAGCATCCAACGTGCAAAGGGGCTGCTGGCATAACAAACCTCTGTTCTCTCGGCTCCTGTTCACTCCCTTCATGTCTCGCCTATCTTTCATGAGCAGGAATGCCAAGCTGAAGCAGGTAGGTCCCCGTCTAGCTGCATCTCCTGCGTGGTATTGTGCTGGTTCAGGGAGTTTGAATAGGATTCACCTTGAATACAGCGTCTCTTGCAAATGCAGCTGTCTGGATAGGTGTACCTGAACACAAGGCCTTATGCAACTCAGCCCCGGACCAATAAGGGTTTTGTAAATTAGGATTAGGACTTTAAATCTGATTCAGAAATGACTCTGGAGCCAGCTAAGGCTGTGAATCCTGTTACACAGGCCACATATTTTCATCAGCCTTTTTGGCACTCTCACCAGTAAGATGTTAACTTCTCCAGCTGAATTTACACTACCATTAAGGTAACTCCGGAAGAAACAGCTACGTGTTCCACTGGCTGAGCCAGCCCCGAGGGCCTTGCTTGCATCGCTTTGGAAGAGCTGGTGCGCCTGGCACCGGGAGCACGACCGACCTGCAGGCAGCTGACAAGGCCCACCACTCCTCACTTGTCCATCTGCCCCCATAAGACACAACGTAAACCAACAAAAATGACCGCGGTTTCTGGAGGAACCTAGCCCTCTTTGTAAAGGAGCACTAATGTTGGCTGCTGCGGGAGCAGATGGGATTTGTAGGACCCCCCAAGCTCCATCTGTTCACAATAGTCTTGATGAGCCCAAGATCCAGGGCACAGCTGAACGCGATGTCAGCCCAGCACTGTCAGCTGGAGGTGTGGCACAAATGGGTCAGAGCAGCAGGATTAGAAAGCAGAAGGTAAAAGCTTCTTTCTGGAAGATGACAGAAAACACTTTTTACTGCTGCTGAAATATACATGTGGTAACAGCAAAAGTCTAGCAAGGCCTCAATCTGACTCCCTGTCCCTGAACAGCCTCCTTTTACCTTCTAAGTTACCTACAGCTGTGGTACGCTGAACAAATCAGCTTGCTGACAGCAGCCTGCAACCTTTTACTTAGTGGGTGGAGCTGGCACAGCAGCATTTGTAACCTCAGAAGCTTGAATAACCCAGTTTCTAAAATCATCGTACTCGCCAGCCTGTGCAAAGAACATATAATTAGAGCAGCCTCGACTATTTCTATTGAAGCAGTTTTTGCAGCTTCTTGTTAGTTCTGATAACAGGAATGTTGCAGTTTCTGCACTAATTGCTCTAACAATCTTCTGAGGGCTCAGCCCTGCAGTTTGTACATACAGTTCCTGCTGAGCATACTGCTCTTACAAGTAAGGGACTACCAGCATAGGCAAGAGCAGGGAGCAGTGCTGGCTGATAGTCTGTAAGGCTTTTTTTTTTTTTAATTAAAAGCTAGAAGATACATTTTCACTTGTTACTGATATGCTTTGTGACTGTAATCTGTTCATGTAAGCATCTTTGCTTCCATGAAGATCTCCACAGCTCACCTCTGTCTGCCTCCGTGAGTTCAACTGTGACCTTCAGGAGCAAGCAGTCATTCTGTACTGGGGGAGGGAGGAGTGCCCTTGGGTAAAAAATGATGAGTGCGTCTCCGATGTCATCCCTTTGCTGATTAACTCGCTGTTTCACATGGGGAGAAAATGCTAAAGCTTCCTTCATGCTCTACTACTTGGACAGGTTTCAGATTCCCCAGGATGGGAGAGGTTATGCCTTGGTTAGCTGCTGCCCCCTGGTATTTCCAGTTCTGGAGTAGCAGGGCACAGCTCACCTCTCCATGGCATAAGCCCCTATAACTGCTCAGCCTTGGCTGAGACCATGGTTGCAAGCGAGCTTCTTTGCTCAGCTGCATTATTGTCATTGTAATCTCAAACTACATCTGTGCATGCACTAAAGACAAATCAACCACACATCCCAAAATACTCTAGGAGATCGTCAGAGCTTCCCCCCTAAGCTCCTGTTGGTGCCTTATGCGTTAGCAAGGCAGGATCTTGCCATGTGACACAGGTTAGAGTGGTGTATTAGAAATACTTCAACAAAAAGTTTATTGGTTGCTCTCTCTGGGGAATTTGTCTGATATGTTGCAATCATCTGGATATTTCAACAGTTTCAATAGACTTGCATCAAAATCATTTTACCATCATCTTGACATAGTAATGTAGTCTCCAGTGATTGCAGTGACATTATTTTGCCATCATCTTGATATCATCTGTTACAGCATTGTGGTCCCTATGCTCTGGCATTGCTGAGTGCTTTGCCTCATTATATTATTTTCATAAGCTTGCTCTGAGATTAGTACAAAGGAGCTGTGGTTTTCATAACCAGTTGCATGCATAGGGAGAGTTCCCTGAAATCAGAACAGATATTTCAAGTGCACTGATCAGCTATTTTAAGAAGACTCCAGATTTTTAACATTTTTCCTTCAAATGACCAAAATGTTTAATTCATACAAAGCTGCCAGAAAGATGTTCACTTAGGAGGTAAATGATGTTTTACTCAGAATTTGGCAAGAGTACTGAAAACTGGTTCCAAGTTATGCTTTTGTTCATCTTTCCATCACTGAAAGCAACCAAAACTTGCTTAATCTTTCTGAGGTGTGCAATGGAAGAAACACTGGATCACAAGCATAAGAGCACTGTGACTACTTCAGGCTGCAAGAAGCAAGGATGCCTGCATTTGTGGCCCACCTTATTCTGAATAAGCCTAATCCTCAACTTCATCATTTTAAGTCTTGATCACATTCACAAGCATATCACAAATACAAAGGCACAGGTCATTTCAGAGGTGGATACTCTTGTTAAATTGATTGGTACGGGTAAAAACTTGAGTTTGAGTTTGGCCACTTTAGTGTGGCCAGATTTAGATAGACCCATATTGAATTCATCCTTTCTAGGCGATTAAGACAAACTCAAGTTCTACAAAGGCAATGCTTATGTGAGAATGAAGCATGCACATAAGCGCTTGGAGAATACATAAGTAGTGGCAAAAGCTAGATGTAAAGATTCCCACTGATTTCAGTGGCTCCAAAATGGCATTAGTAGATTTAGATCGGGCATTAGAACTTCTACTTATTAATATTTGTAGAAACAGGAGGAAATTTAAGCTTGGTGCATCAGTCAGTGCACAGTGGTAAGCCTCTGTCAATCCCGTAAGGATTGGATTTTGAAAGTGAAATATGAAAAGCACTGTACTGTGTTTCAGCTCTCTGCAAACAGTAGGAAAAACTACAACGCTGACATCACTGGTTGACGTGGAACCTGATGCTAAACAGCAGTTCAGATTTTGCTACTGTTCTGCAAATTGCTGGGGGGTCTCTCATTCTTATAAGCTGGTTCTCTCATCAGTTCCGCTGGTCTCTTTTTCACCTTTTTATAAATTAATCACATTTTCTACAGAAAATAGCAGTTAAAACATTGTATCCGATGAAGGCGGTAATCCGTTTTTCATGCCTTCATAGGAGATCAACATGGAGTTTGGGGAAAAAAAGAGTTTATTTCTTATTCAGGGGGAGAAAGCGGCTGTTTTTGTTTGTTTGTTTTTGCAATGGACGTTACCCTATTCAAAAGTATGCACATAGCAGGAGTTTTAAAGTTTCAGCTTTTAAAGTATGTTGTATCACATTCCAGCATCAGTCCTTGCAGTGCTGTCTCTTGGTTGGCTGCCCTTTCATTTCTCTTCAATTACAGATCCCTTGAAAGCTGTATAGAAAGATGCAGAAGAATAATACAGGGCATTATTCTAGGCTTGCGGTGGTGGTAGACTTCACTACAGCAGATGTTCAAGAAATGACTGAACTATGGTATCCCTCAGAAGCTGCTCTAATGAAATACCATGAACAAAACTCACAGACACAGTTAACGTGTAATTGTGACAAGTCTTAGGATGATAGGGAATCTCTTTTTGTTCAAAACCAGAATCATCTGATAGTTCTGTAAGCTTTATTAAATATCCATTAGTCCAAAAATGAGACTGAAATCAGGCCATTCATACATACACATCTGCTGAGCTTACAGATGAATAAAACTTTGTGTTTCTCTCCCACATTCAGTGGGTTGGCAAACAAATAATTATTTTCTGTTTCTGTTTTGCTCATACAGAGCGAACAGATCTGGGTGCAAATACACGCAGCAGTAAATCTCCCATTGTCTCTAACCAGAGCTGTGTCTGGGTCCATCTATATGCAAGTTGTTAAGTCTGGTGAGAAAAAAAGAGCTGCTCAGTAACCCTGTTGGTATGCCAACAGCCATAACTGCAGGCTATTTTATGGTGCACGCTGGAGAACTATTTGTGCTAGGGAAAAAGTTTCTGACAGAAGCAGCCGCTATCCCTGGGATGAGGAACCGGGCACGTCCCTTAGCAATTTCTCTGTCAGTGGAAGGAGCAGCTTATCTTCCTAAGGCAGCCAAGGGAAGTCTGAGCCACTATCAGGGGAACGGGTGGACAGCTGTGACTGCAAGCCGAGTGGGAGGAGAGAGAGAATGGGACTTTTCTTTTTTGTAAGGAGTGGGATGGGAGTCGGATAAAATGAAAATAAAGTCGGTGTCAAAATGAGAGTGTTTAATTAAGAAACAGCAGCAGTGGAGAGCAGGGGCAGGAAAACAGCTGGGACTGTTCAACCTCCAGAAGAGAAAGCTCCCAGTGAACTGAGAGCAGCCTTTCAGTATCTAAAGGGGAGCTACAGGAAAGAAGGGGACAGACTTTTTAGCAGGGTCTGTGATGATCGGAAAAGGGGAAATGGCTTCAAGCTTAACAAGGGTAGATTTAGGTTAGATATGAGAAAAAAGTGTTTTATAGCAAGGGTGTTGAGGCACTGGAACAGGCTGCTCAGTGATGCCCCATCCATAGAGACTTTCAAGGCAAGGCTGGATCAGGCCCTGGGCAACCTGATGGAGCTGTGCGTGTCCCTGCGCACTGCAGGGGAGATGGGATAGACGGCCTTCCAACTCTAAGGATTCCATGATTCTCTGAAAAGTGAGGGACTGAAAATCACACAGTAGAGGAGCACTGGGGAGAAAGTGACCAAGTCAAAAAGCTGCAGGGCCTCCTAATTCTGTATTTTTGATAATGACAAACATTACCTCTGGGAAAGAGCCCATGCGGTACTGCTGCAGCCATGTGGGCAGGAGCTGTGGGAGGAATGTCCATGGAGAGTTTAGGCTGGCCCTCGGCAAGGGAGCGGGGAACCCAAGAAAAACTTCTGAGACTTTAAAACAGGTGATTAGTTCTTAGTTCTTGGCAGAGGTAGGGCCCCTTTTCCCCAGAGGCAGGTGGCTTTTGTGAGCCCAGATGCTGAAGCTGGTGAGATAAGGTGGGTGAGGAACAGCTCAGCACGAAGGGGAAGGGGCCCTCACTCTGGGGCCCCGGGGCTGAAGCACAGCACAGAACATTTAAAATGCTTCTGCAAGGCTCTGTGTGCATCTCCCATTTTACAACAATGAATGTAGTTGCTCTTAATTTATGGTAGGATTCTCAGAGCTGGCAGATCACCAGCGTTGTTTCTTCTCTCCTTGGATTAACCCAGCCAGCGTGCTCTGTGTTTCCCTGAGCTGCTTCTGCCAGTGTTGTTGTTTTGAATCCTGCTGCTCCAGCTAAGTCAATCAATCACCACAATCAGTGCTGGCATTGAGACACAAAATAACACGGAGGGAAAAAAAAAGAAGGGGAAAAAAAAAAAAACAGAAACAAAACTCACTGCTCTGCAACACAGCGAAGGGCTGGGTGGCACTGTGAAATCAAGAGCAGACACATCCTGCCAGTGGCTGCATCAGCTGGCGGCTCCCTGCTGTGTGTGTGTGTGCACACATGTGCTGTGGCTTTTTCTTTGCTGCTACAAGTTGGAGAAACTTGGCCTGGTACGCTAGAAAAATGATCATTTGAAACAACAAAATATTTAATGCATCCTCTTTGCTTCTTAACTCCAGTTCAGGCTAGAGCAGAATGGGGGAAGGATTTGTGATTAAATAGATTAGTTTGTGTATTTATAATACATATTTTATTAACGTGCAGCTAAGTGTTATTAAGTAAAAAAAATTGTGCACTAAAAACCCACCTCCTTTACAACAGCCACCTTAGGAACTGTACCTGTGCTCGTACAGAAGAGAAGTGCAAGAAGGCTTGCGTGGTTTTCTTCTTCATTTACCAGCAGACAAACTACACCTTTTGATATGCCCAAATTTTATTAATATCACATCGATGTCAACTGCACTGCATGAATTCAGATGCATTAACCTTCTCATTTATTGGCAACCCCAGCTCTCTGCTGCACTGCAGCTATAGTGGACAGAGACAGAGTGAGGATTATCTGGGACTGCAGTGCGTGGTGGGAACATCAGTATCTTTGAGATGGTGGGTGTAATGATCAAGACTCTAGAGGCAATTTTTAAGGGAAAATGAAACAACTGTCATTCAGTGTGTTCTGAACACTCCACTTTGAGCACAGACTCCCTGCGGACCCATGCGGACAGTCCCAAGCAGGGCAGGAGGCACAGTGGGTAGGCTGAGGTCTGTGTGAGCCTGTAACTTGGGCTTCAGCCTTTCTGGCCTTAATGACAGCACTGGGCGCTTTGCATCCCACTGAAACGAATGCTTAGCTAGCATGTGGAGTGCAGGTTTACCTTTATCTCAGAATAAGTCTCCTTGTGGAGCTGAGCTTTGGGTCGAGCACAGTCACTCATGGTCTGCAGAAGCCCCTCTGGGTTGAGTGTGCTGCTCAGTGCCTCAGCATCAGTGGGTAAACCTGCAGGCAGCCGTGCTGCAACTTAGCAAGAGAGAAGGCTGCCAGCTCGAGGCCCTAGCTCAGTAGAGCAGTGAAGCATCTGCACAGGAACATAAATACATGCAGGAGGGATTGCCGCTAGGCTGAAGGTAAAGCACCTGCTTAGCATGCTGCTGGGACTGTGACACAGGGGCTGCTGGGCTCTGTGCCGTGCTGGCAGCCAGGCAGACTCTGGTTTCACCACAGTGAACTTTCCTTCAGAGGGGAATAGAGGAGGGGAAAGACCTAGCAAAGTGACTTGGTTTTGAGGAGTCACGCATGTCCATCTGCAACTTTAAAAGCCTGGCTTTGGATAGGTGTACTCTTGGCATGCTCTTGAAAACCTGCACAGAGGTAGGCTCTTCTGCTTCCCCAGGCATTCTGTTCCTGTGCTTAACTAGCTGTATTACTACCGAGTGTTTCCTAATGTTTAACCTAAATTTCCTGTGCTGTTTAATCCAGTATTTCTTACCCTATCCACAGTGAATAATGAAAATTATTTATTTGTTTGCTTATTCCTTTCCTCTTTATGTGCACATGCATTAACTATGCCTTTTCTGCTGAATGAGAACCTTCCAAGTCTTCCCTAAGCTCGTGTTTCTGGGAGTTCTGGCTATTCTCTGCTAGTCCTTTTTTTCTCAGTCCACATCCCTTTTCATTTTTCTCTCCTCTCCTCTCCTCTCCTCTCCTCTCCTCTCCTCTCCTCTCCTTCTCCTTCTCCTTCTCCTTCTCCTGAAATGTGTTACCCCAAACTGAGCACACAGTTCTAGCTGTCATAATTGCATTGTATTCTGAGCAAACATCCTCAGAACAACTCGCTGTCACCTGTGCAGCCCTCCTCAGTTTTGCTGTAGCAGAAAGCAACTCGCTGTTCTAGCAAACAAGGCTGTAGTAGAAGCACTTTGCATTACACAGGGCATATGCCTGCAGAAATGCACTTCACAACATCCGTCCAGTTTGACAGAGAACTTCGTATGTTGAGGAAGGCCACCCTCCTCCTAATTTGCATATGACCGTGTTCATGAGGAGGACAATACTGGAAAGCTGTAATAAAGTTGAGATTTATCTACTGTTTTCCCCCTGCTCCCACTGAAGGAAATTAAATTAGTTTAACAAATCCGTGTTTCTGACAAAGCCATGCTAGCTGTTACTCATCTCCTTGTTATTTCCTGAGTGGTTACAAATAATTTGATTGTTTCCGTATTTTTCCAAAAAACTGACCTTCACTCACAGCACTTTAATTCCCCATTACAGCCTTTTCCCTTGCTAAAGCAAGGGAAAAAAGAAAGGAGAGGCACTATGTGCCAGTTTCCTGTTTTCTGGATGCTCACCCATGTTCCACAAGCTCTCCAATCTTGCTCCAAACAGTCCATAGGATACCCTAGGATGAATTGTATCTGATCTAGGCAACTTGAAAGATCTAATTTATCTAAGTACTACTTAACCTGTTCTTTCCCTGTTTTCACTTGTGTTTCTACCCCTTTGCCTCTTGTGCTGTTTCCTGCCTGATCTCATTTGACCTTTTTAGTAAAGATTACAACAAAAAAGCATTAAGCACTCAGCCATTTCAGCATCACCTGTCAATAACTTTCCCTGGCTGCTGAACATCAGGCCAACACTTTTTCCTCACCTTCTTCTTATTCTGAAGTATGGTTGCAGAATGCTTTCTCATTATCCTTCCTGCACCTTGCTAGATACGGTCCCTGCTCTTGCTTGACCTCCCTGGCTTGGGCCCTACATTCTCACAGCTTTCATCTTTCTCCTCAGCAATCCAACCTAGGCTCAGATTTCCATGTGCTCCTGGTGTCTGAGGTCTGCAAGGAGTCTGTGATTTAGCTGTGGTGGTTTCTTACAACACCTCTAATGATTTTGCTGCTTCGGGATAATTTGCACTTGTGCTCTTAATAGAACTATTTTAAGGAACTGTCAACTGCTCTGAACTTGTTCCCCATGAGATATTACTTGCCAGTTCTCTGAGTTTATTTAAGCTGGATTTCTTCAAGTCTGTTGTCTGTATTTTGCCTTCCGGGAGCCGTGAGTTTTCTCATTCCATGATGGCTATTGCCCAAATTGCTTTCTATTTTCTTATTTCCAAGCTTCTCTGTTAAAATCAAGAGCAAGGACTCTCCAGTCTGCTTCCCTGTCATCAGAGAGCTTGCATCCCGTGATACTCTGCGTCCTGGCTGCTATCTCCATTCCTCACGTCAACATCCCTTCACCATCTTCAAGCCCTATGTGCATGCATGATTCATCTTGTGTTCTCCACCAGAAGTAGCTCCGTCCATCTGTTCTCTGTGGCTTTGTTCTAGACACCCCCACCCCCATCGTGACAGCACCTGCCTTCATCCCCTCCGATGTTACTAGGGAGGGATTTTCAGCTGGTTCATTTCTTTCCTCATTTCCCACTGAGAAGCAATGCAGTTTTTCCCTTTTTTCTCTGAACAAACCATGCTACTGATATTAGTATTCTAGTCATTTGAATTATCCCAACAAGTCTCTCATGCCAATTCATCATTTTGATCACATAGCAAAGCTTCCAAGTCCTCCTGTTTGTTCCCCGTATTTATTGCATAAGTTCTTGTGACTGCTTTTTGGAATTGCACCCAGTGTGTGTCAGGAGTACCCCTGTGAAGTCAGTGGGTCATGTTTTGCTGCCGTTTACATGAATGTCAATCCAACATCCAACAGATTTACTTGCAAGAGGGAGAAGGAAGATTTTGGCCCATACAAATGAATTGTGAGTGAAACAGGTCTCATCCAGGAGGATTAAGTATGTCTGTCTAATTGCTAGATGTGTTATACTGTATGTAATCAGTGTAATGGCCATAAAATGGTTGCCACACCCAGAATATTTCATCACCGAGCTTTCTGAATCCTGTAATTGTCCTTCCCTTGTTACTGTGCTCCCATTAATAAGGTGCAGGGTTTTACATAACTTGAAAAAATAGGGAAAAAAATAGAAGTGAGAAATGTAGCTGAGGTGCGCATGAAAGCAGAACGTACCAAGTAGTTTGTGCTACAGTGAAGCAGCAGAATGTGGGGTAGAAAAAGTCTGCGTTTGAGGTTTCATGACTTTTTGCTTTGTGATGACTGGCTTCAAGCCCACACATTTCTTGAATACACAATAGGGAGTTGGGCAAGACTGCAGAAATAAATTTTATTAACACACAATCACTGCAGCACCAGACAGAATAATCTCCTTTAGTCTCCTCTAGCTGGCAGAGTCCTCTTTGTACCAGGTCAAGTCAATTAGCAGTATAATGTACGACAGGTTTTATTTAAAAAGGGTTTAATTAAAGTTTTGTTACAAAGCTCATACAAACTAACAATCTGTCTTTTAGGGATATGTATTATCTAGAAATTGATTTTAACTTAAATACTAATTTATAGACTGTCCCCTTTAATAAGTATAATTCCTTGGAAGATATTAAGGTCCTCCTGCCCCAAATAAATTCGGGTCCTGATTCAGCAAAACACATAATTACTAAGAACTTCAATGAGGCCACTCATGCACTAAAAGCTAAAGGTGTGCGTGAGCACTTTGCTGAGCTGCGGCCTCACTGCATAGCGACTGCACACATGGCTCAGTTCTGTCCTGTCTTTACTGAGAAAGATGTTTTGAAGACATCACTGATTCTTTTAAACATCTTGTACAGCCCATTAAAGATGGGAGCACACCCTTCAGCGAGATGTAGGTGGCTTTTCAATAGTTCTGGCAAATTCTTAATTCCTAATTTCTTATTCCTAAATGATTATAATAATAATAAATAATGATTTGTATGTTACCTGTGTATTTATTTACCCCCTCAAATACGGACGCCACTAATTCTTCTGTTTTCCTCCACTAGAAAGCCAAGGCTTGCTCCGCAGCAGATCTACCTGAGTGCGGCTGCATTAATTGATATTGAGCCACATCCGTTTCTGCAAACTGAGAATTACACCCAAAAACCTTATTTAAATAAACTTTCTTAATGAAAACTAGCTTTTTTATTCTGCTGATGGCTGAAGGACATGCCTGGGTTAGCTTACGGCCACGAAGCCACCATGATGGCTAGAGACACCAAGAAGCTGTGAGAGGCATGTCTTCTCTTCACAGCCCATTTGGGAAAATCACTTTTTTGTTGTAATGCTTACCGCTAAAGCAAAGCTCTCTCATTTTTATTTTTGCTTTTTAAATCTTTGAGGCACGTGGAACAGAGACCAGAATTGGCTTCGATTAATCTTCAGTCTGGTTCTACCGTGTCCTCCCCTGTGGTATAAATCCAGACTGCAGCTGGTAGGGGGCTGTATGCCTAAAGAAGTCTCAGCACCAAAACATTCAGACTAGCAAGCCTGTCTTGCCCTCCTTCTTTGTCTGAATGTTTGGAAAACCAAAATATAATTCAATTATCTATTTTTCCACTTTATGCTGAGATAAGGCAGAGAAGAAAGGTATGCATTTGAAATATGCATAAAGGACAGGCAGAGGGAAGGGGAGATGAGTGAATTCAGAAAACCTAATGAGAAGAATCTGTTGAGCAAAGAGATTCTGTGGGACCTGCACTGCACTGCCCTGCACTGTCACGGATGTTAGTGAGGCCTGTGACACTGCAAGCTGCTCAGGCTATTTCACCGAGATGGCCTTGTTTCAGCAGAGCTGTTGGGTGGGGATGCCTGGCCCTAGGAAACATCACAGCCTGCCTCTCATCTAGAAGAACAGGCTTGCTCCTGTAAAACTGAACCAGGCTTTGAACTTCTGTGCACAACTGAGGAGCACATGAAAGGGTACAGTCTGCAAAAATCACGGGCAGTCTGAAAGATTCACAAACCCAACTTTTTCGTGCAGGTTAAATGTAGGTTGGCTGTGCCTTATTTTACAAAAAGGGAAAGTGCCCATGGTTTGTTGCACAAGCCCTGGCACTCCCCTGGTGCGGGGCCAGAACAAGCGCCCAGCTCCTATGGTGTGCAGCCAGAGCTCCCAGCTGAGGTCACCAGGCCAAGAGATGTCTGGCCCCTGCAATTAACACCAATCAGTGAAAATATTTGTGTTTCTTGTTGGCCACTCAGCAAGTGTGTTTGTGGACGTTTGTTTGTTTGCTTTTTGACTTGCCATTTCACAAGTGCAGTCTGTGTGACCCTGTCGTTCACAGATTGAGGGAGTCCCAAGGATTTAAGGACTCAATTGCTATCTTCCTGCTCTGTGTGTACACACATACGTGTGCGCCTGGTGTGGTGGGATGGGTGTGCAAGAACCTCGTACATATGAGCACTGATGACCACCGTTTTGAATATGGGTGGAATTTTGGCGATCTTGTGTGAGGCCAGGAGCTGCACTCAGCGTCCCTGTGGGTCCCCTCTGACTCAGGATATTCCATGGTTCCACGGTCCCAGAGGCTGTGGCGTGGCAGTGATGGAAGCCCCGTGCTGGGGCTGGGCTGCAGTGCGAGCCTCCAGCTGGCGTTGATGCTGGGTGTGTGGGCACACGGGTCACTCTTAGGGTGCTATGGTTCTGCGCAAACACACGTGCAGGTTTAAAACTCCCATGGTTTTAAAAGCACGATTGAGTCTGGAGCCAAATAGATCAGCACAGTGGGAGTTCAAGCCCTGTAAAGCAGAACAAACCAGGTCTCCACAAGATCCTGATGCATTATCCCACTTTCATCCACCCTTTCCTTCCCTCCCCTCCAGAAACGGTCTCACCCAATTTTACTATAATGGAAAATAGGAACCAGAGTACACTAGGACTCCTCTAACAATCCAGATAGGACCCACAGAGCTTCTCACCAGTTTTGCTTCACCTGATCCAACTGCCCATGTGGGATAAAACACAAACAGTACTAATGCTAAAAGGAAAAGCGCAGCAGAACAGATAGTTGCAACAAGAATTAAAAAAAATCTGCATTTGAATTTAGCTAGCATCCACTATCCTTTTAACGTTTGGAGTTATCTTCCTCTGGAAAAAAAAAAATAATAATATTAAATTAAGGTCAACACACAAACTTCCTCTGCTTCCTGGAATTCTTACATATTTTCACTATGATAACATGATTTGTGTGTGTGTAAATGCGAGGGGAGAGGCGGCCGGGAGCTGGCGGAGAGCCCCCTCCCCCCCGGTCCTGGGAGAATGCCTGAAGCATGAGCTCAGCTGCTGGGCTCAGTGCATGGTGCCGTGCACTTCCACAAGCAAATCCACAGTGACACGAAGAAAGGAAGATCTGGGGCCCTTGCCTCTGGAGCGCTTGGTGTCAGTCAGGCAGCTCCCAAATAAAGGGCTGTTTATTTGTTGAACTGCCAAATTGTTACCCTTGGAGGGGGGTTGCAAAAAAGAGGAGGTCCTGGATTTTTCTTTGGTACATGCACAAAAAATGTGTTTTCTTCCGTTTGTTTTCTCTGAGAGAAGCCCAGGTCTCTGGGTTTGTTTTTCTCCCTCCTCCTCCCTCATCTGTAAATGCCTTCGAAAAAAAGGTGGCCATCAATTAGCCATTAGTTAAGCCCTTTACAGGTTTAAAACAAGCAGTTGATGGAAGCATAGGAAGAGGCTCTTGGCACAAAGCACGTCTGTATGACATGGTGCGCTTCCGAGACACAGAATTTAAATGATTTGCATATGGCCACCTAAATATTTAATGGTTTTGCAGTTTAGGAAAGCAGGCTGAAAGCTGTGCTATGCAGCAATCCATGATCCTGTCTGGCTCTGCTGGCGGTGGTAAGGCCTGACCCGATGTTCTGAGGGCCTGAGCCCGGTGTTTTGGCCCCACTGAACCTGTGGCCACTGTCTGGTGCATGAACTGCAAGCAGCTGGAGCTGTGTGTGCCTTCCTGGAGCCACTCGGGTTCCGTGAGCCTCAACCTGGCTCTGCTGTTCCCTCACAACGAAGCTCCAAGCTGGCACTGCCTTCAGTCCTAGAGGAGGGCCTCCCACCCCACCCACAGCCATGGCCGGCTCGCTTCATGCTTCCAAACTCAGAATTTTGAGATCCTTTCAAACATGCAGATGCACAGAATGCTTCTAGATGGCTGCAGGCAGCTGCAGGGCTCACGATTTGGAGGTGTGTCCAGTTATACAGCATGGGACGGGCCGCTCTTGAACAACAGTAAAATATTAACCAAGCTGAGAAGTTAAATAAAAAGAAGCAGCTCTTCCCAGTAGAACT
This sequence comes from Lagopus leucura, assembly GCF_019238085.1. Classification (NCBI taxonomy): domain Eukaryota; kingdom Metazoa; phylum Chordata; class Aves; order Galliformes; family Phasianidae; genus Lagopus; species Lagopus leucura. The sequence continues at coordinate 15,736,701 of NW_024962270.1, read as the reverse complement.
GTAGCATTCTCTCCTCTTCACATTCTTTTGAGCTCATTCATTCCTTTGAGCTGCAATAACAAGCCAACTATTTGTATATGGTGAGACTTGTAATGGAGAAGAGAAGGAAATTCCCTTGGAAGAAAACTGGTGACTTGCTGTGCTTTTTGCAACACTCACTGTGCTTTCTTCCCCAGCCACAGATAGGCTTCTTCCCAAAACCATGGCAGAGCCCAGCTCTTTGGCCCAGTCCCCTGCTCAGGTCTCCCAAAGAACAGCATTTTCAGAGCCCTCGCTCCCAGTGCTCCTTCCAGCCAAGCACTGCCTCCAAGACCAGGGCCCAGGAGAGCAGTAGCCCTGGGACTTCTTCATATCACAGGCAGTTGGGTTTTTCTGGTCCAGCCTTGGTCACCCCAAATTCCTGTTGACACCAACGGGAGCTGCAGGTGCTTGAAAACCTCGCATTTCATTCATCATTCAGCTGCAGCCCTGTCTGGACAGGAAGACAGTAACCTTTAAAGAGCAACACTTCACAACCACTAAGCAACTAATATTTCATGCATTTGTATCACGGTTGGCTCCAAAGCCAACCCTGGCAAGTGTCTGGGGGTTTCTCTGGAGAGTCATTTTGTCTGTTTATACTGCTGATGTGTTTAAGGTGTTTAAGGCTGTCTCCCTGATCCTTCTTCATTAGAGGTAATTGAAATAGTTTAGAAGCCCGATCGTTGTTTGGCTGAGTCTTCCCACTAACAAGCCGCTGATTGTTCATAAGATATGGGGCACAGAAGGAGAAGTTTATTACCATTTTCTAGCACTCAGAACATCTTAGCGGCGGCTTGCAGGCTACTCCCCACATTTTTATAAGCAGTTGTGGATTCAGATCTGACAAAGCGCAGAAAGCCTGCTGCAGCCCACGACATCCTCCTTTGCTACAGTTTCACGGGTGACTTGGGAACCAATGTCCTTTGCACAGGACACACTCTTGAGGAAGAAATTCCCTCCAGTTGTCTCCCAAGGAGACGCTGTGCGGCCTCAGGAGCCAACCCTCCCTGCAGGCTCCAAGCAGCTCCACGGCCTTGCTGCACCAGGAAGTTTCCCTTCACCACCACAGTGAGACAGAGCTTACCACCTGCCTGGGGCAGGCCTGCAGCTCAGCCATGCCCATTAGAAGAGATGCCTCCCAAACGTGTATTCCTGGTTCCCAGAGTGACTCTGGGATGCTAACCATGCCTCTCTTTAGGTTGGCTAAAAGCTACCACGAGGCAATGTGGTCACAGGATGTCACATACCATCACAATGAGCATAATGTGCATTGCTAACTAAATGGTCAGGGACACTTGAATTCTCATCTCAGGAAAATCTCTCTCCTTTTTTTTTTTTCTGTCTCTTCGATACTAAAAAGACATGGGTGAATTGCCATTCAGCTCTGCTTACTTTTCCAGGACATAACATGCCTTGCTTCCCTTGAATACACAGCGCCCAAAGTCACAGGTACCAGCCCTGCAGGCTGTGTGGGCAGTTCTGCCCTAGCACAGCGAATGAGCTGATCGGGTTGTATAGGCAGAATTGAGATGGCTGTCAAGCAAGGATCAATTATTTTAACACTGAAGATGCTCTGAAGATTTTACAGAAAGAAATGTGATAATTGGAAATTGTACCCACTGTGTTTGTATCACAGCAGATCTGGCATCATCTCTGTATCACAGATGAGCCCCAACAGAGACAACTGCTCTTACCTCCATGCTGCTAGGTTTCATTGTTATTGATTTCAATTCAGCTGTCTTGAAAATACTCCCCCATAGCCCCTATAGAAACTGTGATAAATGTTCATACGATCACCTTACAAAAAGCCTCCAAAATAATGTGAATTCCTGGTGAATCTGAAGTGTGATTGCTTTCATCCTAGGCCTGGCTCTCCAAAAGCCTCAGTCTCGTTGCACCACAGATTGCATTATTGCTTACTGTGATAAGCATTCAGAGGGCTGAGCTCCCTGTAGGAGTGGTATGGCTGCTGCACACAGGAAAAGGAGTACCATCATTTGGCTGGCACACTGTGGTTAGAGCATCCTGTGCTACAGGTGTTTCAGATCCACCCAAACCAACTTAGTGGCTGTTCTTTTCTCTGTCATAGTTACAGCTATTCTTCCCTCTCTAATAATGGAATAACGCCACCTGCTTCAAAAGTGATTCCTAAGGACTGATCAAAGAATATTTGTTCAACTAAGAGAAGAATGAAGTCCTACATATATGTTAATACATCCCCGCTGACAGAGTGGCTTTTTGTTGTTCTCCTCTGTCTGAACGTGAGCAATTTATAGTCTGCTGGTGCATCTAATTAATGGATCTGATCCTTAAATTGAAGTGGTAGAAGCTTGTGATTTCAAATCCTGAATTTCCAGAAAAAAAAAAGACTTTGCCAAAAATTCGGGATATGGAGAAATACATCTAAATGCCAATGTTGGATACAGACAGAAAATAAGAGAGTGATCTGAAGCAGTTGCATATCTGTTGGTTCAGATTCACAGAGCGAAGGTAAACTGCCTTCAACACAGATATGTGGGAAGAACTTGGCCTCATCTAGCTCCCTCTTTGGTACTAGCCAAGATAAAAATACATCAGGATTACCAGGATCAAGAAAATAGCATATGGTGCTACCACAGAATGTAATACGTTTTAGAAAACCATGATTTTTCTCTTCTTGTGCAGTTCCTTATTAAACTAGATGCCATTCATTCTCTGCCTGGATTTTTCCCACATTTTTTCCCATGAAAAGAGAGGACACGCTTGAATTAATTGAATTGCCAAATGTTTTGTTCAAATAAGCTGTGGCAGAAGTAACTTCTAGTAGCCAGTAGCCCCTTCCCTGCAGCAGCGAATGTGCATTGCTGCTGTCAGCCCCCTGCACTGATTCCCTGTCCCTCTGCTCTCAGCATTCACGTGCCATGGGAAGCTGTGGTGCTTCCTATCCTCTCTCACTCTCTCCTTTTCCTGCAGGAGCAAGATGATCTCTTTGTAATTCAGGAAAACAAACCGTCTTCAAATACTTTAGGAAGAGCTAGTCTGCCCAGAAGGAATGTGAAGGTAAGCCTGCTGGCAGCTGCCACTGGCTCAGAGCCGTACCTCTCGCTGTCCTGACCTGCAGAGGTGTAGCACTGTGTGCATGGGCTGCTCCTCTTCCCACTGTTCCCATCTTAATTCTTGTGCCCTGTGCAAAAAAGCTATCCTGTAGATTCTGTTGTTTCTTCCACTGCTGTCAGCCCTGAAGGTTCTGTATTTTAGTAAATAGATAACTCATTATGACGTGCGTGCACCAAGGGAAAATTGATGGTAAAGAAAAGATTTCTGTTTTGGAGAAAAGCATACAAACAAAAACATGTTGTCAACGCTGAGATGGGCTTATACCACAGGCAGCACACAGCACAAGTGTCAGCGTCTTTCACCAAATCCCACAAATGCCACTGAACTTCCAGAAGCAGCCAATGACAGCCATCACATGAGGGCTCTCCCGTTGCGGGCAGGGAGCGTGGGGCGGCAGCAGGGTAGGCAGAGCCATCCCCAACCCAGAGAGCTTCCTTGGGGATGGGAGCTGGGTTTAGACATTGGGCACAACTGAAGGGCTGGGAGAAAGGCTGAGCGGTAGGGCCAAACAGAAAAAGGGGGAACGCCGTGCAGGTGCAGCCAGGGGCGACGGATGGGTGGGGGACAGCAGGCCTCAGCTGAGAGGGCGCTTGTGCCCAGACTCCCAGTGCAGAAGGAGAAGAGCACGGACCTTCCAAGTACTGGCAATTCGGCTGCCACTCTTGTCTGTAATGGAGGGTGCGGTACTGTCCCTGCCGGCCCTTCGCACTTGTGTGTTGTGTCACTTGCCCTGGACGGATCTGCACCTCAACAGAGTTAAGGTCCAACCTGCTTCTTTGTGTACAGGAGAAGTCTCAGAAGTCTGAGGCTGGAACTACCTCATAATTTAAATCTCGTGAGCCTGTTTCTTTAGGGGGAATGCAATTTCTCAGGACAATGCTTTCTTATGCATTTTCAAAACAAAATGTAAAATTCTGGATAGGTGCCAGAGCTGTGCAAGTCGTGCTGAGATTGTGTTGGGCATAGAGCCCTAACTTAAAAGCTGATCTGCGTTCCTGCACCGAAGGGGAGGAGAGCTTTATTTTTTTGGCTCAAGAAACCTGACACCAGTTAAGACAACACACTTCTTACACAAGGCTGCAGCCCAGCAAATGGATGCATATTCATATGACAGGATGTGCTCGGTAGCCCCGGGAAACCAAGATTTGAAATCAATAATTTCTAGTAAATCACAAACTGACATTGGCAACATCCTAGTCTGGCTGAGTATCTGTGTCACTACAGGCACTCTTCTTTAATAAACAGAACATGGGATGTTACATGCATTGGTTTTGCATTTTCTTGGCAACAGTATAAAAGTATAATTCCTGTGCTTGATCCAAGGGATCTCTGACAAAGGGAAAGGGGCAACATTTGCTTCTGTGGGTTTTATGGTTTTAAATCTCAGGGCCAATTCTGCCATCAGGTAGCTTATGAATATTCATGCAGATTGTTTTGAGTTGAAGAATATCTAACTTTGCCATGTGTCTGGCATGGAAAGAATAGCTGACAGTCATGAAACAGAGACTACTTTAAAATGTAGCACCAGCTCTAGTGAAGAGAGGAGCTTTCTGGGAATGAAATGGAAAATTAAGGAAGAAAGGTGAATATTTATTTCCTGAGGGAAGGAAAATTATGTGATCCTGCCTTCGAAAAACAACGAATGTAGAACAATTTTTGCAGATGTAGATACTTAAATCAATTGAAGCCTACTGCATCAGGTATGGACCAGAATCTCCTCTTCTGTTCACTTCATTAAGAGCTGAGTGTGATCCGTATGTCCCTGATCACTGCACAACATGTGTAGGAGCTGTGTGATCTAGCAGTTAGGCAGTGGTGAATCTAGAATTACTGCTACACCCTTTTTACATTATTGCATCCTTTTGGTGATACCTTACTTTCAGGAGGGTACAGGAATCAAACAGAGGAGCCCCACTGCATAGGCCCATTGCTACCACAGAAACCTGCCAAATGCCACCTGCCCACGTTTGCTCAGCAGGGCAGCACCAGCAGCCCCTGCCAGGCATCGTGGGATGTGTGCACAGGCCAGAGCCCGGGAAATGCCATCAGTTAGCAAAAGTTTTCAATCTATTGTTGCTGTTGTATTATTGCCACTTCTATCAGCCTCTATGCTTTTTAACAGAAGAATCTTATTAGCTGAGAGAGAATTAGAAATGAGGTGACGGTGAGTCCTGTACAAAGAATATTTCGACCTTGAAGAAGGCACGCAGGGTATTTGATATTTTCCTACCACTGCTTCCTAGCCTCTGTTCTGGTGGTGATCTGCACTCCAAATGCTTTGTGACTTTGTACGGCCCGGCAGTAAGCAGAGATGCAGGGAGTCAGAACTCTGCAGAGCTAAACCTGCAGGCCAGTGTTCACTGCATTGAAAACGAAAGGCCTGAATGACATCAGCAGACCTATGTTTACCCAAGAAGATCTCAGGTAGTGATCTCAAGTTTGGGTTGTCAGTATGGCTGTAGGATTTTGCTTCATGAAAGCAAGTGCAAGTCACACCAGTGCCAATGTGCAGATGTATCTGTGTGCTTACCTCAGCACCCAAGTAATCCCTTCCATTTCTGAGAGTCATAAACAATGTTAAGCATGAGTTTAAGTGTATTTTTGAGCTATGCAAATAATTGATTTCTGTATTTAAAATATAAGTTCAAAGCGGATCAATTTGGAACAAGCATTTGGCAAGCAGCATACATTAACAGCATGGCTTTAACCTGTACTTCAGTAGCAGCTGGTACTTTGATGCTATGTAACATTTTACAGAAGCACAGAGAAATTACCAATGGTGTTCTCAACTCCTAACTGCTAAGCACAGAGAGCTCTATTTTCCAAGCAGGAGACAAATTCAGCACTCGATTTATATAACTTCCTAAACTAGTTCAATGACATGTTAGCATGTCAGTCCATACTTTGGTGATTTCACCCATTATGTTCTTCCATGGGCACTCATGTAAATAATGATCTACCAAAGCCAAAGTTGCCTTCATCATCTGCATTCTTCTTTTGTGTCCAAATTGCTGGAAGGCCACATTGAAACTGTAGTCAACTGCACACAAATGAAAGATTTTTCCTTGAAGCTTTTTGTTTTTCTAAAGGCAATGTTTCTTAAAAAAATATTAGAATCCTTTTGGTTCTGAAACACTCATCTGTGGTAAAAATCTCCCCAGTTCCATAGAATCATAGAATCACAGAATGATTTGGGCTGGAAGAGAGCTTTAACATCACCTAGTCCCAACCCCTGCTATAGGCAGTGACACCTCCCAATAAAGCAGGCTGCTCACAGCCCCATCCAGCCCAGCCTTGAATGCTTCCAGGGAGGGGGCATTCACAGCCTTGCTTAGCAGTATCATTAAGTGCCTTTTGAAAATTATATCCAGAAGAAAATTACTCTGAAGTTGCACCTTTCATCTGATATAGGATGGGAGTTCTTGTGTTCTTGTTGGCGTTATGCTGACTTGTGATCGTGCCACACTTGTATTCTTCATTCCTTCAAGACAAACACAGTTGGTGCTGTGTATTTTTTTCTGTAATTTTCTACCAGAGGAATATTTTTGTCTCTTTTTTTTTTTTTTTTTTACGCTCTTCCTTATCATCCTGGTTATGTTCAGCCCAATAATTATCTCTACCCTGGAATGGAGCAAAACTAATTTGTACATAGAATCGTAGAATCTTGTAATCTTTTGAGCTGGGGGAGGTCCGCAGGATCACTGAGCCAACTCCTGACTCCACACAGCACCACCCCAGCTCTCTCCCTTGAATTTTACCTCTCATTTTCAGATGCTAAGTCTTCGTATTTTGGGCAGAATTAGGATATCTCTTGTCTCAGCTGGTGAAGAGCTGTGTATTTATCTTGCAGTCCATGCAATTTCACCCCCAGGAGACCCAGGAGCTTTGCTTTGAGTTTTAGCTCCCAGTAAACATGCACTCAAAGTGTTTTTCAGACAAGCCATTGATTTTACTCGATTTCTGGTCAAAAACATGCAAGTAGCATGCATTACATGATTTCCACCCATCTGCTTTTGGATCACCAAGAAATTCATGAATCCTTGAGTGAATTTGTGACCAGCCCTTGCTCTGCTCAGTTGCTGCTCCCTTTGGTGTACAAGACATGCAGTGGGCAGCCTTTGCCCACCTAATTCCCCATCCGTACTGATTCCAGGAGTGCATGGAGGAGTCCCACAGCACGGCCACACAGGGGCTCAGCTTTGGGCCTATGCTTAGCTCGCACTGCCCTGCAGGATGCAAACCTCTCCCTTCACCTTGGCCTCGTCTCAGCCCATCCCAACTGTCTTGGGGCCTCTCACGGAGCAAGCATGGCACAGGCAGTTATTTAGCACCTCGCAGTAACGCTTCTCCTTAAGTAGGTTAAAAGACCAGTTTTCCCAAAGCAGTGGAGCACTGGACAAGGATTACTCCTATTTGTATGTTTCAGAAAAGACCGTTCAGCGCACTCCTCCCATCAGGGTTAGTCTTCAGGTGCACTTTGCAGCTCTCAGGCTCTGGCGAGACGTCTCAACTGGGAAATAAATGACCCCACTTGTATGAAATGAGCAAAGCAAATGATGTTTTTCTGTGAATATTAAAGCTGCAGGCTGAGGAAAGGCCTCCTGTCAATTCCATTCTCACCCAAGTGTTCAGCGTCTCAAATCATCTCCCACCTTCCCAGGGAGGACACAAGCCACCATCTGACAAGCAGATCCCCTAGACAACTGAATTAAGACAACAACATGATGCACAAGCAGGTACAGGCCAGGTTCATACAGCTGAGTAACCCCACTCATGTTGCTTGCTTCTGGGGAAGCCCTTTGGCCGAGCTTTACATGGCAAACCATGCAAATTACAGTCCTTAGGACTTCTGCTGTTTGTCAGGAATTTCAGGTGACTGGGGAGAGTCATGAGTGACGTGGTTTTCCAAAGCTTCCAGACAGATGATGAGTGTGTGCTGCAGGTCCTGCGTGGAAGCATGGCAGGGATCTGCCACGCATTTGTCCTCTGCACACAGTGTGCTCGATGAGCACAGCCTACCCTGCCAGCAAACACAGGAATCCTGGCACCCACAACTTTACACACGAGCTAGAGGCGTGAGAAAGGTGCAAGCAGATGCATCCTTGTTGATGAGCTGATATTGCTGATATTTGTTAGCTCAGGGTTGTTGTGAAACATGAAAAGATGAGCTTGGTCTACAAGCCAAGTGTAAGCTGAAGATCACTGCTGGATGGAAATCTTTCAGAAAAGTGAGGCCAGATCCTGGCTCCAGTGGTATGCGTTTGGGCATAGTCAGTGGGTTTTATTAAAATAAGTTCTCAACTTTGTAGACTATAATTTTCTACGAGCTCTGTTTTATGGCTGGTACAAATCAGCCACTTCATTGGCAGGGGTGCAACATCTCCCACGTCTCACCTGCTGTCAGTGTACCGGACAGGGCTTCCAGCACCTCCAGGACAGTGGAACAGGAGGGACAGATTTAGGAAGGTACTGAAATTATTCCACTTATTCACTGACTCAGCTGCCCTTCTGACTGCCTGAAGTTTGCTCGAGAGGTGAGGGTGGGCTCTTAGCTTGCAGCTGGTGGTCTGTCAGAATGAACAGTCTGAGGCTGCACTGCTAACCAGTCTGCTTGCAGGCAGGAGGAGAGTGGCAGCTCTGTGTTTGGATTTGTACCTGTCTTCAGAAATATGAGCATAGCACAAAGCAGGGAAATGAAACAACTGTGCTGCTTCCTTCTTGCTAACCTGGGTTCACCTGTGTGAGGTGAATTTAACCCTTTTATGACTGTTCAGAATGCAGAATATTGTACAGTCATGGCATGAAAACAGGAGATGACACTTCTGCTCTTTGTGCCTGTGGCATCTTTTCAGTGATTTGTACACTCAGATTTGGGGGGGGGGAGTAAAGGGGAGTGCAGGGAAAGAATTCAATCCATGGACACTGTTTTCTGGAGCTAGCCTACTTTTGCATTACGTGAAATTGACGCCTTGCAAAGTAGGCTCTAAAGTTGCTCAGCAGCATTTTGCATCTTAAAATGCTGTCCACGGACTGCTGAATTTTTGCCTTTGTGTACATGAAAAAGAAATTTCCTTGGATCTTTGAGGTTTCCAGCTTCTGAAGAGAGGAAAGTGCTGCTTCCCCTTTAAGCCCCGAGCGGTGTGTGTGTGAGAGTGTGTGTGAGTGTGTGTGTGTCTCCTCCTCTTTGAGTGACACAGCACTTAGATATGCCTATCAGTAACTTAAACCCCACAAACTCCACCTTCTAAGTGAGGAAGCTGTGGGTTGATGGAAATGTAGCGAGCAGATTGAGACAGACAGTGAATCATTAGCAAACTGCAACGCCAGGATGAACTTGTCTGGAACCTAAAAGGAGAAAACAGTCTCCGAGTCCTCCGCGGTGCCGGGCTTTGCTAAATACAGCCAAAGTGGATCTAAAAGCTGGTTGATCCCCACTCCAAGATGCTGCTGGTTTCCCAGCGGGTAGAAGCACCACGTATGGAGCCGCATATTCCGGTAAGCACCGTTTGAAATCGATACGGCCGAGGAAGTCGGAGTTGCGCCGAAGGAGCTGGGCACCCCGCGGGCCGAGCCGGGCGGGCAGGGAAAGTTTTCGAGGGCGCTTCGGGGCAGTTGCCGGCGGCGGAGCGGAGCCCGAGAACTTGGCCGAGGATTCCGCCGCGCTCCGAGGGAGCTGCCGGGCCCAGGGACCGGGACGCATCTGCGGGTAGGGGACCGGGGGTCCGTGTCACTGCCCGCGGGTCGGTGCACGGGACGGGGCCAGGCGGCGCCGGGCACTGCCCGAATCGCAGCTCGCGGCTGCGCTGCATGAACGCCGGCGGCTCGCCTGCACGGGCGGCCGGGGGATTCTAATTTAAACTCAGAGCGGACAGAGGACGGTAAAGCCGTCACAGAACGGAGACTCCTCCGGGAAGGTGTCACACGAAGGGTAAAGCGCCTGGTGCTGAGCTGCGTTGTTTTTTTTTTTTTTTATAAAAAAGAACTCCCAGTATTTGCGTTAGCAGCGGCGTTCCCGGTTCTTTTGGGAGCCTGCAGCGCGCGTTATATCGGCAGGATTCGGAACAAAAGGCGCAGCAGAGCCCGGCAGCAGCCTCCGGGCTCCCCCGAACGGAGCGCACCACAGGCTGGGCGCCGGCGCGGCTGCGGGGACAGCGCCAGGTGCGGGACGCGGCGCGTGCGGCTTTCCCCGGGACCCAACCGCGTGCTGCTGCCCTGCGCCTCCGGCTGCCGCGGGTTCTCATCCCGACATAGAAAGCGCGACCGGGAGCGCCCGCAGGGTACCCGAGGCGATCCCCGGCCGGGTCCGGCGGCCCCGTGCGGCCGCGGCTGTCCTCCGCCCGCCGGCACGGAGCCGGCTGATGTTCCGCCGCCGTGCGACTCGGGCCTCGGCTCGGCGGCTTTGTTCGGCCGCGGCCGGCGGCGGCTGTCACGGGGTGACACGCCGGGGCCCCGCGCGGAGCGGTCGCTCGGCGAAGGGCAGCGCTTAGCTTTCCTTCCGGGCTTCTCCGCCTCCAGCCCGAAACAAAGCGCGCCGAGGCAGCTTTTGTTTCCCGGGGGCCGGCGGCGGAGCCCCGCCGTGGGCAGGGAGCGGCGGCGGGGGCGCCGCGGAGCCGCCGCTCGGTGCTGCCCCGGCGGCCGCGTGATGGCCGCACCGCGCCCCGTCGGAAGGCGGCGGAGCCCCGGGCGGAGCGCCACGAGGCGGTCCCGAGGCGGGGGGAGGGGGGTAACCTCCGCCCGCCCTCCCTTCCTCTCCCCTCCCCGCGTCGTGCAGCTCCGTTCCGACCCACGAGCGGCACTGAACGGCCCGTCCTCCCCGCAGCTCCCGGCCGCTGGGGCGTAGCACCCCCGTTATGTAACGCGAGTGTTCCCCCTCTCGGCCCTGTAATCCTCGTAATGCCGAACGGCCGGGGCCCGCCTCTCCTAGAGCTCCCTCCCCCCCCCGCAGGGCGAGCTGACGGAGAAATAAAGCCGCCGACGTGAGGCTACGCCATATGGTGCCTGCGGTGGGGGGCAGCTGGGGCGGCCTTAAACCTGCCGCCCCCGCCCCTGCCGTAAGCTGCCCCCAACCCTCTCGGCCCCCCCAGCCGCGTTACCGGGTGCTGCCGGAGAGCGGGAGCAGCGTGAGAAGTTGCACCTAAAAAAGCAACGATCTGCTCCTGGCACTGACCATTTTCAGTTCTCTCTCGCTGCCATATGCTTGGAGAGGAGGGGGGGGGGGGGGAAAAAAAAGCAATTTGGGAAAGATGCTCTCAGCTTAGAGGGAGGAGGTGGGCTGAGGGAGCGCGATACAAGGAAATTCCATGTTAGGAAAGCATTAGCAAGGGGTGACTTCTAATGTTTTCCTGCCACTGACGTTGACAGTGACACACATGTGTGGGCTGAAATTGGAACGTCACTGAGTTTTTAAACTGAACCAGGAAATAGTCTGTTGCTCAGGGATAGAAAACAAATAGTGTGCATTGCAAGGCAGGTAACAGGCGCTCCGTTGCTCCTCTCCAGTGTGTGAAAAGCTGCTTAATGCTTAGAACTAAGCAGCCCCGATGGAACTTAGCATCTTATTTTCAGAGTTTGTCTTTTTTTTTTTTTTTTTTTTTTTTTTTAAACTCGAGGTTTTCCGTCTCTGTTTTTAATCCTTTTAACTAAAACTTCACAATCGGAAAAGCAAATATTGACAGGGCTTCACTTGTAGTCCCTTGTAACTGCGTGGTTTGAACCTGCAAAGACTCCTAGATTTTTTTTAAAGCAAACGTTATTGTTAAAGGTTTTGGGGGGAGATTAGTAGTTACAGGAGGCAGTTGTATATACTGACTCTCTTGTATGGCCTCCCGCTCCACAGGTGGAAGTGTTTTATGAATACGGTGTGCTGCCGAACTGAGTTTTAATTTTTGCTCCGATCTCATTTCTACCTTTATAACGTGGTAGCTCACTGAGGTTTTAAATGGGTTTAGGGAGCAGTTGTGCCAGATGCCTTCTGAATGCATGTGAGATTGACTGTGAGTGCTCCCCACCCAGGTACCTGTCAGCACCGCTGTGCTGGGAGGAGGGCAGGAGGCAACCCAAGGCCAGGGACGGTGTTGAGAGGAGTCCCGGCCATCCCCTGTATGATGTGCTGTGCAACTCGCTGCTTCCTAGTCATTTAATCGATAAATGTGCTCTGTTGCTTGCTGATTCCATGGAAGTAGCCCTGAAATAACTTTTATGAGCTTGTGGCCATGGGAAGGTGAAGTAAATCTTGCAAAAGCCTTAACAAATGGACTCGCCCAAACAGGGGGTTGTCAGAGCCTCTAACGCGGAGGGAAGGCAGGATCCCCAGGTTTCACTGTTCCCTTGTACCTGCTGTTTCTGCGTTGTCAGCATTTTTCAGCGTCCAGGAGAAGGTGATTATAAGTTACGATTCAGTGGTAATTGATGTAGTCTCCAAATAAAGATAGTTAAATCAGTTTAAATGCTGCCAGCGCCTCTCCAAGGAGCCCTCTCTGTATCTGACACATTTGCCATTCACTTCTTTAAGGAACAGTTAATAAACAGTTAATAAACAGTTTGACTTGGTATTAAAAAAAAAAAAAAAAAAAAGTATTTCAAACTGAAGGAAGCAGAAGACACACCAAGGCTTCACGTTGCACTGGTTTATATCAATATTGATTTCTTTTTAAGGGAGTTTGTGTTATGAAGAGGGAGCTTTTATCCCCCTGAGCTCTTTGGCAATTATCTTCCTGCCATAAATGTTGATACGCACATAATGGATGTAACTAAAAAATCTCCTTATCCCAGCAGAAAAGGCTGACTGTTTGTTGGAGCAGAGAGAATGCTGAGAGTGTGAATAGACAAACCCATATGTCGCTGGTGAGAGAGATAAATGATGGACGAACGGGAGTTGGTTACTATGGATCAGCACAATAAACCAATTCCCATCATACACCTCTCTTAATAATATACCAGTTCCAATGCCACTGATGGGTAACCTAGGTAGCACCACTCAGCTGTAAGTTTTTCAACTGTTCTTTTATACAGCTCAAAGCAGAGTTGGGCCTGCTCTAATTTTTTCAGATGTTGGTGCTGCAGTTGTGCGGAACTTCCACCCTTGCTGGTAATGTTGAAGTGGAACTTTAGAACCTGGTTCTGAAATGCCAAATGTGTGCAATGCTTGTGTACTCACGACAAGTTTTCTTTCCTTTCACCCGTAAAATGGAATTGCTTAAAAATATGTACAGAAACTGTTTAGGCATTTAGTAGTGCCATCATTAGCGTTGTTTCTGATTGTACAGGACTTTGGAAGATACTGGAATGTTGTTTTGTTTTAAGTGAAAATAGCAAAAGCATTTTTATTAAGAAGATGAGCACACCTGCAGAACAGGCAGAAATCAATAACATGGTTTTGACTTTCCGTGACCCATTTCAGGGCTGCCAGCAGCTCAAAGGGAAACTTTGCAGAGCTCTCTGTGCTGCCATCACAGCTTCCTTTCTGCAATCTTTATTATTATTGCCAGCACTTTGCACAAAATCGACATCTTCGTCAGTTAAAGGTTTTACTTTATATCCTTCTCTTCTGCTATCTTTCCTTGCTGTTTGCAATTGCCTGGGCTGCTAACTCTATTCAAAATGAAAATGCATCTCAGTGACAACGTAAGCCCGGTGACTCCATCACCTCCCAGGCACCAGTTGTGCTACATGGAGTGATGCAATCAGAAAGGGGATAAGTAGCAAATGCAAATGTGCTATGAAGAGTCTTAATTCCTCTTGGGAAGCCTCCTCGCTGATAATAATTTTCTTGTTTTAAATGGAAGAAAATGTGTCGCTAAGTGGTTACTTGCCTTCAAGAGGCAAATGCTCATTTTGTGCACGTTTACATGCCGAGTCCCAGAAGCTGCTGGTGGAACTTGGCTTGGTGTGCAGCTCGGATGCTCCAGCATGTGCTCATCAGGAGGTGCAGGGGACCGTGCTGCTTCTCCTGCCAGGGCCCAGCACAGTGCAGTGGAACTTACCTTTGGGTGACACTGAGATTTGAACCTGGCTTTAAGGACTTTGAATAGGGAAGTGGGGTTGCTTTGTGCCCCCCATCCTGCTCGGTCTTGGCCACTGAAGGAAATGAGAAAGAAATGGAGCAGGATGAGGGAAGGTGCCATCGTAGGCTGCATTTATAGTGGATTCTTCCCTCCTGTGAGTGCCCAAAGGGTAAAGTGGGGGAGGGAGCTGCATGCTCCTCCCCTCCCTGGCCCAGGCAGCAGCTGGCAGGTGGCATGCGATGCCAGGGCCTGCCCTCGGGGCTGGTGGAGTGCCCAGGTGAGGGATGCAGGGTTTGGGCCGTTCCTCCCAGTGCTGCTGCCGTGGTGCCATAAGGCATTGGTGCACGCTGACCTGGTTCGAGACTGCCGCCCCAGCAGGGTGCCGGGCTGGCTAGAATTGCTCCTTGCAGGTTGGCAGAAACCAGAGTTCATCAGTGTGCCCTGTCCAAGGGCAGGCGTCACTTCGTGACTTGTTGAAATTCGCTTCGCTTTCCTCCGAAGGGGACTTGGCAGTGTTATTGATAAAGAGGTGTTACATAAGCACCCCATCAGGCATGTCCTAATTTGTTAATAATTGATGATCTGGGTAGTACAGAAATACCAGTGTTGTTAATGCACTCCCACACTGATGTGCAATCTCAGCCAGCCCCATGTTTTGCTTTTTTAAGTGTTTCCTTCATTCTCTTTTGGTGTTTGTTTTTTTCTTTTTTCAGCAGAGTTTTCAACTGCTGTGGTCGTGGTGCCCACCCGACTTCCCAGCTCAGGCAGGGGCAGCTGGGGCTCAGCCTGTCGCAGCCATGGTATGGATTACCTCTGCAGGGGAGGGTGTTAACTAGGTTATTGTTTCACCCCAAGGCAGCCCAGCTCTTGAGTGGCAGCCAGCAGGACACCAGCTTTCGCACCGTCCCCTAGCAGAGGTGCAATGCGTGTCCATAGGACAGGCTCCATGGGTGCCCCATTCCCACAGCAGGACTTCTCAGTTCTCTCCCCTGAGAGCAGGCTGCTCTCATGTGGGCTTGGATGCTGGCTGCTCCTATCCTGCTGTGGCCAAAGAGGCAGGAAAAATGTTTACTTCTGTCAACACACTCAAACAGAAATGCTTAAAGAGTTTCATCAAAGGGAGTGGGCTGACTCTTTGTCTTGCATAGTTTTGCTTGTGCAATTCCGTGGCAGTTCTTTTTTTCTCTAGAATTAAGCATCATTTAGGTTTGGGGCTTACAGCTACCCAGGATGTACCTGGTTACTGTTTTCAGAATAACACAGCGCACGTACTCCTGTGGGCAATGAAATCCATTGCCTGCGTCAAAATCAGAAGAAGCAAGGTAACTTTCTAGTTGTGTTGTGCAAAATAATGCCATGTTCACTTTGTTAACATCCAGAGGTGGATTATCCAGCAGTTAGGAGCCTGTTCTGCTGTGCCAAAGCCTGTCTTTAATGTCAGGTGGTTGATCCTGATCAGGCAGTGTGCAGCCCTGGCTGCTCAGAGCCTGCATCGTGCCCATCACGAGATGTGTGTGTTGGCATTGGCTACTCGAAGGCTTGCTCCGAATGCCAGCATTCCCCTCGTGCTCAGGGTGCACTCACCATCTCGTCTGTGCTTTGTGCAGAACTGGGGAAGACTGGCAAGCTTTCTGTCCTCTGCAGAGAGCCCAGCTCTGCTAAGCTGCCTGTCTGTCAGGGATTAATTTAACCTCTAATTACTACATTTTTTTCACAGTTTGCTGCACACGAGCATGTTATAACAAATACACAAAGAACTATGTCATTTTATTTAGCCACTACTCTGAAATTAATTTAGGGGGTATAGAGTCACATCTAACACACTTGGTGTTAAAATAATTGTGCTGGCATTAGAATTAAAGTACATAATCTTGTTGTTTCTAATGATACAATGGTACTAGTGTAAATAGGGCTGTTAACTTGTTAGTCTTAGCCACAGTAATAGAAATGATACTTAGTTACAGAGAAGTACCCAAAAGGATGGCATCAGAAAGAGATTGCCCCCTAAAAGGCATGGTTTGTCTCCGTCCCAGCAACCGTTCTGGGTTCGGGTTAGGTGTTCAGGAATAGTTGGTTGTTTTTTCCAAAAAGATCTTCCAAATTGCAACAAACAAATATTTAAGATGGTCTGGGTTTCTTCCAGCCTGATTTTTTTTTTTTTTTTTTTTTTTTTTTTTTTTCCTGTAACATGCGGCATGTTGGGAACAGTACAAAAGGCCATATGTCCTCTCCTGTCTGCTCATACTGACATCAGAAAGGCAGTATTGCACGTTGCATCAAGAGTAGTGTCTGGTCTGGAAGGAAGGGAAGGAGTCTGGATTTGTTGTGATGCATATAAAGAACTTCATCTTTTTGAGTTCTGTGTTCTGTAATATTTACAAGTAAGTGTCATTTTCGTTTGGATCGGGGAGGTTTGGATTGGGAAATGCAGCCTATCTGCATTTCAAGAACACTTCCTTAAAAGAGCTGCCTCTGTTCTGCCCCATGTCCATCACCTCTGAGCAGACTTGTTGACACGGCTTCAAAAATGCAATTTTTCACACAGCGTTGGATGTGTGGAGTTGTTGATTACACTGGCAACTTATTTCTAGTGAAAACAGAAGACGGGTGGTATATTTCTGTGTCATGTATTTTATGAAACACAGCCCAGCGTGGTAATTCTCCTCCAGTAAAAGCTTTTAGTGCATTTGATGGGAAATTTTCCCCAAAGATTCCCCAAGGTCAGGTAGGACACAGTTGTAGAGTCAAAGCTTGTGGTCCCTTTCTCAAAAGGAGGATTGATGTGGCATCCAGGCTCACAACAGCAGTGACACGGGATTGCCAAGACTATTGGAATAGATGGACGATTGATTCTCTCTGCTGCATTATTGCTCTGATTTCTTCCTTCAGTTCTCCAAATTCCCAAACGATAACCAGTTGCTGTGATTATGTACTCTAACAACTTCTCATCTACAAATAAACTGAACAGAAGTGGAGATCAGTGGGTGTGAGGGCCTCGGTGGGTTGGTGAAGTGGCAGTGCAGAGTGGAGGGCGGTTGGGTAGCAGTGTGGGATGGGTTGCAGGTTGCTGCTCTCACTGCTGGTGGAAATGAGTCTTGAAATAACAATCTGGAGATTTCCTAAGGTAAAAGCCAAGCCTCAGTAAAGCCTCTGCAATTTCAGAACTGTTAGATTTTATTTATTTTTTTTATTTTTTTCAGAGAGGTTGAATGTCTACAGCCCCGCTGGTCTCCAGAGGTGGAGGCAATTTTTGGAGTAAACAGCTCCCACGTTCTGACATGTCCTTTTTAAAATGTGAATAGTGGTGCTTTACCTTAAGGATGCTCAGTGTGAAGGTTTAACTCACTAAATATTTAGCAAAGCATGAATACTTGTAGCTAGCTGGGGTCTCTAGGGACTTTTCACATAGCTGGAAATTACACTGAAAATGAAGGAAGTGTATCTTACCCTGAGTCCCTCCTCGGGATGAATGATAGTTTTATTTCTTTGTTTTGGCTGAGGAAGTGGATTTTTTTTTCCTGAAGTCATGTCAGAGTATCTTCCTTCTTGCTGAAGCTTCACAATTTGGAAAAGAAAAAGCAACAAAAAAAAGAGACAAAAATGGCATCTACTCTCAGGGAGGTTTCTTAATGTTTCATTTTCTGTGCCAGATCTTCCTAGGTTAAGTTTTAAGCAAAGGTAAACAAATGAATCTTTTATGAAGACATCCATCATACGCAGTTCCACTCACACGCTAGAAGCTTTTTCCCCACGCAGCTGCATTAGCTTGAGAACAATTACACAGCGTGCATTTGATGTGGTTATCAGAATGGATACCGAGTGTAATTTCAGTTTGCTTTGAAGAGTTACTTTAAATCTTACTGGGATCTTCACAATTCCAAGTTTATATATGGAAATAATTTCTGAATTCATCCGGTGTTTCAGTAACCCGGTAGGTTGTGCTGGTTGTCGGACACTTTGAAGGACTTGACTTTTCCTGTTCTTCTAACTTACTTATTTTCTTAATTAACTCCGTCGATTTAAATAAAGTCACACAGACTGGGAAAACCTCAAGTATATACAGCGCTGCAGTCAGAAATACAGGCAAAAGGTTTTGATCTCTGACTGCCAGCTGGTGACTCATTTAAAAGGAATTTTTGTTCCTCCCTTTTCAAAGAGTTACTCGCTACCAAATAGTAAATATCTCGTTTTGATGCTACTGTACTGAAATGCCTGACATTGTTGGTGTGTAAAGTCCAAACTCTGTAAGATTATTTGATCACAGGCTCCATTAAGTTGTGTTTTCTTGCTTTTCTCTATTAAAAAATCCTTTGGGGGAACTTTCTTATGCTTTACCCTATCAGTTTGAGTGTATACTAAAATGGAATATGTTTGGTTATAATAACAGAGGGCCTTTTCCATGCTTTAAGCAGTGGATCATTCACATTATTTTTAAACACACAGGACTATGCGAGCACTAATTTCTTTTTAATTTTGCACTGGGGAGCATTAGACAAGGACACTGGAGTTTGTGTGAATCCAAAAGTTTCCTTTTGCCTTATATATCAAGGGTGTGTACTTAATATTTTATTTTTCTATTCGTAAAACTGAACATAAATTGTAATGAAGAGCCGTGGTCAAAATCCAACTCAATTAATGCCTTCCCCCCCCAAATTTCCATACTAATTTTGACTTTCTGAGCAGCTCCTTTGTCTTCCCATTCTTACCTATTCTGCACCTTCAACAGAAGGGCACAAAGGCGTGTTTGAATCCTCCATCTCATCTCCTCATCTTCTTTATGGATTGATTGGTTTGAACCTTACATAGCACTGGGAGGATGTTTTCTTGGTTGCAGCAACGCTTGTGTTTGACTTAAAGCAGAAAAGAGAGTGTGTCCAGGCTTTTCCATCTTTATGAGAAGCGAATCTTAGTCCCTGATCCCAGAAGGTAGATCAGCCTTAATTTCAAGTGAGAGTCGTGCATCTTCAAATAACTTCTTGTGTCAGTTGAAGTTCAATCTTCTTGAATTCCAGAGATGTAGATGAGTAGAATCTGAAGTTGAGGGCAAGTGTGAAAGATGTAAGAGAAAATGTAGATGCGTTTCCTGATGCTTCTCTCCCCTCCCCTTTAGGGCTCCCAGTCTGTCAGCTGTAATGGAGTGATTTGATTACTTTGTAGTGTTAGGCTAAAAAAGTAAATCTAAGTGCCTTGGGAATGGGGAACTGATCCAGCAATCAAAACCAAACAAGTTAATAACTGCAAAGTGTTTCTGCACACTGCTGCTGCTGAATTGCTACCACCAGAAGTGCTTGAGGGCAGCCCTGGCATGAGACCAGTCGGTGGGTGTAAGGATGCTCCCCGTGCCCTGCCAGTAACTGGGTGCCATGGGGTGTGCTCTGTGTTTTGAAGGAGAAGCGTGTGTCTTCTGTCAGGTACGAATTGTAAAAGCTTTGAATTTTGCAGGCTGAACTGTATGCTGCTTCCCCTTCTCTATCATTCTGATGTGCCTGGAATAGCTTGACTTAGGCAGTCTTGGTTGTCCTTGCTTTAAAATCCTTTCGGCTCTACATATCTTCTATTTTTTCTATTGTTGTTTTTCTTGCCTCTTTGACAGCTCTTCTCACCCTTCACCCCACCCCCAAAGATTCAGCCAGATTCTGAGCATTTGACTGTCCACAGAGAATCTGAACTCCAAATCAGCCGCTCTGAAGGGTTGCTGGCAGTCATGTGCCCAGCTGTGTACAGCCTGAAGTCGCCTGTCAGGACAGCGTGCAGAGAAATGTGAGCTACAGCAGCAGTGTCAAGTGCTGTGGTGTAAGAAACCCTCTGCTACTTGCCTGCATGGAACTGATTTTGGATGTTGTTGCTTGTGAAGATAAGGCATGGTCTAATTACTGGAAGTCTTATGCAAGCCAGCAGCTTTAATTTTATCATATCTGAGAGTGGCAGCAGTGGCAAGCAAGCGGTAAATGGCCGACTGTGGCTGCCCACCAGTCCTTTTGGAGCACCTCTATTGAAGGCTGCATGTCTGTCGGTCCAGAATGTAAAATGCTCATCCCTTTGCAGCCCTCAGCTCATCCAGAGAACATCCCTCTGCTGGTCGTCACACCAGGAGCAGCAGCAGGTTCTGGCCTTCGTGCTGGGCTCTGCCATCTGCTCCCCAAAACACAGCAAGACAAACTGTTAGGCTTTGCGAGGAGCACAGGGCTTGATTAACTTAAATTACCCCCCTGTGGGGCATGTTTGCAATGCCGAGGGGATTAGGTGGCACGCGTTTTAAAGAAATACATATTCATTATTAGGAAAGGTCGTGCAGTATTATCCAGTGGTCATTTCCTTTTGGAGTGTAGCTCTGGGTCTGCATAGCTGTTTGTTTATGCATACTGCTGGGCCCCAGCACAGAGGAGGACCAGCGCTGCGGCTCAGGCTGGCTGGGCTGGGGCAGCCAGAGCTGCTGATGGAGAGCCAGGAAGCTGACGGCCGAGCAGCAGAGAGGTGTGGGGTACGAGGAGGCCATGGTAGGGGTGAGAGCAGCAATGGCTGGGAGGGGCTGGGCCCAAAGGGAGGGTGAAGCCATGGGTTGGGGAAGATGCTGGGCGGGTGTCCAGGACAGGGTGAGATATGGAGAGAGGGGAGGGATGGAGGTAGAGATGGTACCTCATGGGCATGTCTGCCAGGTCCTGCATCTCCCAGTGCTTCTGCTCAAACAGAGAATGTTTCCTGTGTGCCAGCTCACTGTGTGCTCCCTCAGTGCTGTTTTATCTCCATTATATAAATTATTTTATTATTTGTTATTGTTATTATCTTAATTTTGCAACTGTTATTTCTTTCTGTACTCTTGCTTTTGTACCTTTGTATTGCTGTGCTGGAGGGGTTGGCCCCCAAGCAGCAGCACAGAGATGCGCTGAGGAACCAGACTCAGCGGTGATCACAGCCCCGTGTGGCTTTGGTTTATCTCAGTAACAGGACCTCTGTATGGGCACGCTGAGCACTCGGCAACCTGGCTGAGTGAAGCACTGCCTGCCATTCGGTGTGCTGCTACAGCATGCACCGCTGAGCCTGAGCCGTGCAGCTCCAGGCCAGGAGTCGTGGTGTGCCTGCGCTGCTGCTCGTGCTGCCCAAGTTCTCCATGCTTTCAGCTGGCACACCTGGTTCCTGCACAGGGCAGCCATGGGTGCTGGGCTAGGTCTGCAGATCTTGCGTAAAGATGTTAATAGCCTGGCACTCATCCCACACAAATGAGCAGCAGTGCCCAGAGCACTATGTAAGCCTCCCATGGGCCAGGCCTCGGGGACATCTGCCTGGCCATGGTGCATCCAGGCATTGAGGAGATGAGCTGGTAGTGACCCACCTTCCCAAATCTTCTTCCCCTGAAATTTGGGTTCATAAACTAGCTTTGGATTCTGCCAGCTCAAAGAGACAATCATATTCTCTTTTAGAGCTTCTCCAAAGGAAGGAGACACAATTGAGTGTTTATGCAGGCAGACAGGAGTGTAAAAGATTCTTTGGTTCTCTTCTCACATGCAGAAAAATGAGTAACTTTGCATTTCCTTATTAAAAAGGATCTGACTTATCAGTGTGTGTACCTGGAGGTGAATGCCTATGGACACCCTCCTGTAGTTTCTTTCCTCCATGGTCATGCTGCAAGTGGGCTTCAGCTAGTTTGATGTAACTCGTTCAGTGGCTGTCTTTTGAAATGGGAGCATCATTTTTAATTCTGATGTAAGCTGAGTAACAGGCAAATTCTTGATTAGCTTTAATTTAGCTATACTACTCCAGGAAAGTGTATTTCCTGAATTGCACAAAGGGCTCTTTAAAAACAAATCCTCGTGTGCGTGCTGGAGATCCGCTTGGTAGGTGTGGTGACCGAGATTAATGTTTGCCTGATGCCTTTCATCTCCCAAGTACTTTACACAGAACAAGCATTTCATCTTCCCAAGGGATGTGTGAATTGGGTGAAATAAGTTCTACTGTCTGCGCTTTACTTCATTAGGCAGGGAAACTGAGGCAAGGAGATCAAAGTACCTTGCTCAGTTTCGAAGAAGGCCAGTGCTGGAACTGTAATTTCTGGTTTCTCTCTGCCTTTCCAGCCTGGTGTCTCTTCTTTCTGGGAGGAGACAGTGGGACAGGCTTTAGAGTAACAAAATAACAAGAGCATTGTGAGGCACCTGAGCAGACGTGTCCTGCACCTTCCCCTCTGCGGGGTCTGGAGGTGTTACCCTGGGTTTCTAGTTGAGCTGCAGAGCATTGGTAGAACTCTCCTCAGGCTGATAAAATGTCTCAGTTTAACCACTGGTCCAGCCAGCTCGGAAATGCGAGTAGCATTGAGATTTCTGTGCGACTTCTTGAGATGTTCCTTCGGAGGAGAATAGAACATGCTTGAAACTTGTTACTGCATTTTAAGCATGCAGCTGTTTGCATGAATGTGGAAAAATGGTGTGTAAGGTTTGGATCGGGCTCCTCACCGAGTTCAGTGCATGTCTGAGCCTCATGGGCTCGGGGCCCTGCTCTGCAGCAGGGCTGCAGCACCCCGACCCACCTCCCAGCACAGTTTGTCCCCATGCTGCGCAGAGGGGCGATTGCAGGTGGTGCTGAGGAACGGCTGGGAGGGGCAGAGCAATGCAGCCCTGCTCGCCTGGCGCCGTTCAAAACATTTAATTAGTTGTTCTGAAAAGGTGGCTCTTCTCTCTGGAGGGAGAAATGGTGTATCAGCAAAAGCTGACCAAATTGATGTAGCAAATCAATTCTATGGTAATCCGTTTATTTAAACTTTGGTACTTAATTTTATAAACTCTTCTCAAGTGTTCCCGTGTTCCTGTTCATTAGCCGGTATCCTTTTATGCTGTTGCTTGGAGGTTTGTGCAGCAGATAGCAAAATGGCCAGAACATGCCACTCCGAACTGCTCTCTAAATGTAATTCAAGCAGGTCTGCAATAATAGTGCTAAAAGACGAGCTGTTTAGCGGCATTATAAATGGGCAAAGAGTTCAGGAAGGATTATGAAAAAGTAAATTTTTATTAAGACTGGAGGAGCTGGAAGAATGGACTGATTGCCCTGAGTCTTCTGGGCCCTCGAGCAATCAATTTCCCTTTCTAGTATTCAGTTACTTGCTAATTGTATTGATTTTTATCAAATATGTGTACGAATCAATTTTATATTTTAGTGTTGTTAAAAGCTTCCTTCCTTCCTTGCAGGCCCTGGGGCTCTGATCATTCTCCTTGTCTTCCTTTATTTTAATGCTTTTATCTTGGTGCACGTTTTCTTTTGGACATGCATGTTTCTCTTTAGGACTTGCTTTGGGTGTCTGACTGGGTGGGGATTTTGCACGGGTGCTGCAGGACAAGAGCTTCGCAGGCACAGTAGAACTGTCTGCTGAAGTCAGAATTGCAGGAAGGGGATGTGTCGTGTGGTGGAGTGAGTGGGTGCAAGTGACCGCGGTGTGTGACCCCCCGAAGAGCAGGAAGCACTGCTGGCGTAGGAGATGAATTGTGCTGCAGAGAGGCTGCAACTAGAAACAAAGACTGAGAGTGATGCTGAACGCGATGTGCTCGTACCAAATAAACATGAAAACGAATGTAACCGAAGTGAGGCTCCTAAAATAATGCAGGCTGCTTCGTCAGTCTGAACTCCATCATTTCTGAAAAGTAACTCATGTGCTTAGTAAAGTGGTTGCTGGAGACTTGTCTAAGCAAAGTGAGGGCATCAACCTCTGAACAAAATAAAACAACGTTCTCCATTGTGTTTGTTTATGCCCATGGCACTTTAAATTGTTCCTGTCAAGCTTACCTATTTTCTGGGATAGCATATACTCGCTCACTCTTTTTAATGCAAGTTACACAGTTTGGAGTGGAGAGAGTATCTCTGGCTTTTGTGTAAGCCTGAGAAATTGGCTCTTGTAATGGAAATGTTTGGGTATGTGCAGGCTGTCAGGTCCCGCCTGAGAGACTTTGAACTTTCAGTGGTGTGAGCAGAACAAGGAGGGCAGGGGCTCTGGCTCCCACTTGCCCACTGCAGACTTCACGGCACTGCGCCTTCTGCTCTTATTGCTAAGGCACTGTATTTCAAACTGCTCTTGTTTTCTATTAATTCTGGGAGGGAATTACGCTAAGAAGTGTTTGGGTATATTCATGTGTCCTGTAAAAATACAGGTTTCGTTAAAAAAACTTGTATTATGGAAGAGACGTAAAGTGCTTTCTATTCTATGCTGATCGCTTTTGTCTTTTCATTTTTGCTCTGGTTTCTGCTTCTGCTGCCCTCCCTTCCTTGCACAGCAGCTCCAGCTGGGAGCCCCAGCGAGAGCGCAGGTCCAGCAGAGTGCAGGATCTGCTCCCAGAGGCCGTGGGGCGGTGGTGGGAGGAGAGCCTTCTTCACACACGTGCCGTGTTTGCATGGCACTGTGCAGCTGGGCTTGCAGCACTGGGACCCCCAGCATCAGCTGAGTGCAGCCCCACCACGGGACGCCCCGTGGCCACGGCACCGTGCTGCCTTGCTGGGGAGGCAGCCCATGCCACGTTGCCTCTGGCTCTGCGTAATCTTGCGAACCGGGAGCACGGTTTTGTCACAAGGTTTATGCAGCACCTCTCGTATGAGGAGCTGCGCGCTGGATGAGCTGTGCGAGGGGTCATTACGGCAGAGAGAAGATAAACGTACCGGTTCTGCTGGAGGCTGTCCTCGGGCTGTTTGTTATGTGTCTCTAACACTGTCACTACATCACACACTTCCTCGATCTCCGTATTACCCTACAAGCCTGCCTAATGGGATCCTCTGTTGCTGATTCCGGCTTACCCTGACCTACTTCTTTCTTGTGTCCCAGCAAGCTGTCAGGAGCTATCAGAGCACTGGGAGCTGAAATAAACACTCACTGAGGGGAAAAGCGAGGCTGTCTCTGGTGAATTTAATTAGCTTTGTTTAACTGGCTTGTTTGCTGTGTAAATCACATCATTTTTAGTCAAATTTAAGGGATAAAAAAATCTGTAATTAAAATCAAATGATGCACAACCTTATTAGAAGTCAAGGGTTTTAGAAGTTCAGTACAAAAACTCGTTTAATTTGAAATGCATTTATGGTGCCCTGAATATTTTAGGGAAAAGAAGGCAGAATTTGAGGTTTGGTTTGGCAGAATCTTTTGGTTTGGGCACCTTTCATCAGGGAGGTAGGATGAATTTTGTTACTAGCTGATACTATTTTTCTTTGAATTTGGAGGGAAAAGAAATAGTCACTGCATTTTGCAATTAAGACTCGTCCTTTCATCTGTATTGCCAGATTAATGGGTACCATTTTTGAATCCAAATAAAAATTCATAATTGTTTCTTTCTGTCATGCAGCCAAAGCCCTAGTATATTGCCTGCATTTTGAATCAGTGCTGTTGCATGCGGCCATGGCTTGAAGCATGACATCTCTTTGCACTTCTCTTGCTTTCCTCAGTGTTAGTATAGAAATCTCTGTGATTTTGGCCATGGCAGACAAACGAAGCACTGACTCGTCAAGCCATCACTGGGCTGAATCTGGAGGTGCTTGTAGTGTTTGTATCAGGCGGTGTGTTACGTCTTTCAGGTGCTTTAGTATTTCAGTGTGGCACATATTTCTTTTAACAATTGATGTTCTTGCTCTTGTCAGCTTAGAGTCTAATCCTCTTGCTTTTGAAAATGATAAAAGCCCCATGAATTCCTAATGTTTCTTATCAAAATCTGGCTAAACTATAAAATGTCCGACCCCAACTTCAGATTCTTCTTCTGCAGAAATGTTACTTCCCTGCAACACACATACATACTGCTAGAGCCTCCCAAGCCCTCAGCTTATAGAAATCCACCCATCCTTGTGTTGAGCTACAACGTGAGCAGAAAAGGATTAAAGGACCACTGAGAGAGAGATGGGCATGGATGAACTTGCAGTGTGCATAAAGGTGAATTACAGAATAAAATGACTACACAGGGGTATGAAAGGAATTCAGAATCTGTTTCACAAAGCCGCAGTACTTCTTCCTGTCCTTTGAAAAGGGTGTAATGTTGGTCAAGCTGTAGTACCCCACGGAGAATTACTTTGGTTACGAATTCATTGAGAGTATAATGAGCAGCTTGATGGCTTCTCAGCAGCTTACCAGTTTACTGATCACTGCAAGAAATGCTCTTTCCTCAGAAGGAATTGTGGAAGTCCCTCAGCTCTGTGGGAGTGTGTGGAACAGGATGCTCTGTGGTGATGTTAGGAGTGGAAGTTGTGTGGAATTCTTATCAAATGAAACCCATGCTGGTTTTACAAAATACAGTCAAAATAAGAATGTCCTGGTGAGGGGTAAACCAACAGCAGTCTTCAGTCTGCTGAACTCAGGTGAGCTGGGAATAAAGAAAAGAGAGCTGAGGCATCCTGCTTGAAGAATTCATGTATCTTAAATGCTGCCCCTGGATGGAGACCAGAAAAGTGTAAGTGCTGAAGCTCCAGAAACTTTGCTTACATTCTGTTGTGTCCTGACTCTCCCTTATGGATTGAGATCTGAAGTATTTTTGGCATCTGAGCTGCGTAGAGTGGGAGGAATATGAGTACTTCTCCTGGGTCATTGCTCCAGGGAAAGTGGGTGAGATGGATGCTGCAGAGCTTTCGTCTTGCGCACAGAGCAGACCTGCTGGGTAAAGGGTTGTCCATGGAACAGGGAGATCTTTACAATCTGACCCATTGTGGGGGGAGGGAGAAATGATGTGACCTCAGTGCCTCTTGGGAGCAGCAAGATGCCCGAGGAGGGACGGGTCCCTGGCTGCTGAGCAGGGCTGGGAGCAGGGCCTGAGGTGAAGGGGCTGCTGTGGGACAGCAGAGTGCAGCGTGTCTGGCACAGGATGGGTAGCTGCACCCCGTCATCTCCACCATAGCACCACAGTCCTCACCTTCATCTCCCCAGCCTCTGTTTGGGGAGAGCACGCTGTCCTCTGTGGGGGAAGCCATGAGCAGTCTGCCTCGCGCTGGGAAAGCACCTGGAGTGTCTGGGGCACCGCTGCAAGCTGCATAATAACTGCTTAATGCCAAGCTCCTCACATTTGGCTGAGGTTGTTTTGTTAAATGATGCTTTGCTTAGAGGACAGGAAAGGGGCAAATGTTCAGTAAGACTGGAGTCGTTTAAGTTAAATCAACCTCCTCCTACCCACTATTGACATATCAAGAGAGCCAATGAGGCGTGTTTAATTACACATGCGCTGAGTTTACAATTAGTCTGCAGACGGTGATTTTTTTACTATTTTTTTTCTTCTAACCTGCATGGTTTGATCCTGTAAGCGGTCTTATTAGCTGTAATAAGAGCAGGCGTGGGTCAGGGTGTTGTTGTTGTTGTTGTTCATTTTACGTGTAAGTGGAATGTTTTTATCTTCTAGGTCAAACGATTCAATCTGATGCTCTAGTGTTACACGGTTTAGCAATCCTTCTGTTCCCCTTCGGCTTGTAATAAGTGACAAAAGTATGGCTTCTTGCTTGATAAATGGGTTAACAGTATTCACAAGGCGGGTAATAGAAATCCATATTAATAGGTGGAAATTGGCTCTTGATACCAGGCAGGAGAGTCTAATGAAAGTATTATTGTTTTAGCTTCCAGCTCCTTTGGAAGCTGAAAGCTAAATGCCTGTATTACATTCTTATTACCTATTTATCACACCATATAGCTGAGTGGATGTTTATTAAATTACATTCGTGTTTAATGCCTGTCTGTATACTTTTCACTGAACGTGTTCTCAAAGGAAATTTTCTGGAAGTGTTTCAGAAATGCACAACTATTTTCCCAATCTCTTTTTATAATGTAAAATCATTGTTGCCAACTGTCAGTATACAATTGGATTTGAAATTAAATTGTTTCCTGCTAAGCTGTAAGAACCAGCTAAACTTACTCTATTTAATTTAGGAAATAAATATTTAAAAAGCTGAAAAACGCACGGTGTTCTTGGGTAGGACTGATTCCATTCTAGTCTTCTACAATATCGGTGTTCCCAAGAGTTGGGCTTACCTAGTTTCAGCTTTCATTTAGCATTAAATTGCTTCATCAGGGATTTTACATGTGACCTTCTGTGTGTTTGGGAGTCTTTTGAGAATATTTAAAATAGTACTGAATATCATCAAAGATAAGACATTAGGATCCTGTTTATTAATCTGCCTGCTTACAGTGCTTCTTCAACACCGCATTCTTGTTTTCTTCGTAAGCATCGCTTTCAATTTATTCCATCTAGATGAAACAAAAAAGCAGAAGAACCCACAAAGAAACCCCACACAGCTCTGTCCTGAGGAGGGTCTCAAGGCCTTTCCTGCAAGTTCTAGGAGGAAAAAAAGAAAAAAAAAAAGGGGAGGTAGGCTTGGGTTATTCCCCACCTGCATGAATGCCATGCCCACGAGCTCAGTGTGAGCTGGGTCACAGTGTGAGTCAGGTGAGGACGGTAGCTGGTGGCCAGGAGCTGCTGGTGGCATCCCTGCCTTGCCATAGAGCTGCACTGCTTCCCGTGCTTGGCCAGCACTCTGCCTCTGCACCGTCCTGTGGCCGGACACCAGCAGGGACAGGTGTTTATCCTCTGAAAGCCGCATTGGCTGCTCCTGAGCTGCAGGGCCCTGTGGCTGGACATCGGTGCCAGTTAATTTAAGTGCTTCCAGTCAAGAGGTTTGACTCCCGCTCTCGTGTTAGGAGGTGTCTGTAAGGAGCAGAAGTTTGACAGCTCGGCCATAGCTGGGGCTTGGTGCAGGGGCTGCTGCGAGGAAGCTGCCAGCAGGGCCAGGCTGCGTGCTCTGCACTCACGTGGGTAAGACCAAGTCTGCTTCTCAAGGGCTTGGGTTCTTGTCTGCAAAAAGTTTAAATTCGATGGAATATTGCATTAATCCATCAGTACAGTCTGTGGAGGAATGTGATTTGAGCCATGCTTGCTTGCTCATATTAAAAAATAAAAAAGTTGGAGCTGCTGTACAGATTTCAGCTCTGCTGTGCAAATGGGCGCACGGCACTCTCAGTGCTGTAATGAGCAAGTTCATCACTTGGCCACTTTCACTAAAATTTTGCTGCCACTGCTCTCTAAAGAGCTAATTTTTATCATTAGTGGGTCCTGAAACGTGCAGAAGGTGCATGTGCTCTCAACTTACAGTGACTGAGAAAAATCGGTATGTTCTGCTCCCCTTACTGCTGTTCTACATCATACATTTCACTGAACAGCTCAAAACACCACTGCAATCATGCCACCAATTTATTTTTTGAATGGTGGGTGGGAGAAACAATAAATCACTCTCTTGGACTATGAGAAGTACTATTTTGAATAAATTTTAGCAGGCTTATTGGGTTTCCACATTTCACCTGTCTTGCATTAACAAGCTGCTACTAACCATTTTAAGAGCCACTGCAAACATTCCTTGGATTTGATGTGTGTATATATATAAGGATATCTCCATACAATTGAAGATAATAGATATGTTTATATAGAGAGAAAGTTTACCTCTGTTAGGCATTTCAGGTGCCATGGGATTAGGCTCTTTAAACTGTTATTCTGTCAGTTTTAATACTCCTAATTTACTTTTCAGTACTTGCACCTCTGCCTTACGTTTCCGTTCCCTCAGTTTCTTAAAGACTGTGCAGGCTAATTAGTTTCACTGATGCTTACGACTGGTCTCTAATAGCTTGCATTCTTTTGGTTTCTCATATCTAGATTAATGCTTCTGTATGTTTACTGTAAGCACTGCAGGGAATTATTTTTTCTCTTTTCTGTACCCCATAAAAACACACTGCAGCTCTTTACTGGACTTGTGCGTTGTAACACCTTAAGTTATGGATCCATTTGAGTCAAAATACCTCTTCAAAAAAGGACATGCAGTTCTTTTTATAATGATACTTATATAAGTGTTATATGAAATCCTCTTTTTTTTTGTTATGTGCAGTGTGACAGTACAGCAGAATGTATAGCACTGAAGTCAGCTACAAGATTTTCCGTTTTCCAACACGCCTTCGTCTCTTTTCTTATACCTGGAGCTTGTGATTGACTGTGCTAATTTTTGTTGATGAGGTCCTTTAAGATGAGACCTTGCAAGTCAGTGTTCGGGGAAGTCTTTGGTAAGAGCCTGTCCTTTCTAATGCCATTTATCTTACTCTTCAACAGCTTGTGCATACTTGAGTTACATAGATTTGGATCAACAGTCAACACAAAATACACAGTGTATGTTAGAGATCTTGTCAGCCCTACGCATAACTTGAAAGCAGCGAGTGGGACTGCAACCAAAAGCAGAACCACTCCAGGTTTCATAACTATCTGGACCGGGAATGCCCAAGAAAGCCTCTTTTTGAAGCCCACGTTACCTGATCAGCCGTGCTGATGCTCAGGGCCTGAGGAGAAGTTCCACAACTGCTCTGCCCCGTGGCGTGGGGACAGAGAGAAACTTGTGCGTGGAGCCTTCCTGCTGCAAGGCTTTGTCAGCGGCGTATTGATTGCACAGGTCAGCCGTGCGGGGTCACAGCTCTGCTGCGTCGGCAGATAGAGACAGAGGAATGGCATGCTGAGGTCACATTGGGGAGGAATTCAGAAGAAAACATTTTTAAAGCTCTATTTACTCAAACGGGGCTGTGAGGTATTGAGCTTGCACGTTTACAAGCCTTCAGTGGCAGATTAGGAAACCTTCCTCCCAGCTTTCACTGGGATTTTTCCCCTTTGTTTCATGTTTTTAGAGTTGAACAATTTTTAGCTTATCACTGCAACGCCTTATGCCTGCTTTTGTTTCTTGCAAAGCACGACAAAGATATTTCTCTCTGTGAAGAAAAACCGATGATTTTGCTGAATTACTGGATTTTGAAGAGATCGTGCTGTCATTCGTTTACCTTTTTTATTTCTTTGGGTTTTTGTTTTCTTTCTTTGTTTTTGTTTTGCTCAAAGTGCCTATGGAGAGCTGAGCACTGTTTGCACGTTTTATTTCTATGGTGCCTTTCATCACCCTATTTTAAGGTTAGTGTTGCGTGGCAGAGCAGAGATTTAGCAAACCTGCAGGGGCAGAATTTAAACCTTGCAGAAATCAGGAGGAATCGGATCTGAATGAGGTAATTACACTGATTATCAGCTGGTGTATGCTGTGGTTTAGACAGGCTGTGTAGAAACACTCTTTTCATTTCATTTACATCATCAGGAACCAATTAAAGCTATTCTTATACTTTAAAATGTTCTTACATGTACAGTTTAAGCTCACATTTTTAACTAACCCAATGCAGATTCTTTTTTTTTCTGCAGATAAGGGGTTAAGTTGCTGGCTAGCTGGTATCCTGAGCTGGGAGCTGCAGTACCTGCCAGTTATCATAGTATTTTCTCTAATGCAAAGTCGTGTTCCAGACTTTGTCTGTCACCAGATTCCAGTTCAAGCAGGGAAGTGGTGCCCAACTACTTCAGTGCAGGGAGCCCACCCTGAGACAAGGACAGCAAGAGAAAAGGCACCTCTGCAGTCCCTTGAGGATGAGGGTGGCAAAGAACGTGCCTGTCTTCTTCCTCAGGTTTGGCATAAAGGCACTGAAAGGAGAAAATCTGCATTTAGAGAAGACATGAAAAAAGATTCGTATGCTGAAGACAAGGTCGCTTTGACTGATGATTTTAATATCGCCACTTATTCCGAGCTTCTAAACTCCAAAATTGCATTTTTTTAAAAAAGAGAAGTTCATGTCTCTTTCTCCAGTGACTTAAAGCCCCTGAGTTTATGATTAGGGTAGATTTTTTAATATTTTAATATTAAAACTAATAAATTGTGCCTGTTAGATCTTCCAAGACTGTTCAGGTCGTCTGTTCCCAACAACAGCTATCCTTCACGCAGAGCTCTTTGTGAACACCAACCCTTGTGTTTTCACACAGCCTGGTGCAGATGCTGAAAGCTGCTCTAAAGAAGATCTAGAGCTCATCCAAGCACTGCCCTGTCCGTGCTCCCCTCTGCAGCCAGTGTCTGTGAGTGGAGGAGGACGATGGTCTTCTCCCTGGCCATGCCTGCAGAGCAGCGTGCGGCCGCTGGAGGTGATGGGTGCTGTGGAGACAGGGCAGGGGGCTGCTTCCAGCTGCAAGGCCACTGCAGTAAGGTCTGTGTTTTGGGTGAAACTTTCATTTTATGGGGACGAAAGAGGGGTGGAGGGTGCAGCTGGTGTGATGCCAAACGCAGAGGTTATTCAGTGTTATGATGTGTGGTGTTGCTCTGAGCGCCTTCTGTGGTGTGCCTTCTGAGCGCTGGAGGAGAGGGCTAAGGGTGTGCATTCTGTGAGATCAATAGCAACAATAGGAAAAAAGACTTATTTTTTAAAGGAGTCTGGAGGCCACCAGGGATAGGTTGCTGCTTGCCTGTAGCTGCAGATACACATCCTGCTCAGTCTAGAAATAACTACATGTTGGCACCTAAGTCCTGCCCAGTGCCTGGTCACCTGTGCAGTACAACCTGGTGAATTACATTTATATATATGCAGAATATCTCCATTTAATAGTAAAAAGCCTCATCCAAAAGAAACAAACAAGCAAAAAAAACCCATCCCACACCACTTTTGCATGTGGTAGCCCCCCAGAAGCTCTCTGGAATGGGCTGTGGTTCTGCTGTCAAGAGGTGACAGAGCTCTGTGTGGAACTTGGTTCTCGTAGCTGCAATTAGAAGGTATGGAGCAGGCAGCCTTGGTCATGGCACAGCCAGGACACCAGCCTGGAAAGCTCAAGAGTTGCAGTTCTTTCCTTTTTTGTTATTGCATGGTCTGAAAATGTGAAGCAAAGCCTGGGGAGCACAGGTCATAGCACGGTACTTTCCAGCACGGTGCCCAGAGCACCACGACCACGTTTCCTGGTGCCTGCGCTCTGCTGGTGGAGAATAAGCAGTTGTCTGCAGAACTCCTTTCTCCTGCACAACTCCTTTCTCCTTTTCGTTCCTTTCTGAAGTTTTCAATTGCAGCCCAGGCAGGCAGGGGCCAGGGGGCAGGCTGGAAGGATGGAACTGCTCATGAAAAGAAAGCTGCTGAATGGGCAGATTGTGTTGTGTTTTTTTTTTTTTTTTTTTTTTTTTGTTTGTGTGTTTTTTTTTTTCTGGGTGGGTTTTGTGTTCCCAACTCTGGTCGGCAAAGGAGGATACGGTAGGAACACAGCTGGGGCTCCAGCGTTTCTGGGCAAGCCAGCAGCTCTGCTCCTCCTGGTGCTCACAACCTGCGGGCACTGCCATCCCCCTGCTCTGAGCCCTGGAGCAATCCCCTCGCTGCTGTTTCTGGTTGATAACCGCTGTGCTCGGCCACGGCTCCGAACGCAAGGCACTGCTGCACCCCGCTGAGGTCTACTTTCTGTGGCCTGCGTTTCCAGCTCCGGTACCTAACAGTCACGTGGAGGCTGCCAAGCTGTGGGGAGGGGCAGGAAGGTGAGGTGTGTTATGTCCAGAGGAAAAATCCTAATCAAGGAAGTCCTGTTGATTTGGGACCCTTGGAATGAGAATTCTTCATCTGATATGACTGCCTTTTTTCTGACTCTGAGCTGCAGCAGTGAAACACCGAAATGCTCGTTGGGGGGGGGGGGGGAGGGGGGCTGGAGGGGGAAAGAACAGGGCTGCAGTTTTGTGTGCGCTGAAAGAACAGCTAAAAAAGAAGGGAGGGTTGTAGCACCGCTGCAGGTCTTCTGGCTGTTCATCTGAGTGTGAAGTGCTGCGCCGTCTCTCCACCTCCAAGGTAGGAAAAACAGTTAGCAGGAGCCTCGGCAAACACAATGGCTCTATCTCGCTCTATTATGCCACAAAGGAGTGGCTTGCTTAATCTACGAAATTAATAGAGCAGAGAGGAAACGGCTCTTAAAGAGATGTGTGTGTACTTCCTTCCTGTTCAGAGAACCAGGAGCCTGGGGCTGTGAGGTAATGTCATTTCACATAACTAGAGGGCTCTTCTCATAAAGGACAATTACAGTAAGTGTAGTGAGTCTGGAATTTCTGACTTTTCAGTGTATTTTTTCCTGCCTCGGTGGTGGGGATTTTTTTTTTTTCAAATCTCACATATTATTTTAGTGAGAGGTGATGCTGAGACAGATTTTGTCCCATGTTAGATTTTCAGGAGATTCCATAATTTTTTTTCCTGCCTCTTGGTGTATTGGTGGCATCAGAGAGAAGGCAGCCTGCTGCTCTGTTCCCTGCCATGCTTAGTACAGTAGTCAAAATTCATTCTGAGTGGTTGTCCTAAGAGAATGTCAGTTCAGCCAGAATTAACGGAGTGTAGTCTAGTAGAACAGCTCCTTTTTCACACTGAGTTGGCCCTTTAGAGCAGTGTGTTACTCTTGGTGTGAAGCCAAACTGACTGATAAGCAGCAGACTAGATTTTCCTGCACATGGTCAAGGCTGCTCACATCTATCCTAACCTTTTCAGCTTTAGGAAGACCTAGCACATAGAACAGTAAACCCCACCTAGCCATTGTTGGTCCAGAGAGAAGGAGAAAAGAACAAAGCGTGGCTTGCAAAGAAGGCTTCTGGACTTTTAAATTCCTTTAGGGAGAAAGATAGGAAGATGCAGAACAGATATAGCAGGGGCCAGGGTACTGCTGCTTCTATTCCATTTGATTTGGGACCAGGAGATGATGCTCGGAGCCCTTCAGGAGCCATCCTTAGGTAGACAGTTGATGCTTTGCCCTGCTTTCATTCCTGCATTTTCTTGATCATTTTTGTGTGCGATATTACGCAGCAGAAATATCTAATGCTGCACTTTAAACTGCTGGCTGGAGCAGCATAACATAACACAGCCATGTTGTGTGCCTTCTTAAAAAGAAGGGATGCAAGAAATGTCTGAGTCGCAATCAGAGGGAATAAGCACTATAATGACTATCTATAGCATACAAGCCAGTTTGTTCCCTGCTAGGAGCTTGATGTACTTTGCGTATGAACAATAGTGAGTTGCTTTGCAGAAAATGTGTTTTTGATATAAAGATTATCAGTGCTGCCACCTTTCTTCCCTTGTTTATTATTGGGCTCACCGCAGCAAATTTGCTGAGCATCAAATGCTTTTTCAGCTTTTATCCAGCTGCGTGATTTGTAACGAATGCTGCAAGCTGGGGAAATGAAGAAGTTTAAATTTGGGGCAGTTGTGCATCTATCCGCAGTTAACAAGGTATCTAATTTTTCTGCAGATTCAATACAGCTTTCCCACAGTCTTGGCTGTAGCTTCAATTATGCCGCAGTATTTTTGATTTGTTTCTGCACCTTTGTTGTTATCTGCATGTGTTAAACTCCAGCTATTTCAGATTTTCTTAATCTGGAAGGTGAGTTAAAGATCTGGCTTTGTATTGATGCTGCTCAGCACCTGCCAGAACAGGATAGCAGCATTTACCTCTGCAGCAGCACTGGGGGTCCTGACAGGCAGCAGGAATTCAGTGGGAGCAGTACCCGTTCCCAATGCTCTAGATGCATTTCCAGAGCAGCAAGCAGCCCTGTCCGCCTGTCAGCAGAGGAGTTCAGCACTGTACACCTGCAATTCATCCCCAGTCTGTTCCTGGCAGGACTGCTTGGCGCCATGCGACCCCTCACAGCCTTGGGCTCCTTCATATTACCCAGACAGGACCTGCAGCAGCTCCTGCTAACACAGATAGAAAAGCCCCAAACCGTCACATTAACACCCTGTGTCAGATTGCCCTGCCAAATGTCGATAAAGCTTACCTTGAGAGTTACTGCAACTTTTTTTCAGTGGGAAACGTCTGTTTTTTCTCTGGTTTGGGGCAGGTATGTAGCAGCATGCAGTTGTGACCCTGTCTGTTTGTAGAGTTACTGCGACTCATACAGTGCTGAATGAAAGTGGATGGCAGCGCAGCACAAGGTGGGATTGCTACAGAGTAGAATAGAAGATGGCACAATGAAGTTCTCAGGCTAAATGCCAATGTAAAATTAGCATTTAACCTCCCCCTTAGTGTCTGCCTGCTAATTGGGTGTCACCATCTATATCTATATAGTTTTTAGAGGCTGTTGCAGCAGTTACAATGTGATTGAAGTGCGTTGCATAAAATTATGATATCCACCAATGTTTTCTCCTGGAGGAGGCTCAGATCTTCCAGCCCACAGCTGGAAATAGTATTATTTTACTTGTTCTATTATAGACTTCCAGACACATACACAGCCCTCAGACTTGAAAGAATGTGTCTGCAAAGTGAAATAATAAGCATGTGCTAGACGCAGGATTATAAGCCTGTTTAAATGACAAGAAAAATTTGGGGAGATAGATGAGAACGGAAGGAATTGAAAGGCTTGTACCGATATCCTCCTCCACTTTCAGTTAGGACTTCTCTAACCAGACCAGGCTTACCTTTCTTGAGGCCTGGTCTGAGCATCCTGGAGAGCTTGGATAGTGAGGATTTTCTTCTCATCCTTTCTTTGGACTTCTTTTGACTAAACTTCACAGAGGTGTATTTCGTGACTTCTGTCAAGTTTCACTGACTTTCAAACATTTCTGCTTCTGGCTGTTCCCCCAAAATACACCTGACCCCAAACAGTTCCCTTCTGAAATCCCATGCAGGTCTGGGTTCCAGTGTGTGCAGGACCCCCGGGAGCAGGGGGGCCCGTCTGGCTGTGCGAGAGAGCTCAGCCCTGCCCTATGCCAGCCCCATCTTGCTGTCCACTCACAGGTAGCACACCGCTCTGGGGTAGCTGCAGCTCACTGCGGGCTCTGAGGTCCTGTCCTGTGCTGTGCATCATGGCAGCGCCAGAAGGCAGGCAATTTGCATTTTAATAACTTGCTCATTATGTATTTGTCTGATCTCGTCAATATTTTGCATTTTTAAAATTTTGCTGACTGCAGCCATCGTGGGCTATCACGTCAATAATTAGATCGCCTGATTTTAAACACCTCTGTTATAAATCAGAGCAGCCCTTTTCTACAGCCATTGCTTTGGCAGCAAAGCAGCTGTCCTATATACGAAAGGCAAAAAATTTGAGAAAGCATGATGTGCTGATTTGGTGTTGGGAATTCTTTGATGAATTACTTGCAGTGGTGGTGGTTGGGGACGGGGCTGATCCTTCATCGCAGGCACCATCATGTTGCCTGTCAGGTGAGTGCGGCTTTTCCAGCACTGCGTTAGGATTGCTGCAGACTTTACCTTCAGTTTCTTCCACCTGCCTCGTGAGGCTTTTTGTTTCATCTAAAGCTTTGAGCTAATGGCAAGCACATTAAATGTAAATGGCACCTGTAGGGCCCCCTCTGAATCTCCCAATGCAGCTTGCAGTGCAGTTGATGCTAGGTTTATCTTAATGCTTCAAGCTTTGGAATTACAAATGTTTGTGTTAGACACAGAGTCTCTTGTTTCTAGTGCAGTTATTTGTGTTGCATGTAGGTTCTGAAACAGGTCAGATACCACGAATGCGGAAACAACATTCTCTCTCTATACATAGGTATGAAGAGGGTGAGAATAAGCCGTAGTATCATTACAAAAAACGCAGCAATCATTTTGTTCTCAGAAGAGCTAACTGAATAGACAGGCAGAGAAACACCTGCTGAAATCAGGAAAGTTTACAGATGTTTCTGCAGTCTAAGCTCAAGTATGAAACAGAACAGAGGTCATTCTGGATGGAGAATAGTGCAAAGACAGCAGCAGAAATGGATTTCAGAGAGAGAAAAGCCAAATCCTGCTTTTATTTTAAAAACATCACTGATATGCACTGAGATACCCAAAGAGAAATGTGTTTGATACAAGGGGCTGTGGAGAGTCCGTGTCATGATGCCTGAGATCTGCAGCTGGCATCATGAAGTAGCTAAATGGGTCCTAGAATATGTCTGCATGGAGCAGCAAGTTTTGCTTCTTTACACCTGCATCAGGAACCAAAGTTGTGTGCAGATGTTTTGTAGAGACGGGCAAAGAAGCATGAGAGCTTGCCTTATTTGTCTTACTGTAAATAGCTTTTTGTTAAGCATGGAAAGACAGCAGCTCTTCCTGGGATTGTTTGCAGTTCTCATGTGACTGTTTGATGGTTCAGCTCGTTAATGGACTGGGCTTCTATTAAAAGTATTTGGTTATTTGGCAGGGGTGTGCTTCAGAAGCCAGGACCATATTACTGCTGCTGAGGGCTGCTGTCACTTTCTCATGTGGAGAAAAATGTAAACACATTTTTAAGAGGCACCAAAAATTCTTCCTTATTCTTGGATCGCCCTTACTGTTGAGCACACACTATGAGCAAGCAAACAGAGAAATTAGCTCTTTCCCTCCCTCCTGCTCAGTCCCAGTGCTTGCAGAGGTTTTAGAAACACAAGTTGGAAGCTCTTGATTTCAAAAGTTAAGCTCTTGCCCTGCAGTTCAGTTTCACGTCCCACATTAGAAATGTCGTATCACAAACGAGCAAAGTTTATTTTCAAGGAGTTGCTCGTATTGACACTTCTGACTTTGTGTCTGTCTTATTAGAGAACAGATTTGTCTTGCAGAAATAAGGAAACACTGTGTAGAGGAACATGCAGCGTGCTGCTGGGAAAGGAGACTTCCGTAAATGCAGAAGCGCAGCCCCACATAACCCTGTTTCTGCCATGCATTGCGTTGGTGCCCAGTTAGGCTCATTGGAGTGGGTTCAGTGCTGTGACCAGAGCTAGAGCAGTCTGAATTCTGCAGAAATCAGCAGCAGCAGTGGCATGGCAAAGACGCTGGATGATTGTTTATGACCTATAAATTCACTGCGGGTGCAATAAGGGGTGTCTTCTTGGCAGTAAATAGAAAGCACGAGAAGGTAAGGCAGTTACTGTAAAGAGGAAGATCTAGGGAGAAAGAGATTGCTTTCGTCGGAGGACTGATAAATTGTGGTGCATTTTTCCTTTAAAGTTATTTGGCATTTATCTTCCCTTGTTCTTATGTAATTAATGGGGAAGCAAAACAGGAAAACTGTACTTCAGTTTAAGATGTCCAAGAGGAAAACAGATTTATCAGAGAAATGCATGTTGTATCAGACTGCGCCTCCTTACTCATTATGCTGTCTTCTGTGCTTGGATGAAGTAAATATAAAATGCTGGAAAAGTGCTACTTTCCATCTGCTGTCCCAGTGACTGTGCAAAGAAGCAAGGTGAAGGAGTTTGCCTTTGATTTTCTTAGTGGAAGCAAAACTAAGATGACTGTGAAAGAGAGAAATAGAAAAGCTGAAACCTGGCTGGCAGGTTTACCCATTTTTTTGTGCATCATCGCCTCTCATGTCTGCACAGAGCTCCAGGAATATCAGGTCTGAGAGTACAAGATAGCTTGAGGTTTTTAATTTTCTGTGGATCTTAGAAAATCAGCAGTTGAAAACGTGCATTTTCTTTCAGATGCAAGTACAGTTAAGCGTGAAACAGGGTGCCAGCCGCCTTCATAAAAAATAATAATAAATTAGGTGATAGATTTGGCTTTTTATTTGTACTTGGCCCCATATCAGCCTCCAGTGTTTGTGTAAGAAAGGCTGTACAAGTGCAAGGTCAGGAATTGGTGTGCTGCTCAGATGTGGCATGGAGTGAAGGGGAAGAGCTGCTGTGAAATGTAAAGTTTCCTGCCCATTTCCTGTATCACGCCTGGCAGACCTTGTGAGTGAAGCAAGGGAAGCACGTACCGTTTTTCTGCAGTTCCAACAGGCAACCTCAGTAGGAAATTGGCTCGTTTTGAAGAACTGGAGCCCTGTCCCCAAAGCAGCCACATGAGCTGGATGGGGTGTGCAGGGCTGTGCTGTGAGCTGGGGATGGCAGTACTGGTGGGCACGAGGAGTGAATGCTAAAAAGCTGGGCCAGGCTTCCTGTGTTGCAACCAAGAAGGGAAGCTGGCTGTCCATTAGGAACTGAGGAACGGGAGACCTACGAAATGCATAACAATGCTTAATGATGCATGCTGGAAATATTGTCAAGGGCCCAAACTAATCTGGCAGGAGCTTTGCATAGTGATTGGGATGGAGGCAGGAGGTTACGGCCATAGCAGGTACTTGCAAGTCAGTCCATTTGAAGAGGTTTCCCCTGATCTGCATTCCCTGCTACAAAGCAGTATCTGACAGCCTCTGCGTCACCATAAAATGGAGTTACCTGCAGCTAGTGGCTGGTCTGCTTGAATCTACATTACCTTTGCAGTCAAGCAGTGCCTCTCAGCTGGAGCTCAACAGCTTCTGCCTGCGAGCTGTCATCTCTTGGTGTCACTTTCCCATGCCTAAGACATCCACATTCACCAGCATAACTGAGCTGAGGAGGCCTCCACCTGGTGCAGCCCAGCCACACGTTGCTGGAAAGCCTCCAAGCCCAACGTGTGCAGCGTCCCATGGAGGTCCAGCTGTGCCACCTATGGGGAAATGCCAGCACGGTGCTCACCCACACCAAGGTCCGACAGGTAGCTCAGTGCAGCCCTGGCTTTGGGACGGCCGAGCCGTCAGCTGTGAGCACAGCCAGAAGTGACGACATGATCTCAGGCAGCTCTCTGTACGTGAAGGGACACCGGCCTCTCAACTGGGGTGAGGCTCCTGCGGTTCCCATAAGGCTTTTAAACTTGAAGCTGGACACTGCTTACTGTGGCTTTTGTGACAGATCAGAGCAATCCCGGCAAACCTAAGCATTTGTTCTCAGTTTGCAAGGCCCTTGCGTCTCCCCAGCAGTGCTCAGCACAGCCATCCAACATGACAGTTGTTTCCTGATCGTTGCAGTTTTATCCCCACCAGACCACGTAACTGTAACTGAAAGAGGAAGTTTCTTCCATTCTTTCATTGAGAACAAAGAGTTACCGGCACTTCAGCTCAGTATTTGGGAAGATTTTACCTTTCCTTCAGGTTTGCAGAGCTTGCTGTGAATACCTGTATGCAGCTTGCCATGGCCGTGACCTGCAACTGGCTGCTTCCCCTGCAGGTCAGGTTCTCCCTGCCCCTTCCCAAGGAGACTCCAGGGGCATCTCCACGCACACGTCTGCAGGTGGCTTGAGCCCTTCTGGGAGAAGTAGATGTAAATTCTTGACAAATTGGTGGATTTGAAGACAGCTGGGATAAATGAATGTGGGAAAAGGTACCAGCATTTTACCTTCATTGCTCTCCAGCATTGCAGGAGAAGTATATTCTTGGGCTTGAAAACTTGTAGGGGAAGTAGTGTAATTCTTGTGGGCAAACTGAAATGTCATAACTAAAAGACAACAGCAGTTTTTTCATCCCAAACCAGGTATATGCAGTTCAGATGTTCTGACCTTTCAAGAATGTGTTTGCTCAGCTCTATGTCTCTGTTAGGAAATGGAATGATATTTTGCTGTTGATATTCAGAAGAATGCAGTGAGGTTTCCTGTAGATCTTGCAACCTGCTGTTGTGTTGAGGAGCCCTTAGGACCATCACCTTAAGGGCCGTAACCTGGGATGTCAGCCTCACATTCTGGGGATTAGAGGAAGCCTCCACTCATTCAAAAATGAAGTCCTGTAAAAAAGGCTCAGAAAAACCAAACTGCCTGCATTTCTTAGCTTTTCTCTTTGACTCGACACTAGTGTTACTTAGTGGAACACTTCAAAAATAATAGCTGTGGTATTCCTGATAGAACATGTATTGTGCTTAAAAGGAAAAAAATAACTGGGGGGAAAAAAGGAAAAGAAAAAAAAAAAGCACAGTTGTGTGTTGTGGACCTAATGCATAGTAAGAGCTGCTGCCTGTCTGCTGCCACCTGTGCATCTCAGCTTTGCTCTGGTGCTGCTGGAGAGCCCAGGGTTCACACACCTCCTGTACTCACGGCTATACCTGTGATAAGGTATAGGAATCTAATGGAGACCACCTATTTGGACAGCCCCCCTGTCACACAAAGCATTTTACTAACAGTGTTTGATAGCCTGTAGTGATAGGAAAGAAGGTAAGTTTGGGTGGGGAGGTGGGGAGGCCATTTGTGAAACAGTCACAAGGTCTAAGGCTTTCTGAGGTTATTCAAGTCATCATGTCTCCTTGCAATTAAATTGGAACCGAATGCCTAGTTCTCCTAGGCTCATCTGCAAAACCCAGCTAAGTCACTTAATGAAAAAAAAATAGCTTCTTTGTGTAGTTCCCTTCCCTTCACCATTAGCAGGATATGTGGGATTCTGTAAGTACTTCCTCTGCAAATCAAGATGCTGAGGGCTGTTGTCTCTGTATGCAGCTCCAGCTCTGTGTGGAAAGCATTTCAGATCTGAAGTTTCAAAAATCAGTCATCTGATGAACACAGCTCTCCTGTGACAGTCTTTCTCTCATCCCATATGACTCCAGAACATTTCCTCCACTCAGACTTGACCCAGCTGCTATGGTTGCATGCTGGAACTGGTGATGCTGTAGCCATTACCAAAAATACCCCTACAGAATGAAGGAACAAGCCTGGGGCAAACCCAGGCCCTCCTGGAAGCTCACACGAGACAGTCAGACTACAGTCAGTAAGTTTCAAGCTCTTTTTTCTTCTCTGCAGTACATCTTCATAGAGTTTTACAATGAGACTGCAACCACGTGAAGCATTCCAGAATGGAGCAGCGTGCTTCATTCTGTGTGTTCAAAACTACCTCTTCTGTTATGACAGATAACTTCAGGCTGGCTACAAAATCTGTAACAGGGATTGGTAACCCTCCAGGATGATACTTGGCACTCAAGAGCTAACACATGTTTTTGTTTTGTGAGCATGAGTCTAATAAAATGGCTCACTGGTTTAAGATGCCTCTGAAAACAAGACACAGTTGGATGTAGAAATCACGATGATTTGGCAAGTTCAATTATTAACTTCTCTTGCAGAGTTAAACTTTGACCAGAAATTTGCCATGAACCCACGGGCACATCCTGCTAGGAAACAACATGGAGAAATCCTTCACTGTCCTCCTTGATTTATCCATGCTGAGCGCAGTCAGAGTATAGAGCTTTATTATCCCCCTGAGGAAGTCATGGCAGCCTCCATCCCCTCTACAGAGCAGGATGCTCTCACGTTTGCACATTTCAATCCTTTGATATGGCTCTGCCCTGCTCAAGACACTGCATCCGAGGAAAATTTGGCTGGTCCCGGACTGGCCTGTTGTATAGGCTGCTTTCACCATGTTTCAGGAGAAAATTGAACGTGATGAGAAGCCTGAGCTATGTTAGCTATGCAGTGTCCTGTGGGATTGTTTTTGAACACAGCAGCTAAAGATAGAAGTGCACCACAGAGATGCTAAAAATACTGTCCAACTCTACGGTGGTTGTTTAGCATGTGGAGTGCTATAGTTGGCCTTACACAGACAAAGGGAAGATGCAGTTTTGCAATTTGAATATGCAAATGAAATCCTGATCTTGCAAATGTGCAGTCAGATGCCTGAATGTAAAAAGACTGCTTATATTCCTGAAGTTAAGCATTGGCAAGACTAAGAGTTTAATCAGTTGAATAGGAAGTCATCAGAAGCAGCGTGATTGCGGCACAATGTGTGACTTCAGTTCAAAAGAAGAAAATACTCTTTGCTTGGTTAAGATCAGATTTTTACATTCCACATGTGGACGGAACCATGTTGTCCGATAAATCATCTCTTACTAACAGCAGGCTGCAAACTGTTTCTTCTTTGCAATTTATATGCATGATAAAGTAAACATTGTTTTAATATCAGTGGGAATGCACGCTATGCTTCATAGCTTTCAACTGCGTGACCTTTAAAGGCAGGACAAAGGCTTGGAAATTAGAATTTACATAAAACTGAGAAGCACAGGGAGCTTAAAAGGCTGTAATTCACTTCTGCAGCAAGAACACCATTTTCTCTAACATTGTTTGCACAAGTCAGCATTTATGTTGTCAATTTGCAGTGATGAATGTGTGATTAACATTACATCTAGGACAGAGGGGAACTGGTGTCTGTAACAAGTTAAGGGGTTCTGTGGTTAAAATCTGAATGACTGAAGCACTGCATTTTTTGCTGGAAGCAATTGCTCCAAATCCTGTGTATTTTCAATTTACCCCTTTAGTTAATGAAAGAGTGAAGAATGCAATCCCATCCCTGCTAAAGTCAATGTCCTAAAATATTTATTTCACCGAGGCCTGTTTTTCAACAGCTTGATGGCTTCAGGGATGGGGTGATGATCCGCCTTTGGTTTCATTTCTTTAGGAACACCGGTTTGCAGAAGCCCTTTAAGGGTCCATGGGTCAGATACCATTCGAGGAGTGTGTGCTGGAGGACCCAGAGCCCCAGGGCAGAGCCTTCACACTGCTCCAG
Organism: Lagopus leucura; assembly: GCF_019238085.1. NCBI lineage: Eukaryota > Metazoa > Chordata > Aves > Galliformes > Phasianidae > Lagopus > Lagopus leucura. The sequence goes on along the minus strand of NW_024962270.1, from coordinate 15,692,536 downwards.
GGCAGAAGCCTACAAATAGCATCTTCCAAAGAACTGCTTTCCTATCCCAGATAATGCATGCTGAGGAAGGTGGAGCTGTTGTGCACAGAAGGATGGAGGTTTTCAAAGGAAGTACTGAGAGACAGATGTTCATAACCAGAATCTTCTGCTTTACAAATCACTCCTGATTCTGGCCTTATCGGTCTTTCTGCACCCAGGTTCCGTGGGACATTTGCTTGATTCGTGGTCATTCTTACTTTAACTTTTACTTTTTTCTTTACTTTTGAGGCTTGTTTTGACAGGCCTGCATTAATGTCCTGCTGATGGTTCCATTTATTGGAGTGCAGAGGAACATCGAGGAGGAGCAAAGGGGTAGGGTGAGGGGTAGACGAGGAGCCACTATGAACGTTTCCTTATGCTGCCCGTGTTTTCTTAGAGCTGTGCTCCTGTTTCTGATGACAGGTAGAAAGAACTTCAAAGTTCTTTTAAATATTTCGTCCCCGGCTAATCTGGTTATCTGGTAAATGGTAAACCTAGATGCTGATTTATGAACGTATACAATCTGTTTCCTATACAAAACTCCTGTTATCTTACAGTCATTGCATAACTGTGACAGCGTAACAGGCTGGAAAAGAAGAAAAAAAAGTAACTTTCAAATCCCAGGAGACCCAAGTAACAAAACCGTCTCTTTTGGCTCAGTAGAGAGGGTTTGAATTCTTGAATATAGCTGTTGCAGTGAGATTAATGTAGTCTACAAAATTACTGCAAAGTGTTCCATAGGACTTTGAAATTAATGGACTATAAAAAAAGATATAAAACAATACTGCTGGTATTAAAATGAAGGTAAGATGAGGTAATACTTGTGGAGAGACGCTAAGTCTAAGATTGATCTTGATTTACAGCCAGATATGAAAGAAACACTCTTGTACTACATCTTAAAGCCTGAAAGGTAGAGAGCTTCTGTCTTCAGCTGTCTCGTTAATAGTGCTTGTCATTACACGGCGTGTGGAAGCAGCAGCCAGGCAGTATGCATGGCGCAGTTGCTGCAGGTCTTCAGATGACTAATTAAGAGGCATCTGCACCGAGATCGCCTGCTAGCAGCACAACACAGGAGCAGGCAGCAGTCCTGTTCCTCCAGATTCATTTGTCAATAGCAGTTTTTCCCTTGGAAAAATTTCCATTCCTAACGATGCCATTAATACTGAAAGCGGATGAATTGTTAAGGACGGACAAGGTAGAGAGATGCTGAATTTATTTTGATAGGGCAGATCTCTGTTGGTGCCTCTGAAATGAGATTGGTTCTGTCTGACCTGAAAAGTAGCAAAGCTAACGTCTGGTTCTTTTTTCTTTCCTTCTTTTGTTTAAGTTCTTTTCTTTACAATAAAGGTTGCTTGGTCTTTTCTGTGCAGCTGGCTTGCATGGAATGAAGAAACAGGTATATTCTTGGCTGTGTACTTTTTTTTTTTGCCTCGGAGCTGATCAATATCTTCACTTTGATATTAAGGACGATACCTGGAATTTTAGACAAGGGTAATCAGAAAAGCCCTGATCACAAACTTGCTGCTGTGCGGCCCAGAAGATGTTCAAACTTACAGCAGGATGTGGATTAGCTGCATTTCTGTCATTATGAGCTTAACTGCATTCACAAAAATCATTATGAGAAAATCGTATTTGTAGCATTTCCTTACCTTTAATTTTTTTTTAAGATTTATAAAAAATGTAATACGTAATGCTCTCGGTAATCCAGGTTGAATTTCCTGTTAGTTTCTGCGGTTTATGCTTATTGTAAGGTCGCATCCTTCTGGTTTTGTATAGTCATGATGTTTTGGATGTTTGTGCTTATGAGCCAAATCATGCAGTTCTGGGTATTTGCAGCCAAGATTGCTTCTTATGCTGTGTGGTTGGTTAAGCGGGGAAGGAGGCAAAAGAGGAAGGAAAGCAGCAGATCAGCAGTCATTTAAAAGTTCACATGCGTTAAGTAGTAGCAGTTTCTTTCTTGCTCTTTCAGCACAGTATGGGGTTCCTTCAAGGACGTGCACTGATTTATTGAATAAAATGAGGAATCGCAATGAATGGTGATGCTCACAGGGAAAGGGTCACAGCAAGCTTCTGCCAAGGGGCCCCGTGTTGGCTGTGCTGATGGGAGATGCAGCTGCACACATGTAGCAGCGTGTGTATAGGCTAAGCAGGCCATGTTAATAAAACTGTTCTAAAGATGGCAAATTTCATGTTGCCACTGTAAATTGCCACTGTAAATTATACATCTGGAGAAACTCCAGATCCATGTAAAAATAATCCAGCTAATTCGTACAAGCTAACCAATACCCAGTGTGCTTTCATGGTTAAAATGACAGCTTGCCTCCCCGGTTCCTCTTCCTACATCCTCCCCTCCAATTGCCTATTTCCACGACTATGAGGAATAGAAGGAAATCCAGCCCTGTTTATTTTCCCTGTTCATAATCCTTTCTCCACTACCACAGCTCGAATGGGAATGGATCTGCCACCTTTCCAGCCTGCAAATACCAGGCAGACCCAAAGAAAGACCTTTATCTCATACTCCTTAACTGAGGAGTTGGGATATTAGTACTTTTAAGCTAAGTGAAACACTTCTTTGGCAGCTTGAAATCGCATTCTGATCTCTTCCTTGACAATGTGAAATGACAGCTTTAAGTCCATCCATGCTCAAATCACTTGAAATCAGAAGGGTCAACCAGCCTAAAGCAGTAGGAAAAATGAGGTTTTAGCTTATGTTTAATCTTAGCATGGGGAAAGTGACTGGTAGTTTTAATTGCTTGAGCCCCCTTGAGTTCTCCTTGTAGCCTCGGATGTGAAAGCATGCTTCTTGTTCCTGGTAGTCGTGGACTGCTTCAGCTACTCACTGTATGCCTCAGCAGGAGGCATTTCTTTTTGGATTCAGATATGTAATGTGAGCTTCTGTTATCAAATGGCAGCTAGCTTGCACAAATGAGAATCTGCAGATGAGCTAAATGCACTTAATGCAGGGGCAGGTTCTGCTGTCGTTAAATGGGATCTTTGCCCACAAGCATTTGGGTTTTGTTGCTCATCTGCAAGCCAGCCTGCTACTAAAAACATCATGTCTGATAGTTCAAGAAGCACTGCAAGTAACTGCTGCCATTTAAGAGGCAGTGTTATATCAGATACACTTTGCAGCTTTCAAACACTAGAATTCTCACCTTTTTTTCCACAGTCTGTCCTCAAAAATTAGCAGGTCATTGGAATCTATATAGGTTGCGAAGAAGCAAGCAATATACAGCACAAACCTTTCAAATTGTGTATTCAGGCATGGGAGAAAAAAAATTGTGACATTTTCTTGTTTTATATGGAAAATTGCCAGTTTCATTTTTTCATTACATGACTGTTTTTGTCAGAACAGATAGAAACATTTTGGGCTGATGGGCAGATAGCTCTCGCTGAAGCTTGTTGAAGCCACAGAGACTGAAGTCTTGATGGCTGAATGCTGCAGTTTGCCTCTGGCAAATACATGCTTCCAGTTTTGGCAGTGTCGAGTGTTTGAAAGAGACAAAGAGTGAAAGGTTCTCTGGTCAGCTCAGTTGAGCAAAGCTCAGATTTTGTACTGTGCAGAGGGAAAAAACAATCTGCAACAGATCCTGGAAAACAGGAGAGTTGAGACCCATGGAGTCTCAAGGGAATGCTGGAATTTGCAGGCTGATGTGTTAAAGCGAAGCTCTTCCACTCTTCTCAGGCTGCTGCATTATTCAGCCTTTCCACTGAAAATTAACTGTGCTCTTTTTTTCACAATTCTTTATCTAACCTTCACTCTTGGTGACCTTGATTCCCCAGGTTTCTGAGGCACCAGGGTCTTGCTCTGAAAAGCTTTGAGAAAGGCTGCCAGAGAACACTAGCAAGTACCCGGGAGAGACTGAAACATTCCCCATCTGCTTGTTCTCCTCCTACCATCATTTCTCTTTTCTTTAATCAAACCAATAGAAGAGCCAACACCTGGGTTTTCCCAAGAGCTACAAGGGCTTTGTGACTCCTGGAGAAAGAAGGTTATCTGACTTCCATTCTGGAGGTCCCAGATTGATATATTTCAGACTCTTAAGTCAAGAGGGTTGCCAGCAATGATGGCTGCAGGGAGTCAGAGGAGCTGGACAGGATGCCGGAGGTGAACACGGACTGTACAGAGGTGGTTTCAAAATGGCAGTGTCTCACAGGGCTTGGTTCCTGCATGAAAATGCTTGTGGGTGTGGGAATCACTGCTGTAGGTTGGATCACTCAGTGGCAATGAGTGGGGTGAGGTGGCTGCAGATCAATAATCAGCACCCTGCGGTCGCTCTAAATCAAGGCTTGAATCTCTGACAGGCTGCAGCAGCATGAGAGAAGCACAGAAATACCTCACCAGACATTTTTCTTTTTTTGTTTCTGCTTTACGCTGTCCTAAACAGACATCTGCTGTTACATTCAGCTTGTATTTGGTGGAAGGGGAACGAAAGCTGCACAGATCCTCCCAGTGGGTGGTGGGGGCTCTTCCCTGGCAGCTGGGGTGCAAGCAAAGGCCCAAGGGATGGAGCAGAGCAAGTGTGGGCTGGCAGCAGGCCGTGGGACAGGCTGGGTCATCAGGCTGATGCGGTAACCAAAGATATCTTGAGCTAAAGGAAGAACGAAAGCGCAGTGATGGCAAGGCAGTGAGCCAGACTGGAGAAGCTCACGCGGTGTGTTATTAAAATCCAATGGCACCACCACAGTGTGCATCTATTGACAGTTTAATCTCTCTGCTTCAGCTCTCCTCGCTTGCAGCCATTGCTGAGAAACAGTAGGTCTGTAGAGGCCAGCACTGCTGCGTGGGCTCAGGGAGCAGCAGGTGGAAGGAGCAGTGGCGGGGCGCAGCCTGCAGCCCTCAGCTCCCAGCCCTCCTGCACAGCACAGTGCCCGCACAGCATGCTGTGGGGAACGCTGCCCTGTGCAGAGCTGCTGTGTGACAGATGAGATGTTTGCAGCCACAGCTGTGGAGCTGCCGGGGAAGGAGCAGTGTAAACAGTTATTATTTATTCTTGTTACACTACCATTAGGAACCAGCAGTGTGACTCGTCTGGAACTTGGGCCTTTCCCAGAAGCACACCCGTTCATTCTGAAAGCATAGCAGGGCCGGGACCACGGCACGCTCACTTCTACAAGCAAACCAGTCAGATGTTCCCTGCATCAGGGGGCTTGTCTTTGTTTCCTAAGTATTCCCCAAAAGAAGCTCGCACCTGCATGCTGATGAATTGCAATGGATTTTGACAAGGTCGCAAAGTTTGTTGCTTATCTGCTCAGTCTTAGCGTGCAGATGTGAATGGGGTTTTCCCATACGTGGCTGTACAGCTCCCAGCCAGCTTAAGAGGGTGTTAAGTGTTTATATCATATTTATATGCTCTTACCAGTATTCAGTTTGGAAGGAGGCTGCCCAGCATACAGCCAGCAGAGAAAGGGAAGGAGCATATTCTGGTTCTCTCCTCATGTCTGCTGATTTTGTCAAATAGCATAAACCCTTTCAAAAGAAAGAGATAAAGAATGGGTATAAATCAGCTCCCTTCTCTGGGAATCCAGGGCCAAACAGGGAAGCGTGCAATTCAGAGGGAGCTGGGAGATGTGCTGGCTCCATCAGAGACCACCTCAGTGCAGTGTACGGTGTGGGAGGAACAGTCACTGTGTCTGACTGGGGAATATTTCAGCTAGCCTGTCCACCCTGAGGAGAGAGTTCTGTTTGTCCCTCATACTTCATATTAAGTGCCTGGTGAAACACTGTTGTCTAGTTTTTTTCTTTGTGATCTGCTTGAAGCAGAGAGCTGATGATACTCTGTCATCCCTTCCACCCAAAATTACTCTGTAATTTGTTTAGTCCACTTTAAGAACGGTATCTTTCTCAAACTTGTGGCTGTAGACAAACGTATCTTAACCAAATGCAATACTGTGAAATTTTGTGGAGTTGTACCTGCCAACAATGGAGGAAAATGGTCTTCTGGACTTCATAGTTTTCGTGCAAATATCCACCTGGGAAAAAAGAACCTTGCTTTTCAAGAGAACTTGACACTCAGCTAACATCACTGCACCTCTTTTCCAATCTAGCTTACTTAAAAATCCTGTCCCACTTTTGGAACGCCTGTGCTTCTGAACACCATGGCTTTATTTTACCTACAGTTACAGTCTTGGGGAAATGGGCTTTCACATTACTCCCCAGTGCAACAGTTAGACAATACTTTTTAAGTGTTTAGAAAGCCCAGTTTTCTCCCCAGTAGCTCAGAGCACAGGAATGTCCTTTGGCAGGGATGTACATGCCAGCATGTCAGCTGGCCAAGTGTGGGAGATCCCCCAGCACCGCCTGCTGCAAAGTTCCCAGTGTGCAACTTGGGAACGTGTGGTGTTTATTTTGGATGTGTGAAGCCTGTGTAAAGATTCCCTATACATGTCTGGGTTTAAATATATGTAGTTATGCTCCACCAACGTGTTTCAGCCTACACAGGGCAGCATCTGTTGAAACATGTACCTCTGGCTTAGTTTTGTCAAAGAAAATGAAGGAAAACAATTTCATCCATCATTAGACTACCATTTGGGAGAAGATTTAGGCCTTGTTCCATTTCCTGAAGCGATGCAAATTTTGGCCTCAGCAGCCCAGAGAAAAAATCCACTCCCTGGTGCTTCAGTCTCTGGCAGCGATGTAAGGACAGGCTCTTGCATTCAGGGTTAAACCAAGCATGGCACAGCTGGCTGAAGAGGGCTGCTGGGCAGCGGCATGCAGGACACCGAAAGCAGCACTCCCCAGTCCGGGCCAGATCCAACTCACTCGTGGTTTCTGGGAGCAGCTTAGGGTAAAGCAGTGCAACTGGAGGCCACAGAGCAGGAGCAGTGATTGCTCTGGTATGGAATAGCTTCCTTAGAGGGTAGGTGAAAAATGTCCATGCAAAAAGGTCTCTTTGCCACAGCACCATTCAGAACTGCTGTGTGGTGGGTGAATTTCTCCTAGAGCCTGAGCAGCCGCTCACCATAGCATACAAACCTGTATTTCCATCTGCCAGCACCCTGTTCCTCATGTACAACTAACTTGCATCCTCTCACTCACCTCCAAATACCCATGTAAGTTGGGCGTTAACACGTAGGAAGGTATCTGTGTAGCCTGATCACATGCTGGCCCAAACTTACAGTCTTCTCTCTGCCCACCAATTTAGAAACAAATGATGTGAGAGCACTCGTGTGTGTTCAACAGGCTACTGGGAAACTACTCCAAGTTCCCAGCTCAGAACAGCCCCAGTTGTGGTGAGTTACTTGAGCCCATGGCAGATGGGCTGAATTTCAGGGTGGCCACTGGCCATTTGTACATTGCAGAAGCAGCTGCACCACGTGCCCATATTGCGCCCTGCAGCCTCGTATGCCCCGTGATGAGCGTCCTGTGGCAACAGCTCTTTGAGCACCAAAGCGGCTGTTTGTGTGGGGAACTTAGGAACGGGTGAGATGTAATATTCAGTGCAAAATTCAGAAGCCAGTCGTACCCACCGCAGCCTTAGAGTGGACATGACTACGCTGGCAATACGTGGTGGGGTTCTTTTAACGCTGCAGGCAGGTATTACAAGGAGAGAGGATTTTTTTCCTGGTGCAAGGTGATTAGCAGTGCTTTGAACGGTAGTTCAGGGCTGGGAGAGGTTGTTCTGTGAGCTGGCTTAGAGGAACAGTGACTCTATGGCTTCTCCATTGCTGACAAGATATTTCTTTAAACACCACCTCCCTCTACTATTACACAAGAGCAGAAGGCTTATTTCCCTTAACTTGGAGCAGCAATGTTAATGTTTGATTAATCCTATGACATACAGGTCAAAGTTGTTAAAAATGAAAGCCACAGATGATTATATTTGGAGGAGATGACTATATTGCACTGAATTTGTGATAGAGACGTTATTTTTAGTTTCAGTTTCTTTCTAAACATAATGAAGTTGGTTTATTTTTCCTCCAAAACTTGTGGATTTACCACTACACCATTTCGTAAAGATGAGGTATTTCTGTCGTGGTATTTTGAAAATACTTCAGATTTTACAAATAAGTTGCATCCTAATGTAAATGAAGCCCATACTGCCAGAGACTTAGGAAAACAAAGAAAAGTTAAGATTTTAGCTGTTATTTACTGTTAAGAAAACCTAAACTATCTACGATTAAAAAAAAGACTGAAAGCTGAAAGTCTGATTAGATATGTAATTGAGGTCTTTTTGTTTGTTTGTTTGAGTTTGTTCAGAAAGCATGCCAGTTATTTCAGAATGAAGAATGTAAAACAACTTAGTTGTCTCAGGTCTGAATTTAATCCGAGTCACTGGCAGGAGGTGGCTAAATTCAATCCAGGGTTTCATTCATTTCTGCCGTTGTCTAGACCATGGAAATGCTGGCATGTTTGTTATGCAGGGAGTATAATGTCTTAATTGAGATGATACCAGAAATGATTTTAAAAACTTCTATCACAGTTCAGATGACAGGCAGTGTTTTATAGCTTTAGCACCTGTCTTAGGGCCAGCACGTGAGATCGAGCCTTTGTCTGACTGTAACTCATCTGATTTCAGCAAAGTCACACCCACTTAAATCCTGATTGAATTTGTCTCACGTGATTGGTTTTTTAATTGTGCGGTTTAATTTTCAGTATCTCCAACCCAGTGTTGCAGTTCGGAGCTTTAGAGCACGTTAGTGTAAGGTCAGTAACCATCTTTTCCATTTTTATTTTCCCAGTTACAGGGATCCATTAAAAGAAAGCTGGAAGATGATAGCTCTCCTGCCTCCAGTGGTGTGCCTGATGTCATTTTCCCAAATGACAGTAAAAGACTCTGTCTCGATGATGTAACCCTTTCCATGGGCCAAGGTACCAATCCCAGTGTGGCGTGTCCAGAACTGCAAAGTTCTCCGTTCTCCAGCAGTCACAGCACTTCTTCCATGGCAGTCACAGGTCATTCAGTGCTCTTGGAAAACAATCACATGAATGGTAGTGGCATCGGCTCCCCATTTTCTGTGCCACCCAACACGGAAATAAATCAGAAGGGATCAGTAGGAGGGCAAGGTAACAGCATTGTCCACTATGATGAGAAAGGAAACAGCTTACAGTCTGTGGACCAGGAGCTGCAAGATCTGTTGGAAGAGCTGACAAAGATGCCTGATCCTTCTCCCAATGACCTGGATCTGGAGAAGATTCTGGGCAGCAAGGCTGAGGAGCCACTTGGCCTGAGTCATTCTCAGCCAAGCATAAGTACCACTCCAAAGTCCTCCCCGCAGACTTCCCACTTGGAGAACCATGTTGCTAACAAAGACTTTTCCCCAGGCTGCAACCCAACCAGTGGAGGATCTCCTCAGATGAGGCCATCATCTGCTGGAGCTAACTTCCAGGTTCCTCCCTCAAACAAACCTGCTGCATCACCCATCTCTGCAGCAGCTCAGAGCAAGAACCAGCAACCACCCATGCTTCCAGTACCCTTACCCAACATACCTGGCTCCAACTGGCATGCTCAGCAGCTAAAGCAGCTGGCAGCTAGCAAGCAGGTGTCTACTACAAAGCAACAAGTACAGGCTCCTAGCTGGCCATCTATGTCTCCTCCTGGTCTCTCTCCTCCTTACAGGGCAGGATCATCCCCCCACCATCAGCCTTTCAGTCCTCAAAATGTTATGGTATCTGGTATGCCTGCTAATAATTTACCAGGAAACAACATTCAGAGTCCTCAAAACACTCTGCTTTCAAGCATGACTTCCAGCAGCACCCCCTCCAACGGCCCCTCTCCTCCCTACGGATCTGAGAAGCTTTCCAGTCCAGCTCTGAACCAGCAGCCCTTCAGCCCACAGAGCTCCATGCTGCCTGCCCTGACAGCAGCCAGCTTACCAGCCAGCAACATTAAAAGTCCACAGAACAACTTGGTTGCCAGCATGGCTTCCACAAATACTGGACCTTCTCCACCATACAGGCCAGAGAAACTGTCAAGCCCCGCTCTGCATCAGCAGCCCTTCAGTCCTCAAGGTCCATTAATCTCTAATATCACTCCCAACAACAACCCCACAAGTATGCAGAACTCACTTTTTAAATCAATGACTACAAGCCAGTCCAAAAATATGAACATAATTATGCAACAGCCATCTGCTAGCTTACAGCCAGGTCTGGTGAATGAGAGCCCTGTTAACCAAGACCAGTTTTCTTTCAACAACACCAAGCCACTATCTCACTTTGCCTCGGAGTCAGCTACCCAAAAGATGTCACCCCTGACAGCAGGACAAGGGCAGCAGTCGCTCATTCACTATCTCCAGCAGCAGCAGCAGCAGTCTCCAGCCGCCCCACAGTCCCAGCAGGCTAACAGCAGCCAGTTCCTCCAGCAGCAGTTCCGGCAGCTGATGCAGCCACATCGGATGCAGAGACACATGCAGTCTGCCACGCTGCCATCTCAAAACAGACAGGTGAGTGTGCTTCTTCGGTCTTGCTGGGCTTACGTGCAAACGTTGAGTTACGTGTTTTCTTCTTTTTGCTTCTCTTTGTGTTTCAACTGTGACGTCGTCAAACTTCTGGGCTGTGCACGGTGTATGAATGGACAACGTCCTGGAGTTATTAGAAGTAACTTTGTTCGTGTCTTCACTTGAAATGTACTTTAATTCCATTGTGCACTGTCACCTCTAGCCCAGTGGAGAATGTTGTGCTATTAGGCAAAACCCACTTCTCACTACTGAAATAAGTTATTTTTAAATGTACAGATTGTGTTCTTAGGTATATTGTAAGCGGTAGAGATGTTCCCATAATTTGTTTTCCATCTTTTTTTTTTCTTTATTTTTTTCCCCTTAATGCCCTTGGCTGATTTCATCTCTATGTTATGTTTCTGAGGCCAGAAAAGATCGGGGGGGTGAGAAGTGAAGTTAAAATATGACTCCTTGATGGACAGCAGGTCAAACAGTACAGCATCTGAATAGCTAAGAGGCAGACTTGAAATACCTGTTGCCAGCATTTGCCAGAAGCAATGCCCTGCTTTGGATGAGGGCCATTCCCCACCCTTTGCTAAGCTGCAATACCAACTGAGCTTGTATGTGCAAAAATGTGACTGGCAAGATTGAGAAGCAGCTTTGGTTTCTCTCCAGCAACCTTCTCCCTGAGACCCAAGTTGAGGTGCAAAGCACTATCTGCTGCTACCCCAAATTAGAGAGATTTGCTGAGTGTTTCAGGGCAAGGAAAGGCTTGGGGGCTCAGTCTGAGAGCTCAGCTATGAGCAGTAAGTGGCTGTCTTTTCACTAGGAAGAATAATGGTAGGACACAAACGGAACCCTGCCACCAAAGCCAGCTTCAATTAGGCAGAACCAGCACTGTGGCAGCAGAATCCTTAGCCCAGCCGTGTGTGCACGCTTACACTGACTCCTCATGGTGCGCTGAAACGCTTCTGCCCCAGTGATCTGAAGGCTGATCTTCAGAGCTTGCATGGACCTGTTCCAGAGAGCTGTGCTTAGATGGGGAATGCAGACCCTGAATTTCTGTGCTTTCCTACCTCCTAGGACTTCAGCTCTTGTAGAGATGCATTTCTTCAGTGCGGGTGGCTTAGTGTGTAACTTTTTTTGTGATAGCAATGAAAAATAAGCAGCTAGTTATAAACATCAGCTTTGTAGTGGTAAATTAACAAGGTGCATTTCCACTGTGCCTCTCTGAGATTGACCCAAAGTTGTGTAAACCCGGTGCTCCCCTGCTTTGATCCAGCAGCTGAGGGCAGAATGGCTGGGAAGGCTCAGGATCCCAGAGAGTGGATGCACAGCCGAATGAGTGAGTTGCTGCAGCTTTGTGACTTAGTGCTGATCAGGGGTTGTACACTGGAGGCAGTGTGAGTGAAAAATATTCATGGTGTCTTACTGCACTTCGGACAATGGCTGCAAAGTTGTTAAACTGCCACGACACAACCTGTTTTGACCCACGTCCATAACCTTTGAGCGTGTATCTTTTCTCTGGCTCTACCGCTGGATCTGTGGCATCACCACGTCCCTGCTGTGTTCCTGAGGTTTCCTGTGCCCTCATTTTTATCTTACACCTCCAAACCCCTGCAGTGAATCTCTCTGATTGTCCAAAACCAGCCCTTTTCAGCAGCTTTTCCACTGCTCTGCCTGTGCTGCGTTTCCAGGTGCTTCTCACTGTCAGAGAGGTAGCATCATCTGGTGCCTATCAGTAATTATCAAAGATGATAAAGACAGTGATTACAGGCAATGAGCATCTCGTTTCAGATTAGTTAGGTAAGCTCCCGGTGCCTCCCTCATGTTACAAGTAAGACTGGTGCACTAATTATGCACCAGATGACTGTGCTTTGGTTTTACAGTGTGCTGAGCCACCTAAGAAGGATGGTGCATGTTCAGAAGCTGAACTTTTTGCTGTGTTTTGATGATTTTACTGTAAATCTCATAGGAGGATGTGGAATCCTGCTGCTGAATTAAAAGCAAATGGCAAAAAATGAATTTTTTGGAGTGAAAGGACAGAAAATTGGAAAATATTTGAGGTGTGAAACCTTAAAATTCTGAGTTAGTTGCTGTTTGTTTGAATCTAGCAGGTAGGTCTGCTATTTGTCTGCAAGAGATCTCCTACCCACATTGAAACATACTGAGATTTTGGGGCCGGCCTGTACCAGTTTGGGTCTGTGATGTGTGCTGGCAGCAGTGGCTGTGGGGTCAGCGTCCAGCAGCACGGCTGAGAGCCCACTTCAAGGTTTTTGGAATCTCGGTGCCAGCTTTCTCCTGAGGCTGGTGACGAATGCGGCTTCTCAATCACAGAACAGCTGTTTCATTAAAACACCACAAGATTCAGAAGACGAGAGACAACTTCCGCATCTTCAATAACCAGTAACTGTCCGATGGAAAATTGCCTTTTTTAGCCTCACTGACGGAAACCCACTCAAAGAAAACCAGCAGAGTTCCCTGGGATGTTGGTTGGCATTTGAAAGTTGTCCCCTTACTCTGTGTGCACGTTTGGGAATGCGACTATCATTTATCAAAAGAAGGCCAGGTGCTCTCATCTTTTGAGCAAGAGGTGCAGCTCGATACAGAAGAATGTGGACGGTGGCCAGTTGGAGGGAGAACAGTAAACCACACAACGTGACCCTTGTCGTGGGAGAGCAGCACGTGGGAGAGAGCTGTGGCTGTGCCCCAGCCCAGGGTGAGCCGTATGCTGTTCTGTTCAGGCAAACTAACGCCAAGGCTCCACGTCCCAGATGCTGGCTTCTTCCTGGTGCATCCCAGCTGCAGCGTGTGGGTGTGGAACATAACAGTGTATCTCTTCAGTGTAATCAGTCTGCATCCCAGAGCCTGGGTTGCCTGGACGAGTGGCAAATCTGATAACGTGTGATCTTTCCACGTCTGAAGCGCTGTGTCTTTGCCGTTGAATGCTGACTGATAATGATTTAGGCACCAACAGTTTGCGTTGTGTGATATTGCAAAGCCTGGTGGTACTCACAGCGCTCCTGTGGATACGTGCAAGTTTTCATTGCACTCATGTACTACTGGTGCTTGCTGAGTGAAATTACACTCAGAGGTCTGGACTCACAAATCCACAATATAAGGTGGTATTAAGTGCCAGGGAGTCTCCTGAGCTGCCCCTGCTGCTTTCTGGGCTGCAGCTCAGCCCTCTGACTTTCTGCTGGCTGGCTCTGGGTGTGTGAAGGCAGCATCTGCCCAGGCAGGTTGAATAGCTGGGCATCTCCCGCATTTTATGTCTAAATACAGCTCGTACTTGCAGATCCTCTCTTTTGGCATGTCGGAAATACTGGGCTCAATTGTGCCTCCAGCTATGCTGGTATGACATCCCTGAGTTCAGAAAAGCCATTCTCTTGTTCCAAGCCATGTAAGAATAGTAACGGGCCCTCGTGAATGGAAAGAGGAGTTCTCCTGCTTGTAGGAAGAGGAGCTGGGGATCTCTGCGTTGCAACCTTTGGGGGGCTGTGAGTTTTCCATGCCCAAGTCTGCCTGAGTTAGTTTCAGAGCCCTGGGGAGGGGGCTTCAGAGCCCTGCTCTGTGACACACTTTCAGACAAGACCCGATGGAGAGGCTTGTTTTCTTGGGGGGACGTGGCTAAGAAATACCTGTTGTTTGGCTGTGACACACTGCACATTTCTGAGCTGCACTTGCGCTGTGGGAACCAAATGTGCTATTCTTAGAGCCCTCCACACTTGTGCTGACATCCAGATAGCTGTACAACGGGCTGCCAGAGCAGGGTGTGTTTGTGTCAGCTCCATCACCAAAAATTATGGAAAAGGAAAAAATTATAGCGAAAGAAGCATAGAGAAAAGTCTTGCAATATTAATAGCTGTATTTTACTGTATGCTGACTGTATGTGAGAACTGAATACTGTGATGAAGATTTAAAAAAAAAAAAAAAAAAAAGAACTCTGTAAGGGACTTGAGAGTGTTTGTTTAACTGTGGTTAAAGAAGCAATAGAGTATCTGAGTTGGTGGAGTAAATCACAGGTTGCAGAAACACCAAAACCCCCAAGCTTCATTAAACGTGCTAGGAGGAAAAAAAGTGAACAAAAAGTCTTGCTTCTATGCATGAGCTCTCTTAAAATAGAAACAAAGCTGCAGAAGAAGTGCACTGTTGTAAAGAGTAAACTGACCCAGAGCTTAGGTGTTAAAGGTTAAATAAATATGATGGAATGTGAAATTCAGCTTTTATTAATATAAGAATAGAAATGTACATTCAGTTGTGGTATGTACAGGAAAAACATAGTGGGGATTTCTGAAATGGTGTACATTTTCCTATCACACAAAACAAGCTGTGATGTCTTGTATTATTAATAAGACTGGAATCCCAGATTTCATCTGCAGTTTCAGTCTTTCCCTTGCCCCTTCCCTTCCCCATCCCTTTGTCTTTAAGCGTCACACTTATCTAACTGTGAATGAAGTTCTGCTTGGTCTTTCCCACTGATCTTCCCCTTTTTCATCCTTCTCTTGTTTCTTCTCTTTTTGTTTTTCCTCTTCCTTCTCCTTTTCCTTCTCTTTTCACAGGAAAGACTTTTATATATATATATTTTTTTGTAACTAATGCTGCAGGGAAGAAAAACGGATTTGATTTCAAAGGGCAGTGATAGCACAATACTCGAGCAAAGCCTTTGAGGTAGCGGAGAGCTTTTGAAGGCAAAGGAGCAAGCCCTTCAGCTAATTAAGTGCTTTTGACTGGACGAATAAAGGAAGCTGGTGATGAATCTGGATTGCAGCAAGCAGGCAGTAAGGCTGAGCCTGGAGTTTGACCTCTCTGCATATGTAAAAACATCTTGAACGGTCATTTCTGAATTTATATTTAGCAGTGCCGTTGCAACAGTGCTGGTATTTTTTGCTCAAACCCAAAGATTCCCCTTCCCAGGGGAGCCCAACGGAGGCTATTGCACAGCCAACTCCTGCCCGCCCCCACCACTAAGTGACGTTGGATGGCTCTTGGAAAGTAAGGAGGAGGCTTTTGGAAAGATGTGGGTGTTGGCCGGCTATGCCAGCAGTAGCCCAGTATTTTCAGAACTGCAGAAGATAAAAAAATCAGGTCTGATCTCCTCACCGTACTGCTCTTTTGTGTTGTTCTGTTAAATTGCATGCGTCCTTCTATGCTGCCTTCTTTCAGGACATTTCCCTGCTGTAACTGAGCCTTGCTATCCATGCCTTAGTCTTCACTGTTCTTTGGTGTGCAATCAAGTTTCTTCTGGCACCTCTGCTCAATGCACGAGTTGTTTCTCCCAGTTAGCCCCCAGTTAGCTCCCAGCAGAGGGACCACGAAGTGCTGGGTGTGGGCAGGCTGACATGGCAGCCGCCCTTGTTTTGGTGGAGAAGGAAAAGAGGAGTATTTAGCACACCATGAACATGCAGATGGAAATGGGACATCCCAGAGAAACGTAGGACGGGTCACTGAATGACAACAGTGTGCTTTTATAGTCTGTCCTTATGCCCAGGGCATGCAATTTAAGCAACAGACAGTTTTTTCCTTTTTCCCTGCAGTGGGGGTAGGAGAGAAGCTCTTCTGTCAAACATACGGGGAAAGTGGTGTTATTGTGCTAAGTCTGATTCATTTGATGTGAAACCAAATTCTGGCACCCACGTGTACCAAAACCTCTCTGATCCTGCCAGCTGGGCCAGCTGCTCTCTCCCTGGTTTCCCAGATGCCTTGGTAGGTTTACTCGTGGGCTCACAGTGGCTGGGTCAGGCCCCAGCACCTGCACTGACCCAGCTGTAGCTGTTGCTACAATGCACTCCCTGCACCCTCACTTACACCCATCGCTCTGCACCAAAAAGGTGTTCGTAGCGCAGCGTGCTGATGAAGAGCAGTGAGGGAGCAGTTTCCATGACCCTGCTGTACACCCAAATCTTGCTTCATCTCTCCTGCAAATTCCCATCAATCTCAGAGCATCTGAACACCAATTTGTGCCCCACTTCTGGAAGGTTCATTTGTTCATTGTCTGTATTTTTGCAGTTTGTGGGCCTCGCCTCCAGCTAAACACAGCATGGCGTTCAGAAAACGTGCTCACCTCCCCAAATCCATGGCCTTCTCACTCTCTCAAATTCGCTGCCTAAATTAAAAGTTAATTTGAGCACGTTTTGTGGGGATGTTGAGAGAGGTTGTGCCTCCCTTTTGGGATGGGGGGGAGAAGGTTTCCATTTGGTACTGTCGTGCAGCAGTCTAAAATTGCATCTACGCTCGCAAGGCTGAGGCACCCGTGGCTAATTAGTGATTGGAACGAAAAGCAGGCAGATGAATCAGGCAGCCTTCGGGGGGCAATAAATCAGGTGGTGCCTCCGGGCGGCGGGGCAGGGTGATGAGAGCTGCCCACTTCATCCTGCTCGGCTCCGCTGCCATTCCTGCCCTGCTGCAGCGAGCGCTGCACGCGAAATAACAGCACAGACGTGTTTTGGTACGGATGCGATACCTAGAAATAACTTTCCTGGTAAAGTGAACTCAGTCTCTTTTTCTCTGGGCGTTTTGGAGAAATTTCAGTGTGTGGGTGGGGGAAACAAAGCAGTGGCTGTAAACAGGAACTGATATTGTCTCCGTGTCTGAATGGAGAGAGAAACTGGACTGGCTTCGTCGGTTCCCTCGTACATCTGCGAGTCTGGAAACACTGGGATGATTCACAGTTTGCTGATTAATATAGGAGCAAGCAGAATAGGGTGAATTAGCGGCCATTAGAGATACGCTCTGTATGGCAAATGTCCCCCTAGAACAAATGATGTTTCACGAAGATTGCTTAGAGGAAGAGGTAATGGGTCTTAAATACAAATTAGAATCAGTCTCGTCAAAGCTGTTAACATTAAGATTTGAAAGCCAAACGCTATTACAAGCTGTCTTCAAAAACTCTGGCCGCTTAGGAAGTGTATCAGTCTGCCGTGTCGGCGTTGCAATATTTCTGTCTCAAGTACTTTGGACTATTTCAAGCAGCCTGCACTAATAATTGATAGAAACTCGCAGTCAGAACGGAGCAGCTTTTTTTAGGGCTTTGAAGGCTAATCACTGTTACTTGTACGTTTTTAGGTTAAATCTTTCACAGCATACCTAAAGGCAAAAATTATCATATCAGTCCATAATTCTTAAAAGCTCTCCCGGCAATTAACAAAAAGTAACCCTGTATTACAGTTTAACCCTTTGCATATGGGGATGTGAAAAGAACAAGATAGGAAATACATTACTGCAACATAAACAGTGTTCTCTGGCTGACCGGCATAATGATTTAGCAGTTCTCCTTGTAGTAATGAAACAAGATACCTTAAATCAGCGTCAGACAGATGCAGATTTGAATGCAGGTTCTGGACAACCTGTGCCAAGGTATTTTTCCCCACTGGAGAGTTGTTAAGAACCCATTGAAGGAGGGGGGAGCCTTGTGAAGCAGATGGGGCAGTGCCATATCCTGCTCTGACACGGTACATGAATGGCTTGATCTTGTAAAGCCTCAACACACACACCTAAATTTACCCAGCAGGAGGTCATCCCAGGACGACTGCGGGATTATTTCTGAGAGCAAAGTGAATCATGTATGCTCGTCTTTGTGTGTTCAGCAAAGATCAGAGGTGGAGGAAGAGGATGCCTCAAAGGGCAAAGCAATCATTGGCAATGGCAGTTCTGAAGAAAGCCTTTCTCTGAAGAAGGGAGCTGGAAGCTTTGGTGACCTGTGCCTGCCTTAGTTCAAGCTTGCGTTTGAATAATTTTTGGCTCTCTGTCTCTTTGGGGATCATACCAGCATTTTGTGGATGTCCCAGCCTTCAAAGAAGCTGAAGTTTTCATCATCCTGCTGGTTATTTGCAGCCCTCCGGGCTTCAGTTTTCCAGTTGTGGGCAGCAGGAGGACGAGCTGCCCCTGCATTGGTCACAGCATAGCAAAGGGAAAGGAGGGGAAAAATCTGACCTGGGGCTTGTTTGCTGTCCTTTTCTTTTGTGGTTGTGGGCTGCTACTGTGAATGTTTCTTCCCCACCCGGAAAGATGAGGACATACTCTTCTGGGGTAACAGTAGTGTCCCTGTCGTAAACCAATTTCTCTCACTGCTTTAAGACTCGGGGCTTTTGGAAGCTTCTCTCTGCCTAATGAACGTGTTTAACATTTCCTTTACTCTCCGGCATTATTAAGTGTAAACTGTTACTCTTCTGGATTGAAGTGTGGTTTACAAGGCACTCGCGTTGGGACAGTCTGTTTTCTTTTACAGTTGCTCCAAAGGGCGCACTTAAACAGTGCATGAATGGTACGAGTGGTACTTACTTTGGACAGCCGCCTTTTCTCCTCCTTTCCTTCAGCAGTACTTCTGCTTTCTACGTGGAAAGGCAGTGCTTAGCAGCACAGATGCAGAGTGAAGATGAGCCACTTCTTCTCCTTTCCCCCTCCTCCCGAGAGGTATCCCGTGACTTCCTCTGTGAGCCCATTAATCGCTGCAGCTCAAAATTCAGCCTGATCAAAGGAGCAGAACCAAGTTGAAAAGTGCACATCCTGGCAATTGACTTGGCTGTTTATAGATTCCCCGCTGAGCTCGTTTAGAGCCGGGATGAAGCCGTTCTCCCGCAGGTCTGCTCCTCGGCTCGGCAGCAGCGCTGCGCTGGGTGCCACGCTGGGATCCCCGCGTCCCGCAGCGCCCATACGGAGGCTGAGTGCCCTCCTGGTGGCTCGGCGCAAGGCCTGCGCTTGGCTTTAGGTTGTGCTTCAACTGCAGGAAAAGCAAAGAGCCTGCAAGCTGAAGGTGCCCGCAGTAAATAGTGATGATTCGGTGTTTTGCAATGCGCGCGTCAGGTTTCTGTCTCTTGCAGCTGTCCTTCCTGGGTCGCGAGTGGGAAGGAAAGAATTAAAAAATACGCAGGGGAAATTTGTAAACAACGTGAAATTTCTTGTAAAAGTTTTCTTTATGATGTGATGACTCACTTAAGGAATACAGTTGTTTTTAAAGCCTATTTATACACACAGCTAGAAACCCGTGCTGCTTTCTGTCATTAACAGTCTTGTTGGTTCTTGCTTGCTGAAAGCAAAAATGCAGGCTGCCCATACCTGTGCTGCTTTCTGCAGATTAACATCTGATTTTGCAATCTGTACGCCTCTCAAATTCCAGTCGTTGTAGACGGGAGTTACGGGTTCTCCAGGAATACAGTGTGGGGATCCTGATGTCATCAGCTCAATTCTGTGGTTCCCAAAAGTGTGCTCATATTTCCTGGGGAGTGCTTCACTCGATGTGGAGGTTCTTATCTCATTACAGTGAGTTATTGTTAGTGAGATGTGAATGGCATTCTATTATCGGAAAATATTATGTATTTAATGGTGTAAGAGTACTTAAGGTCAGCAGGAACACAGAACCACTGATAACACCACCATGGGCAGTGTGATGGCCCTGAAAAAGGAGTAAATCTTTCTTTTACTGAAAAAAGGCACTAGACATGTCACCGCTCTCCCATGGTTCTGGACTTCATCTAAAAGCTCCCGTGTTCAGTTATGCTGTATTTTCCATTTGAGAAAACAAATAACCATTTAACAAGATTTAACATTTCTTTTATTATTAAAAGAAAGATTATGACAGTGAAGGGGGGAAATGGACAATCCATTTCATGCTCAGTTCAGTCCTGAATTTTTTCTTACCTATATAAATATTTCTTATTTTCTTATTTATATATTTATATATATATATATGAGGGGAAAAAAAAAAAAAGTTTAGAAAGGACTGTGGCCTTCATCAGAGACTCTGTAAGAAATAAGATTAGAAAGGACAGCCTGACTTGGGTGACTCCATGCAAGTTGTGGCAGTACGTAGCACTGCCAGGCTTCTGCTTATAGAGCAGCTTTCCTCCAGTTTAGAAGTGAGTTAAAATCCTGCTCTCTCTGTGATTTCTTGTTTTTTCTTCTCGTATTAAGGCTTTTCATAAGATGGAATGCTGCCTGGGTGCATTTGAAATACACAGTTCTGACTGTTTCCCTTCTGGTAGAGGGGAGGGCACCTGGCTGCCATCTAGATTAATGCCAAACTTAATGGTGAGCTGATTGTGAATGGTGATGCTGTACTCCTATTTTCTCCTTATCTCTGGGTACTAAACTGTTACACTAATGCTTTCCAAACAAAACAGTTTTGCCAATTTCTGAAGAAACAACAGAACAAATACCACAAATACCACCACAGACACACTGGAAGGAATCCTGCACTGTAGATTATAAATGGAAACAGTTGGCCAGAATACGGAATTAAAGTAATCCCTTATATTAGGAGCCTGAAAATGAGATGACCTTCTGCCTATGCCCTCTCTAGTTGGGGTGTTTCTCCCTACCTTTGCTGTGCAGAAAACAACAGCTGAGCTCTGGGAAACTGGAGCACAGGCTTGCAAATATTACAGGCTTCAAATGCATTGTATTTTTAACAGTAGTTCGTGATGGGAATGACAGGAAGGAAATGAGCAGAAAACATCCTAGTCTATCTGTATATAAAATCTTGCTTGTGAAAGATAGAGTTACCGCAGTAATGATCAGCCACTAATTGATTCACTGTGCTACAAGACAACTGCTGCACAGAGGAGCCCATTTTCACGCTCAAACTCTGCTTGGGTTGTTTGCTGAGGAGGGGCAGGACGGGGTTATAAAGCAGCCGCCGCCTTCAGCCCCGCTTTTCTCAGAAAGAAAAAAAAAGAGACAGCGCCAGCCAAGATCTCTTTCCTTTGGAAATTGTGGCTGGGAAGGGCCCCTTGGGCTTGTGAGACCAAGTGGGCAGGCAGACAGCCCCTTTCCTGCCTCGCAGGCAGCAGGCAGCCCACGGAAGCGAGGCACCAGGCTGAGTTGGATGATGCACTGTGCTGGGCAGGGCGGCAGCATTGGCCGCAATGGGTTCACAGCTGTTGGTTCTTCCTTTCTCCCTCCCCTGCCCTCCCTCCTCCCTCCTGCCTGACCCCAAGCAGATCCAGCACTAAGGACTCCTGCCTGCCCTCGGGAGATGCACCAGAGCTGGCCCCAGTCGCTGCTGCAGCCTCTGCCCTTGTCTGAACACCCGCAGCAATCAGGGAGAGAAAGGAAAGCGTTAAGGAAAAATAGATTCTTCAGCTTAGCCTGGTCCTCTGTTGCTTACTTCTGGGTTTGCTGTGACATGTGCTTGTGAACACTGCCTTTCCCTTATGCTCTTTTGGGGTATTGCAGTTGTGAAGCATCCAGTGGGACAGGGAAGGAAGGAACCTTCTGGAGGGAAGGACAGCTGTGGGCAGTGCAGAGCTGCAACCTCGCCCCAGGTTGGCGGCCTGTTACAGGCAGCCTGCAGGTCTCATTTTGGTGGTGGTGCCTGTGAAGCACCTGACAGCGAAGTGCGCTTGACCCAGCTGTTCCCAGCAGAGCTTTTCAGAGCCTTGCAGAAGTGTACAGGTTCCCAGGCACTCAGACTTGCAGATTTGCATCCATCTCATAACCCAAAATTGCCTGAACCTCGTGTTTGTGAAGGACACAGAGATTTTCTTAATTGCTTTCACTCCCGGATTTTAAAATGTGAAAGTGTGTCTCGGTGCTTTAGCAAGGAGATGCCCACCAGCTGCAGCTCACCTGCTCTGCAGTGCAGGACACTGCTGCTGCTCAGCCAGCCTTCCTGCTTCTCTTCACCTCCAGCAGCAATGTCAAGCTAACCCAATTCTGCAGCTGGTATTGAGTGCCAGAGGCGAGCTGTGTAAATGTCTCTTTAATTCCTGCACTTGCAGAATTTCGTGTGTATTTTTCCTCCAGTTCCAGTGACTCACAGAGTCCTTGGGGCGGAGGCAGGGGAGAGCAAGAAGGCTATAACCCCAGTCTGATTTACTCATCTGCTCAAGCCAGTCGTCAGTGAGCCTTTCCTCTTTCTATCCGCAAAGATGTTGCCTCTCAGGAGCCTGTTTGGCCTCCCAGTTATAATTACGTCACCAGCAGTTTTGCTCTTGTCTGTCCCCTGAGGCCAGCTGCCCCTCCTCTGCTGGGTGCCATGCCTGGGGGCGGCAGCAGCTTCACAGCCCCACACCGCCGCTGCACGCTGCATGCCGGCCTGCCTGCTGCCTGTGTTCCATGACGTCCTTCGTAGCATCAAACAGAAGCGGAGCGGGCACTGGAGCAGGTTTTTGGCACGTTTCTTTTTGGGCATGTAATGGGCGCCGTGCTGAGGGCTGGAGGGCACTGCTCCTGGAAGGGAGAGAAGCAACCGGGTGCTGTGGTGGTCAGGGGGATTTGTGTCTGTACGAAATGGATTCAGAAGTAAGGTGCATGTAAGTGACTTTCATTTTTTAATCTGTTCAGCATGCAGCCTGCAGTTAGATTTGAATTAAAACCAGCTCCACAGGCAACAAAGGCTCTTGAGCCTCGTTGCTGAGACCGGAAATCCATTGTGGCATCCTGATTAGTGCTGGTGAAATCAGAAACCTCCCTCAGTGCCGATAGGAATCTCGCAAATGAGAGTATAACCTGTTAATCCTGAATTTGAACAAGAATGATTATGCAACCCCAAGCCAAGTCCAAGATGCACCATACCCGTGTGCCCCTCCACCAGCAGGAGCTGCTGCTGGGGAAGGGTGGGTTCATACCCTGCAGCAGCTCCTGCATGCAGCCCTGCTTTGTGCCAGGACTTTGGGGCCAGAGGAGGAGGTGACGCAGGAGTGAGGCTGGGCGGTCTGCATGGGCTAAGACTAACACTGGGACTGCTGCTTCTGTGCTGCAGGACAGAGCCACTGGTTCACAGCCTTCCTCGTGCTGCTGCCAAAGAAAGGGAGGGCCATCCGTGCTGATACAGTCCCATAATAGTGCCTTCAATTGTGGGTAACAGTAGGTTCTGTTTTGTCCCATGCTAATAACAAATTCCAGGGTATAAATAACTCTGCAATTAAAACAAAATGCCTAACGATTTACCATTTAACACCTATGCAGTCTGCTGGAGCCTTGGCTTCATGAGAGCTCTGCTCCTGCCTTGAATATGGTGTAATTGTTTACAAAGAACACATGGATGCTCCGGTCATTAAGAAATGCCAGCTGGGGTGCACAATGGCACCAGGGAGCAGAGAACAACTAGAAAATCTTGTGCCGAGGCTGCAGAGAGCTCTCACTTCAGAAGCACTGCCACTGTTTGCTTTACCACTTCTGTAGCCGGGCTTGTGTGTGCACAGGGGGAGGTGGGAGCTCTGCACAGCCGGGAGAGCCTGCGGCACCCAGAGCTGCTCCGCGGGCACAGCACACAGACCGAGGGCAGAAATGTGGGTCGGCACTGGTTTGGGAGCTGTGAGACCTGAGTTCTGTGACAGGCTGGGGCCGGGAGCTCTTCAGGGCTCTTCAGAGGGTGACTTGCCCCAGACACGCTGCGTGGAGGTGCAGCAGGGAGCTGTTCTATCAGTGAGCCGGGGCTTGGCACTGCCTGCAGCGTGGGCCATCCCTCTGCATCTCTGGGAGCAGCAGCTGTGGCGATTCGATGCACCGAAGTCGTGCTGCTGCTGGAAGTCATAAAGATACCTGAAATAGCTGAGTTCTGCCTTAGCAAACATGTTCACTTCGGTCCTGTTTTTCCAGCGTAGTGGCTGGGAAGCACTTACCTTTGATGGTGCTCCTCCACCTCCCCCGCCTTGAGCAGCACCTGCTGGGGGACAGGCTCTTTCCAAGAGCAATACCGGCTGGCTCCTGCACTAAGTAATGATATGTTTAGCTGCAATACATGGAAGCTGGGGATGTCTCGAGGTGGTAGTTATCTGGAGACTGGTAAACAGAAGAAGGTAAGATCGGAACTCTAACTGAGAAGGCTTGTTTGGGTCTGAAGAAAAGAACTGTGAAACCAAATAATAACAGTGTTTGAAAAAATCTGCTGTTGTGTGTCTCATGCCAAAATCTGAGTTATTCTTACAGGGGGCTCTAAGCATCTTTTAACAAGGAGGTGAGGAAAAGGAGCTCATTGTCTGCTCCTTGTTTTCATACTAGGTAGAAGTGAACCAGGAATCCTGCTGCAGCTGAGTTTTTCCCAGAAAAAGGAATTTATTTCACATTCACTCAGTGGAGAAAAGCTTCCAAACAGTCTGTACCTAGATTCTCTGTAAGAAGTGCTCTCGAGGTTTCCAAGAGTTCATGCAGGCTTCTCTACAGCCTGCTTATATCAGAGGAGCAGCATCCTGATACAGTGTTTGTTCTCCCAGCTCTAAACAAGCCACTTGTATTTTAGAATCAGAAGTGTTTCAGTTGGAAGGGACCCTTAAAGGCCATCTGGTCCAACTCCCCTGCAGCAAGCAGGGACTTCCACAGCTTCATCAGGTGCTCACTGCTTGGTCCAGCCTGACCTTGAGTCTCCCCAGGGACAGGGAACCACCACCATCTCTGAGCAACCTGTACCAGTACCTCACCACCCTTAGTATAAAAAACTTCTTCCTTATATCCAGTCTAATCTCCCCTCTTTTAGTTCAAAACCATTTCCCCTGGTCCTGTCACAGCAGACCCTGCTCAATAGTCTGTTCCCTTCCATCTCACAGCCCCTCTAGATACTGACAGGCCGCTCTCAGCTCTCCCCACAGCCTTCCCTTCTCTGTGCTGCACAGCCCAGCTCTCAGCCTGTCCTCGCAGGGAGGTGTTCCATCCCTCATATCGTTTTTGTGCCCTCCTCTGGATGCGCTCCAACAGCTCCGTGTCTCTCCTGTGCTGAGCACTCCCCATCTGGACGCAGCGCTCCAGGTGAGGTCTCACAGCACGGAGCAGAAGGGCAGATCCCCTCCTCGCCCTGCTGGCTGTGCTGCTTTGGATGCTCCCAGGATCCGGTTGGCTTTCTGGGCTGTGAGGGCACAGTGCTGCTCATTCCAGCTGCCATCCACCAGCACCCCAGGTCCTCTTCAGCAGGGCTGCGCTCCATCCTTACACCCCCCAGCTTGCCCTGGTAGTGAGGGTTGCCAACACCTTGCACTTGGCTTAGCTGAAACTCATAATGTTATCCTGAGCTCCCTGCTCAGCCTGTCTGGGTCTCTCTGGATGGCATCCCGTCCCTTGGGCATGTTAGCTGCACCACACAGCGTGGTGCCATCTGCAAACTCACTGAGTGGGCACTCAATCCCACTGTCATCAATCTCCATCTGGACATTGAGCCATGGACCACCACTCTCTGGGTACGATCTCACAACCAGTTCCTCATCCACTGAACAGTCCACCCATCAAATCCATATTGTCTGTCCATATAGTTTGGACAGAAGGATGTTGTGGGGTACCGTGTCAAAGTCCTCACTGAAGTCCAGATAGGTGACATCAGTATCTCTTTTTGTCCACTGACACAGTTACACCATCATAAAAAGCAGCAAGGTTGGTCATGCAGGAGGTGCCACCGGTGAAGTCGTGCTGGTTATCCCATATCACCTCCCCCTCTTCAATGTGCCTTAGCACAGCTTCCAGGAGGATCTGCTCTATGATTTTCCCCAGCACACAGATGAGGCTGATAGATTAGTAGTTCCCTGGGTCATTTTTTCTACCCTTCTTAAAAGTGGGTGCGATATGGCTTTTTTGCAGTCCCTGGAGTCTTCACTGGCCACCATGACTTTTCAGATATCATCAAGAGTGGCTTGATGACTGTGTGAGCCAACACTCATGGGATTCTGGGATGCATCTCATTGGAATCCACAGACTTAATTTCAGGTTCCTCAGATGGTCACAAGCCCGATCTTCACTTTATGGAGGCAGAGAGGATTATCTCCATCAAGAAATGAACGGAGATGTCAGCAGTGGCAGTAAGGATCCAGGTTCAGAACTGGCTTTTCCAACCTGGCTATCCTGACGTAGAGAAAGGAATTTGTCAGTCTGCTGACTTCAGCAGGACACCTGCTGACAATCTGAGCACTTCTGCTTGGAGACCTCAGTGAGGATGTGGAAAGTACCAGGTCAAAAAACTGAAGCCTTGGTCTTAAAGTGGAGCTGTTACTTAGGTCTGACAGCGAGTACTTCTTTGGTTCTGAGGAGTGGTTGGAGCTGCTCCTGGAGGGCAGCGGGGGGACTGATTTAATGCTGCATGTCTTTTCTGCTTTACGCTGAACTCTTAATTATGCCTGCATTTCACTGCAGATTAGCAGTGAGCGCGGTGCCGAGCTCGAGCCCCTGGGGTGCAGCAGGCGTGCAGCCCTCGTTGCGCCAGCCCTGCTGCTCGCTCCTCAAGGACACAGGCGCGCCATTACGGTGCGAGGACACTCCGTTTGCTTTTTATTCCTCTTTTACATCCCTCCCCCCGCCCCCTTCTTCTTCTTTTGTGTAATCGTTGCAAAACAGGAACAAATGAGTGTGTCACTTTAAACCATGAAACCACTTAGTCCGTAAAGACAGATTTGGTGTCTTTGTGCTGGCGGTGAGGGGCCAGCGCAGCACTCCATAGTGATCCCAGTGTTCCTCCCTGCCCCTCACCCCCCCGCTCTCCACCCCCTCTGCAGCCTCGCTCTGTGTTTGCCTGCCTCTGTTTTTGTGGTTGGGAACCAGCAGAAGAATGGAATGGATTTAATGATTTGTTGGCTGCAGTGCCGGCATGATTAAGTCAATAAAGCTGCAAGCTGAAAACAGACAGTGTAGTTACAGTATATGACTTTAACCTTGTTAATGCATGTTTATGTCCTCCTGCCCACTGTATAGCTGTATGTTGCATAAAGGAGATCTGACCAATCTTTAACCCATTAAATAATTCATAAAGTGAGAGCAGACATCAGCTACTTGCAGAGCGGATCAGTAACCATGGGGTCAGCAATAACTTTGGCTCCCTGGACCATATCCAGCGTGTTTAAACTCCGCTGATGTCACCAGGCAAGCTTCTAACCTTAATCATTTGGATGTGAACAAAGGGAAGTTAACTGTTGACACGCAGTGTCTCTGCAGAGGAAATGCTCGGAGCACCCTGCAGTGCCGGGGCATGGGCCAGCCCCAGCCTTCTGCTGTCTTTTGTGTGCTTCCTTGTTGCCTCACAGCAGAGCCCTGCTGGGCCAGCTGCTACCTGCGCATCTCCTAAACTCCTCTCTTACGTGACCAAAACGCACAAAGTTACGGGGAGGTGGTGGACCTGAGAAGAGGGTGTTTGTAGGTGCCTGAGTGTTTTTTCCGTCATGGATAAATTTTGATTTGAAAGGATCTCCTGCCTGGTAAGTGATAGAGAATGGTCTGTGACAGGGCTGGAGGCAGACTGAAGTCAAAGATGCAGGAGAGGGCATAGTGCAAAGTGGGACTGTTCTCACTGAGGTGAAAGCTCTCACCGTGCCATAGCAAGCTGTGCCCATGGCCGTTGCAGCGCTGCTCCCGCAGCACGTAAGGGGTGAGCTGTGGGGCTGCAGGGATGAGCCACAGGTCTGTGGCTGGGCTGCGCTCTGCTGAGCTGCACTGCCAGGTCAGAGGCCCCAGGGGACCATTACATGTTGGTGTGGTTCAGTGCTGTTCTGAGGTGCAGCTGGCTGTGGCCGGACCCAGGGGTGGACGTAAAAAGGACATGACAAAATCTTGTTTGCAGTGGGAACCAGAACAAGGCCCTCACTGGGGAGAGGGCAAAGTGCAGCTCGGACCGCAGCGTGGCATGGAACCCGGCCCCTGCTGCTCCGGGGGCCGATCCTGTTTGGGGAGAAACATTCATGCATTTTGGGGGAAGCTGAGACGGAGAGAAATGAAGTGACCTGTCTGCAGGCACCTGAAAGAGCTACATATGGTAGAACTGGAAACCAAACCTGGTCATGCGAGCCCTACTCCATAGGGCCAGGTTTTATCCTGTGACTAAGCCATGAAGCAAACTCACCTTTTGAGATCATCTCCTGTAGGGGTGGCTTGGGAGTGTGCCTTTAATGATCACATTTTCTGCATCTCCTTCTGACAAGCTGCGTGCTCACAGCCTCATGAGCCAACCACTGCTGTCAGTCCAAAGGGAAGTTTGCTTGTGCAAGGGAAGTCATCACTGGCTCACGTGCCTCAGTGCACATCTCGTGCGCAGGTGCGCCTGCAGGCAGCCCTCTGGGATGTGCACATCTGTCCGAGTGGGGCTGCTGGGGCTCACAGAGCACACAGTAAAGGCTGTCGCACCATTACTCAGGAACCAGATGGCTGCATGCTGCACAGCGTATCTCAGAATCACTCTGTAAGCCCAGCGGTGAATTTTCCGATGCCCCAAAGCGGGCTGGGGGCACTGCTGCTGCTGCTGTGCTGCAGCCAGGCGCTGGGCCGAGGCGGATCCCTGACTGCCACTGGTTGGTCTCAGTCCCACACTTATCTCCTGCCGCTTTATGATCGCACTCATGAGAATTCTCACACTAATTTACCTGGCTGTTCTGGGGGGAAGGGGTTGGCTTTGCTGTCATCTGGAGCAGCAGTCTCTGCTTCAGAGAAGGTGCTCCACAATTTCTGGCGTGTCACATTTGATGCAAGCGGAAATTCTGTGTTCTGTTCGTGTTCGGTTTTAGCCTGCAACTTGGTGTGACGCATCTGAAAGTCATTTCTAGTCGGTCTCTTGATTTCGATGGACAAGCCTCCAACCACCTGGTAATGTTTTACCCTCTGCAGGGTGCACAGCAGCCGTCATTGTTGCTCACTGGCTGCTGGGTTTCTTCTGCTTGATGCAAAGCAGTCTCCCAAGCGTATGCTAATGCTGAATGGGGGGGTCCCAACTTCTGACCCATTGCTAATACCCTACAAGTCACATGAAGCTATCAAGGATCCTTGAGCTGGAGTTCAAAATGCCTGCGTTATCAGCAAATAAACATCACTAATTGCCTCTAATATGTCACGCAATGGTTAAATGACAAGATCCTTATTAATATGCGTGCATATCAACCTTTTCAGTGCATGTGAGGGGGAGTATGAAGTGGTAAAATTATTTAAAATTAGTGGGGAATATTTACAGGAAGGCATAAAGAACTGTCAGTCGAGGAAAGCAGCATTTTATGTTCTTGTCCCGGATGACCTTGTTCCAAGGACAAATGGGAGCCTGATGAAATGAAGCTGCAGATGGCTAGTGAGCTCAACTCTGTAATAATGAAATGACACAGGAAAAAAAATGAGACATCTACAGTTTGTAAATACAGTCTGAATGGAAGGGGAGAAAAGGAATTTTTAGGGGAGATGGAGCCGACTTGGTTACAGCAGTTCGGCTTCGGGTGTTTTAATAACAATTTCCATTTTAAAAAGTAATGGTCTCGCTCCTTGTTCTCGGTGCTCAAGGTCACCCTGTGTATTTTTTCACGCGGTTTTAAAACTTGGATCACGAGGACTACCTGTTCCTGGCTTGTTAGTGTCCACTGTTTCAGCTTACTGCTGCTCAGTGGATTTTGTTTGCTAAGTTGTGGGGCAACTTTTAGCGCCAGATTGGGCAG
Organism: Lagopus leucura; assembly: GCF_019238085.1. Classification (NCBI taxonomy): domain Eukaryota; kingdom Metazoa; phylum Chordata; class Aves; order Galliformes; family Phasianidae; genus Lagopus; species Lagopus leucura. The sequence goes on along the minus strand of NW_024962270.1, from coordinate 15,662,828 downwards.
CCCCGATTATAACCGCGTCAGGGGTGTGAATGGTTTCATCTGCTGGGAAGCGAAGTGATGCTTTGTGCAGGTTTGCAGGCGGAGCGCTTTGCCAAGTGCAGTTATGCAGCCAGGTGGGCTCACGGGGCTCAGCAGCTGCCCTGCAGCCTGAACCGGTGCAGGGAATTTCGGGAGCTTCAGCTCAGAGGAATGAAGCGATTCAATGCCTTGTGTGACCCAGAGCACCGCACTGCAGCTCACAGTGCTCCGTGGAAGTGGGCTTGTGAAGGACTCACTTGTATCGTTAGAAACCAGCAAAGATCTCAAGATTTCCAGGCTTGGACTTTGTTAGAGTGAAATCTTCGCTATTGTTTGGTGGGATATTTCTGTTCTCTCTCCAGCCCTTGAATTCCCCATGCAGCCGATGCATTTCTCCCAGCAGGTGCTGAGCTAAGCCAGCTCCCTTTGCATCTCAGCCATGCTCTGTTAGGGAGCACGCCTTGACGGAGCACTGTGGTGACTCGAGTCAAACCACTTTACAGACACAAGATGCTGTAGTTTGTCACTGCAATTCGTGCAACCTTGTAAAGACAGGCAGAAGGACTGCCGGCCAAAATTGGGTGAGATAAATACAGTTTTAGATTATCTCATTGAATTTATAGGCAAGCTGCCCTCCATGAGAACGAGAGCATGGTGTCAGGGGTTGGAGAATCATGATAGCTGTACAAGCCAAATAGAAATATTTTGATCTTTGCAGAGTTCAGTTTTGTGTCTTGACTGTATGTTACACAGACACGTACAAAGCCCCTGTCTCTGTACCTTTGGGTCTCTATGCCTAAAGCCAGCAGTCGGTCTGGGCCAAAGGATCTGCTTGCAGGGGGTGCTGGAGGCTCGCCCCGTGCTGCCGAGGAGCTGTGTGCCCTGTGCGCCCACTCTGTGACCCGTGTTGTGCATCAGACTCCTGTTTGCCATGCTGCCTGTGAGGCTGGGGTGTTGCAGTGCTTGATTTCACCTCGCGTGCTCCAGCGTACATTTCCACCTAAGAGAAAATTGCAGCTGCAGTAGTTCACTCGGGATTATTCTGACTTTCTGTTATTGTGATTGCTGCTTTTGTTCAGTGGCGTGTTTCTGTTGAACAAAACCAGCTGATATTTTTGATATTTGCACAGGAGTTTTAACTAATTTGTTTTTGTTTTTGCTTTTTTTAAAAGGGGACTCTGTTTCCATCTTACATCTGGGTGTGTTTTGACAGGTACTTTGGGTACTCCGGTTTTGTTGGTTTTGTTCTGTTTTTAATAGCGTGAAGGAGAGCAGCCATAGGGAAATGGGGATTCCTTCTGTGCTGCTGAAGGGAGGAGCTGCTGGTGCAACTGCCAGCCAGGTGTGGAGGGCTTCTCTGTCCCAAGCGGAGGAGGACAGCCTTTCAAGGAAGCTGTGCATGCTTGTGAATGAGCAGAAAGAAAAGCTGAAAAGAATTTTCTTTTTAAAACAAAACCATATACTTATGGGTCACTTACGGCCTTCAAACAAAGTCTTTTCCTGATAGCCTCAGGATAGTCTTAGAAACCTGAGTCTGCTAGCATTTCACATGCTCGTGTATCAAGGAAATGGGTGAAAGATGGGTAGAAAAGGATCTGCTGGGCTGCACAGCTTGTTTTATCTGTGTCCATACGTTTTGTTAAAACAAACAAGCAAACAAAAAGCTTTGGAGCATTTTTGAACTGAAAGGCTCAGTTTTATCTTGAAGAGCATCTCTGAACTGTGGGCAGAATAGAGGGAAAAAGAAAGAAAACTTCCGAAGAGCAAACAGAGCGTTTTGTTAAAGGCAAGTGGCAGAGCAAGAAGCATGCAGAGCCCCGAGGACGGGGGGAAGCAAAGCGTAGCATCTGACAGACAGTGCTCTGCCCAGTGACCTGGTCATCCCGCCTGCTTCGTTTGTGTGCCTTGGCCACAGAGATTCAAAATGTGAGTCTGTAGCTGGGCCCGGTGTCCTCCTTAGTGCGGATGGCATCACGGCTTGCCTGTAGCCACAGCAGGTCGTTAGACAGCCGAGAGTCTTTTGTGGCTTCACTGTGGCCCAAGACGCAATATTCACAGCCATGCGATGCTGTGGGTGAGCCAGCTTGAAGCGCGCTGCCGTTCCAGCAGTTACCTCGGCAGTCTTTGTGCAGTGCTTGCACCTGGCTGTCGTGGCTGTGGCCTTAGGAGAGAAAACCCACTGTGGGCACGAGCGAGGGAGCCTGAAACCAGTGGTTGCATTTCCTCAGCAGAGTGCAGAACTCTCTACACATAACAGATGTTCTTAAAATACAGAACAAAACTCAGTTAATGAAACTTCACCCCACCCCTAGAGAGCATCTGCCCCTGCAGCGAGTGCAGATCCACTGAAAGGATTATTTATTATTTATTTTAAATTGTTATTTATTATTATTCTATTTCATTTCATTTTTTTCCATGTGATGTCTTGGTAAACGCTTCGACTTAAAGCTATCTTTGGTCACAAAACATTCAACAGCATAAAGCAGTTTTTCCACTCCTCTTACCTGCAGCCAACATCTACCCTGAGCTACCCATTCCCTTTTGTCTTTTCCTTTTATTCTGCAGTGCTGTGGCTCTTTTCCTTCTGCTATAAGATAGGTGATTACTAGAGTCAGCTGGATTCCCCCTTTAGCGTGGAGGGAATCTTTCTCAAATCAGTAATGCCTTTCGAAACTTTTTAAATGCAGCTACTGTATGAATCTTTTATTAGAAGCATTTCTGTTCCTCCACTGCTGGTAATACTTTCATATGGGAAGTACGGTTCTTCACCTACTCTGCAAATATCTCCTGCAGTTCACCAAGCCGGGTGTCTCTTGGTAACCTTGCTGTGACCTGCTTATCTGTTGGAACCACAAAGAACTCTGTCTCTAATTAGTCCATCTGTTAACTATTGAAATTCACGGCTTGGTTTTATTGTCTGGGTCTGTAACGTAATGCAGAGCTGTCTCACCTGGCAGCTTATTCCTTATAAAGCACATGAGCCATTTTGGTGCCGACAGCTCTCTCTACAACATGGACAAATGACTGTCCAGGAGCCTGCAGTCCCCTTCGTGCCCCTGCAGAAATAAACTGTACATTTCCAATTGCTCTGGGCTCAACTCAGTAGAACATGTGAATTTCTTGGTTATATTCTTCAGAGTTACGCTGTACGATGTAGCAGATGGGGAAATTTAATAATAATAAATGAGTTTACTGTTTTCACACAGTCTTAAAAAACAATGAACACTCTTTATTAAAGAGGGATTTTTACGTATTTGCCAAAGTGTGATCAGAGCTCTAACTCAGATCCTCAGAAAGTCTTGCTTTTAAATCCTTTTTGGACTGTTTGTTAATGAGGATTCAGAGGAATTAGGGGCCATAAATTGCTTCATTCTCACTTAAGCGAAGCCACAGAAGTGGTTGCTGGATGTCTGTCTGAGTGGTAGGCACCGGTGCTGATTCGCTGTGCTCTTGTGGAATGGCTCATCTTCGTGCTTCCTTACGGCGGTTGTGCATCTCCTGTGCGAGGATGTGAAGGCTGGGTGGAACAGCCCACCAGTGATGTTGGAAGGATGCAGACCCATAGCAATAGGCAGTTGTTCTCAGTGGGAGTGTTTGCACTGTGTGCCCGAATGCTTTTTTGGACCAGACCCGCGCTCATACAGTTGGACACAGCCGTTCGCAGCACAGTCTAGCAGTGTTCCCTCCTGCGCACGCTGGGCTGTTGTGACAGGCCGCTCTCGCTGGTGTGTGCCGCTGCTTTCCCCGTCACCATCAGTGCCTGAATGCAGATGCAGACAGTAGGCGTTCCTGCAAACCTGCAGCCCGATTCTTTGCTCCTTGCTCTTGAGGTGAGCACGTTGGATCCCCAACTCTTGAACACTGGAAAGCCCTCAGCACCGTGCGGGAGCTCCAACCTGCCGTGTGGCCGTGTGCCGAGCAGCAGCAGCACATGCTGTCAAACCCAGCGCTGGGTGCCTGCCATTGCCTGGGGATTCTGCCGATCTGATGGGTTGTTACAAGTTTCTGGAGGGAAAAGTGACCAACCCCCACCAACGCCCGCGTGCAGACCCGTATGTTTTGCAGATGTGTGTTTGCTCCTGCTGCCAGCCTTCCCCGCTGGGACAATGGAACCCTCCTCTCTTTGCTCCCCTCGTGGCTTTTAAATGGGACGCTCTGAAAGAGAGTTGAGCTACGTTTATGGCGTGTTCGGCTGGGCCATAATATGGGAAAGTGATGTTTCTTGGGGAGTGCTGAAGAGGAAAAATGCTTCGAGTTCATTAACCTTTGGTCCAGATAGCAGTGTCCTTTGGACTACACCAGAGCTATTCTTAGTGTTTACACAGTTATTTGTGATTGTAAGGGAATGCAGTAGTTCCCACTAGTGGCGAAAAGAGAGAACTTGTTGTTTTTTTTAGCTTAACCTATATGTGAACTGTAGATGGAAAGATTTTGAATTCATTCCTCGTGTTCCTACCCATGCTATTTTGTCCTAATTTCCCCAAAAGCAACATTCAGATGTATAGGTTGTTTCTTTATCCGCTAATTAAGTGTTATACAACTTTGCTCTGAAAAACTCAGCAACCCATTCTCTGCATTTGCAAATGAACTTTGCCGATTGTCGTTATTGCTGTAGGGTGCTGCAGAAAATCCCATACAATTACGCCGCTGTATTGCCACGGTGCAGGAGCCGCAATCAGTAATGTGATTTACACTTCTTTGCCATTAATAATATGGAAAAATCAACGTTATTTTCTTGATGATGTTTAGGAAGAATTAGAATGAGGTGGACATGATTAGGCAAGAGACTTTAATGTTAATGACTTGTTAATGCGATAGCCCTGAGCTAGACATCAGAATGATTGTCCCTGCACTAAACTCGTTTGCTTCAGTAAGCACAGACCCTCTGCACGCAACAAGACAAGTTGGGAGGAAATTGGATAGATGGCAGGGATTGTGGTGGTAGGAACATTTCGGTGTCTTTCATGTGCAGAGTACACAAACTGAATCCCTGCACTTTCAAATATTCCCCTAGAGGCAATCTGCATTATTCAGAGCTTAACTGTGGCTACAGAATACTGTCTGACATGAAAGCAGAATGCTGGCTTTACATGAACTCTCATATTTACATCTGTAGTAAATCATATCTACTTTTTTTCCTCCCCTCCCTCTTTTTCTGTGGGAGAGGGAGTAAAATGGGTAGGAGGGAAGGGGGAGGAGGAGAGTTGTCCAGCAGGATTGTAAGCAAAGCACCAGTAATAAAGTCTAGTCTTATGAGACTGCCCATGAATAGGAATGATAATGAGACCGGTGATGAGCTGCAGGTTTGTGTCTTTTAGTAAATTATCTCCCAGGCATTTACATTTCATCAATTGTGCTTTTGCATAATAGGCCGAAGAGCTACAACAAAAGGAGGTACCATAAAAATGAGTAATTTCAGTGACCTTCTTGGTAATCGCCCTTACAAAGAATGTCTGGGAAGGTGCTGGGTCGTTCCTCGTGGTGAAGCTGCCGTGGAAAGGCACCCTGGGCCCGAGGAGCCTGCCTGCTGATAAATGTCTTGCAGTGCTTTCTTTTGGCCACCCTGAAACATGGCTCGTATCCTGTTTTCTCCATCTGAGCATGCCTCTAATTGTCAGATGTCAAAAGGCAACTACCATTTTCTTCTTGCTTATCTCCTGATAACATTGATTCTCAAACAAAGGATGTGGGCTTCCATTCTGAAAACAAAGGAAGCACTGCCTAGCTAAGGACGCTGGATATAACATACATACCTCTCCCTGCCAATAATAACAAACCATCGTAAATAATGTAGAGGCTGGATGTGAAAATGGAGGAAGGGGGATGTACTGGTGCTGCTGTGCTGGGGCATGGCACTTGCAGGATCACTTGCTTTCTTGTCCTTGATGTGGCCTTGATGTCTTCCCTTGTTCTCTTGTATTTCCCTGACAACTGGCCAGCTTGTCAGATATTTTGACTTTTTTTTTTTTTTTTTTTTTTAATTCTTCTGCCCTTTGGAGTTGTGTTCATGGTTCATTTTTATGCTATTTTTTTTTCTCATTCCCCACAGTGCTCTTTAAAGGCAAGTCCTCAGCTGGTGGAAGCCAATACAGCCAGGAATCGAGAGAGCTGTTTAGTACCTGGCCATGATCTGACCCTGTGTTTTTGTATGTTCTCTCCTTTCACAAGTAGCTCCCTCCTTCATTGCCCCGCCACAGAACCCACAGGAAGCATTTCAGTTCAGGTCCAGCTCTTCCTTGTCTTTCTGGGTCTCTGATCTGATATTTCCTTTTCCATTCTTCAGCCTTCAGTTTTCTGTTTTCTGTTACTGTAGGTTTCTTCTTTATATCCATTTATCAAGTCCTGCCTGATACAACTTTCCTTATGTCTTTCAGTGTAACAGTTGGGGAACTGGTGGGAAATATGATGCTTTACTCACATCCCTTCTGTCAGCTAGGCAGCCACGTGAGTCCAGTAATCGTAGTGAATCAGCCCCATAGCCCTGGGCTGGTCACAAAGAACTTCAGGTTCATCTTTTGCCTCCCTCATTTCTTCTTGTGCTGACCCCCAGAAGGCAGAGCAGTCACCTGGCGCTTGCTGTCACACTGTGCCACGTGGGTCCTTGTGAACCCACAAGGTGTTTGGCACGAACAGACGAAGACCAGAGAAGAGGGCATTAGCAGAGAAGAGAAAGGCTCCTGTTGTTGTCTCCCTGATGAGATTAATTTTCTTTTTTTCATCTTTCTTGGCAGGATCAGAATCCTGGACTTGTTGCCAGACTTCAGGAGCCGGGCTCTGTCCCAAGTGGAGGCGCTGTGCCGGCACCAGCCACGGTGAATGGGTACACCATGAGGAACCATTTACTGAAGCAGCAAATAATGAAACGACAGCTGATGCAGGTACAGTGCTGAGTGCTTCTGTGGGTTCCTGTGCCATCCACCTCACTGGAAGGACAGGACTAACTGGAATGGGAAAATCACCAGTCAGCAAACACCGAGGAGTGACCTAGGAATTGCTGGGTTGAGTCAGACTAGGGCTGTGGTGCATCCAGGCTGTTATCCCTAAAGGAGACCAGGGCGAAGTGCTGCTCAGCAAGCCTGAGTTCAGCTCTACCCATTCGTGTGCAAGGAAAGAATTCACTCATCTCTGTATCCCTGCTGTCGTGTTGGTCAGCCTCAGAGCTGGAGGAAAGATGCTGAAAAGGGAGGCTTGAAGTACGAGGCAGGCCAAGGAGACACGTCCTTCTCTTTCTCTTTGATTCTCTGGAGATCTCCCAGAGCAGATGATAAACCCAGTACATCCAGTACTGGACTTGGCTGTTCTCATTGGGGACAGAAGTCCCAGTGCAAGGCTTGAAACGTGCTTTGTGAAGGAGCAAGGGTGAGGGAAGCTCACGGGGGCTGTGTGAGGCAGCACTGAGCTTGTATCTCTGGCTTTCTGAGCTGGGTTTGTGGCAAGGCTCATTTCTTTGCTGGGAAATGATGTGAGAAGCAGTTCAGTAAAACTCTCAACTGTCCTGTTCACTGATAAAATTCCCTTCCAAAAACAACTGTACCTCATTGTCATCAGTTGGCTTCAAGCTTATCTGAGCTGCTCTGGCACAATAGAAGTTCAGCAAGGCCTCAGCACCATTCGTGGGAAGTTCCCTGAGTCACAGCTGCTGTCCACAGCAGGGACACGAGCGTGGTGGTGGGCTCTGGGGTCAAACATTTGGGGAGATGAATCAGGGCACTTGGAGAAAGCCAGCAGTGCTCTGCTCAGGGAGCAGCTTCTGGGATCCAGGGCTTCTTGTGGTTCACTGCTGTGTTCTGGTGAGGAGTGGCAGCTGGCACCGCAGGCAGTCCACGTCAGAGAGCTGTTCTGCAGGCAGGGTCGCGGCCACCAGCAGCCTCCTGTTTGGCATTGCGTCCCTGAAATGCTGCTGCCAACTCTGTTCACTCCTAGGCTCTTGGGCACCTTTTGTCCCCGGGTCAGGTACTCCCACGCACACATGCAAACAGCCCAAGAGGCGCTGGGGAGACACCAGGATTTCTCCAGCCTCTGGCAGCGCCATACTTCACTCATAAGCTGGTGAACACGAGGGTCTGTGTGTTTGTCCACCTCCCCCTTGGCCTTGAGCTGCCTGCACAGCTTCTGCTACAGTCTGCACTTCCAAATGCGGGGCTGTTTAAGGACACCTCTGCAGAAAGGGGGCACGTGAGCAATTAAGATCAGCTCTGAAATGAACTGAGTGAAATGAAGTCTGGGCCGAGTCTCATCAGAGGGATGTGTGAAAGGTTGTTAGTGATGACAGTGGCTGCACTTCGAATGTCTGCTGCCATTTCTGTTTGTCAAGAAACTGCAACCTGACTGTTATTCCCCTTGTTTTCCAGGAAAAGCAGAGACAAAACATTCTGGGAGTAACATCTGAGCAGAGGAATTTGTTTGCAGCTCAACAGATCAATCAGTTTCAAGGTAAGGGGGGAAGTGGCTTGCCTTGCAAAGCTTCAAGGAGCCAGAGCCTAGGATCTGATTAAATACTCAGTGTTTAATCATTCTCTGCATTTCCCATAAAAGTATTTCCCATTTTATCATATATCATGAGATTTGCCCACATCCTTATTGCTTCAGTAATAACTCGTCACAAAGCACGCAGAGCCCAGGTGGTAGAAGCTAAGCATGGAGAAGCAGCCATTAGGGATGTGCCGTGTTTTTGGGGTGAAGGTGTGCTCACCAGCTAACGTGTCTCTCTGTGTGCAGCTGTGCAGCAGCCCATTCCTGCTGACTGCAGCCAGCCAATGCCAGCCCCTCCGCCCAACCACCACATGCTGCCATCGAACCCAGCCATGCTCCAGAGCACTTTGGGCACCAGCATTACCCCAGTCACTGCCAGCCAGAGCAGCGGAACGATGGTGATGATTCCACACAACCCTGGCAAACAGCAGGCGGTTTTTCCACCTAATTCCGACTTTAACATCCCGCTGCGGCCAAGCCAGAACTCACTGGCCATGAACTCAGGGTGCCAAACCGTACACAGCCACGCAGCGGTGCAGCCGGGCATGCCGATGGCTGGCTTTAATTCTGGCTCCTTGGTGAATCACTCGGCAGCTCAGCAGCACTTGAGACAGCCGAGTGTGCCAAGAATCCCCAATGTCTATCCCAGCTCCTCTGCCCAGATGTGGACGCCGACTGCGGTGCCAAGAATGCCAAATCAAAGCCAAATGGATACCAGCATGCAGCAGTTCTCAAGTAACGCTCTTTTCTCCAAGCAGAACGTGCGACCAAGTGCATCGGGTCAGCAGTTCTCCCAGCAGGCTGTAGTGCCGCCTAATCAGATTGCTCCCGGAGTGCAGGTCAGACAGATGCAAAAGCTAAGCATGGGACAGCCTGGCCAGGGCTTGAGCTCAATGAGTAATCAGAACTTGAGACACAATTTAACCAGGGGACCGCTGCCAGCTATGAATGTTATGAAATCGATGCCACAGGGAGTGTCCAGCTTTAACCAGCTCAATCCCCCCACGGGCCTCGGCCCACCAAGCTACCCCTCTGCGGGGCAGCCGCCCGACGCCTTCAGCAGGATGAGCGCGGCTGCCGAGCTGCCGCAGTACGACTTCGTGCCCCAGCACAGCAGCAACGTCCTGCCCGCCAACTGCGCTGATACTGACTTCCTTGACTCGCTCATGAAGAGCAGCAGCAGCAACGACGAAGAGTGGTTGAACAATCTGACAATGATAGATGACATTTTGGGGCAGCACGCTCAGAGCTCCGGACACGTGTAGCTTGGAGGGAAGCAGTCGCTTTGTAAATACCGTACGTGTGACTTTCAGGTGCGGCTCGTGGCCCGTGAGAGCTGCCACTTCTTTCAGTACAGAGTGAATAGACTCAGCCAATTCTTTGCCTGCATCAAAGTTTAATATTGGCAGTTTTTCATATCAGTGTATATATTTGAATATTTTGTAAATTATGTTTTCCTAAACCTTAAATGTAGAAGTATTTATACTTCTTTGCTGGTCTGTTTGTAAATAAATCTATAGCATAACTTTTGGTTTTATTATAGGGATTTCATTATACCTTGTTATAAATATGCAAATAATATTGTTAGTTTCAGTAATACTGTGTATTACAGCATAAAATACTTATGTTTTTGACATAACTTAACACATGAACTAGGGGTGTCATTGCAACCAGACTATGCAGAAACCAAGAGTGGCATCTGTTCTCCCGCATCAAGAGCAAAGATGGAAAAGTCGCTTTGAAAACGAACCAATACATGTGAAAGGAACTGCTGATCGACTCGTAGCTCAACCCTGCAGCCTCACAGAGGGGTGTGGGTCCGCCCGGGGCCCCCAGCACAGTCAGGAACCTGCCGGCAGGGATCCGCTGCAGGATCAGGGGAAGTCCTCCACCCGGTACGCTCCGGTGTGCTGACTTGGCATTGACAGCGCACCTCCCGTTGTCCTGCAGTGAGGGTGCACTTGTGACGCTGCGGCTGTTGACAGAGGTGCATGTGCGTGTGTGTGTGTGTGTGTATATGTGTGTGTGTGTGTGTGTATGTGTGTGTGTGTGTGTGTCTGTGTGTGTGTGTGTGTATGTGTGTGTGTGTGTATATGTGTGTGTGTGTGTGTATATGTGTGTGTGTGTGTGTATATGTGTGTGTGTGTGTGTCTGTGTGTGTCTGTGTGTCTGTGCACCACAGCCGGCTGAGGGGCAGCACGTGGTGACGCGGGTAAGGCGACGATGCCGGTCTGACATCGCCAAGGTTCCCTGGCCGCCGTGTCCTTCGGTTCTGGTTTGCACACCTCTGCCGTGTATTTTTGTAGCGTACAGGTGATTTGTTCCTGGTTTTAAGGCTTTTCATAATTTCTGTTTTAATGTGAGACTTTTTTCAGGGGAAAAGTCTATAAACATGAATAGTTAATTTTTGATGTTTTTCTGTCAGCTACTATACTGTCCTATGTATATTTAAGAGTCTGTTTATAAAAGATTCGCTGTACTGTAAACTTAAAATGTTCATACTTTGTGTAATCATATTTTAATAGTCACATCATACTTCGCAATACATTTGTAATATAACGTCAGCTTCAAGCACAGAATGTTTTTTTCTTCATACCATAATAAACTGCCAGGGGAAAATTGTGTATATTTCATGTGCTCATTTCTTAGCTACAACGTTCTGTACCTGCCAGTATTTGAACTAATTTGATTTGCCCCCAGATGCTATGATGTCAATTTAGTTATGTGCACAAATATGTGTGCTTTAACAACCTTAACGCGCAGATAGCATCTAGAACTGTCTCATCTAACAGAACCAGCAGCCACCCCAGATTTCCAGGGCTGATGGGGAAAGTGAGCAGTACTGCCCTTCATCCCTCGCGTGCTGGAGGACATCACCTGGGGGATTGCGTTCACATTATCCATGCTGGAGGAAGGTGATGGGTGAGGTCAGCCCAGCCTGTGTGAACCCTTCCTCTCCAGAACGGTTTCCTCCAGAGCCAGGGACAGGAAGGAGCTCCTGAAGCTACAAGAGAGTAGGGCTGGAGGTCGGACAGGAGCGCACTGCTGGTCTGTTCCCAAACAGCCTGGTCCCACGAGGGGTGCGGGTGTTTGAGAAAGCAGGGCCAGGATGGGAGAAGCCATTTTTTCAAGCAAAAGAAATTGGCCCCACCAAACAGTTGCCCAAATTAAGCTATAAAGTCAGCGAGGCTATGAATGAGAAATAAATGGCTGCCTGCTTGCAGACAGCAGTGAGGGGATGAATGCCTCTGAATAAGTCTGTGACGGGGACAAAGGTGAGTTTGTTTGGCCATGGAACTTGGCAACGCTTCAGCAACTTTTCTGCTGTGAGCCATGCCCTGCTCTGAGTGTGGGCCTGGAGCCGGCACGGCACGCAGGGGGATGGGAGGACTGCTGCCCACAGGCATTTCTTTAGGATAGTAAGAAATATAACAAAAACAGCCTATTTTCATTCCTCATTTTGTTTTTGGCAGTGAACCTTTCAGTTGCGCAGAGCTTGGGTAACATGCTGGGTGGGAATGTCTTGTGAAGCCAACTCTTTCCCACCGAGTTTATGAAGCACTGTTTATTTTGTACCTGAGTTGTGCACCCATTTGTTTGCACTCTTTTTGTCTGGTGTCGGAGCTGACAGAGCTCCTCTGCTCTCCATCTCAGGCCCTCGTGTCTCAGCAGGGTGCTGTGAGGAGTCGCAGCTGTGCCACACTCTGCAGGTAAGTGCTGTGTGATTATCTGCGGTGCCTCTGTGGGTGATGGATCTCAGTGCACCTCAATGGCATGAGCCTGGGCTGCTCTTCTTCTGTGTGAGCTGTGGCTGTGGCTGGGCAGGATGCCTCCATGTACAGACTGGCCATGGGGAACCTCAGCAGCTGCAGCACAAGCCCTGCACCGCTGTTCCGCAGCAGTCTGTAACAGGCAATGATTCCATCACAATGAGTAGTCTGCTTTTATCCTGCAAAAAGTACCTTTGTACTTCGCCATCCCTTTTTCTTCTCTTGTTCAAGTGTGAAAATGCCCAAAGTCTGGACCTTCCTTTGCTTCCATGCTCCATATCACCAAGAGCAGTGGTGCAGCAGTAAGGCAGTAAGACTAAGCACATCGGCAGGGTCAGCCTGCGTGTGCTGTGGCAGCAGAGCACAGCTGGGGACACACGTCAGCTCAGCCTGCAGCCCAGGCCCACTGCATTTGCTGCTGTGGAAGCGCAGAATGGGTTTAGATTTCTAAAATAGTCACAGGAATGAAGCGTCCACTGTTAAAAGCTGTCATTTATTTCCCAAACAAGTTACGTCACCAGGCTGCCCTCGTAATTACAGCCATGAAAACAGAGGCAAAGCAGTAAGCTTTTTCCTCTTGGGCTCTAACATAACATCAACTACCTATAAAGGGCAGAATTTCCACAGTCTTGAGCTCACTAAGAGCTCATTTGTCTGAAAGGTTAGTGGCACAGGTAAGTCAGACTTTAAATTCTGTACTTACTATGGAAAAATCCTTGTTGATTGTATCAATCTAAGCCAGCCCATTTTTTACAAAGTCAAAACAGAAAAACACACTCATTCCTATAAAAAGAAGCACCCAGAGAGCTCCTAGGAACAGAAGCCACGGGAGCCCATCAAGCAACTTCCCTGTGCAGCCCAGCCCTGACTTATGCAGAACCTGAGCCGTGCTGCACGGTGACTCTCCAGGATTGATTACACGTCTTGCTTAAGAAGCTTTCAACAAAGGAAGCCGTGCTGATGCTGAAGTGTAAGGTCAAGTTCTCTCATGTAGGATGTTGTAAATCAGGAGCCATTCCACTGCCTGCAGCGAGGCAACCCCTGATTTATACCAGTCCGGGAGCCGGGGCGAGCACCTGGCAGGGGCTGGCACTCACTGTTGGTGCCACAGATGTGCCCATAGCCCATGGAGAGGGCCTGGAGCGGTGCCCAGCGCAGGGAAGGCAGGCGTGGGGCGGCGCAGCCTGCTGTGCACGCTGTGCAGGTGGCACAGCCCCACAGGGACACTTGTTCCTGCCACATCTACCCACCTCCCTATGTGAGCTGAGCTCGGGTTTTGGCGCTTAATAGCAATTTACTGCTCAGTTCAGCTCTGTTCCCTGCTATACATGTATAGCAACTTTGAAAAATATGAAGAAGAGTCTGAAAGAGGGCAGTATGTTTTAAATGCCAATAAGGATCTCTCTAAGGTGAGGTAAAACCCGAGTGCCAGTTGGCAGCTGCAGGAGTTACGGAGAACTGAAGGCTCTGTCTCGTCAAGAGGCCTCCTGTGTACGATGCTGAGCAGAGCTAGGGAAAGGCACCTGAGTGAAGATATCTGCCTTGAACCAGGAGAGCTGCACTTAATCACAGACATTTACTGTGGTCCCTCCCTGCTCGCTCAATGGATTTTGTAGCACAGCTAGGAAGGGAGGAAGGGAGGAAGGGAGGAAGGGAGGAAGGGAGGAAGGGAGGAAGGGAGGAAGGGAGGAAGGGAGGAAGGAAGGAAGGAAGGAAGGAAGGAAGGAAGGAAGGAAGGAAGG
>NW_024962270.1:15548850-15648816 GCF_019238085.1 Lagopus leucura | reverse complement strand
GGAAGGAAGGAAGGAAGGAAGGAAGGAAGGAAGGAAGGAAGGAAGGATCACTTGAAGTTCAAAGTTGGATTCGTATCAAAAAAGGGTGCTATCCTTTGGTTGTTCTGATGTTGCCTTAATCCACTTTCAAGGAGCAAAGGCAGTAAGGTTCTGCCCCAGCTTGGTTTCACGTCCCAGCCATGCTGCCTTTGATGAATGGCGGGGACAGACAAGAACGGGCTGCAGCAGGGGGTGAGGCAGCCTATTTTCACTCCCTGAGGGCAAATCAGCCCTAAGCTATAAAGTTGTGAGATCTCTTTTTTCTTTGCTACTATAGTGCTGTGCTTGACTCCATCCAGCTGCAGAAGCACACTTTGTTTCCAGTTCACACACTGCTCCTTGTCGTCCCTGCCTGCTTTGTATGGCAGCAGAGGAAACAGAATTAACTCGCAGACCAGGGCCTGTGCTCCCTTCCTCTTCTCAGCCCATAAATTCTTATTCTCTCTCACCTATTAGCTGGCTGCACTGTTTGTCTAGGCGGCTCCCATTAACCCCCTGTTTAAGTCTCACAATCTTTTATAAATATATATATTTCCCCATGCCCTTTCAGGGAGATTATGATGTGCACTTAGCAGTGGCGGACTGTGAAGCACAAAAGGCTAAGGACTCAAATCCCAAAGACGTTTAAGTACCTAATGAGGCAGACAGACAGCGGCAGGATTTTTCATGTGTGCTTAAGCAGAACTGGTAGCCATGTCTCGTGGCCAGTGGTCTGTATTACCTTTGGCTGCTGTGCGCACGCCCGGACTTGGTTTCGCAGTCAGAGGATTAGCTGACTGTTGTCAGCTAAGGTTGTTTCAGTACAGCCTGTAGCAGCCAAAATCTGACCATGAGTCAGGTTCCTTTGCGTCTTCATTTTCCAACCTCAAAGCCGGCTGGCTCATCCTGGCCGTGAGGAGTGCAGCCCGACAGGTAGACAGTGGGTGAGCCACTGGTTTCCCTGACCTTCTGCACAAGTTCTCTTTGCTCATCGCCTGGCTCGCAGCAGCCTGGGATGTGGCACACCTCTCCCTTCCAGAGGGACATGGGTGTAAGCTAAAGCCTGAGTGTTTCATTCCTCTTGGCCAACATCCCTGCCAACTGTCTCTCTGAAAGTGCCACTCTGTGTCTTGAAGAGTGAGTGCTGTCTTATTTCCGCTTCAAACCTACAGATCTTTGCCAAAGTTTTTGGTTTACAATTTTCCACGAGATGCCCCTTTGTATGCCTACATTCCCAGCCACTAAAACGTGCTAAGCCACACGTGGATCTACCAATACAGGTGTCCCTTTTGCCAGCATTATCCAGTTCATGTAAATGCTTCACTGTTTACCCGATGCTTCAGCTTGCAGGCATCTCCATGTTGACTGGTTTAAAAGCTCAAATGCCTGATACCTCTTGAGCTCCTTATGGATGGCTGACGTTCCCAAGAGTTTAGCAAGACACCGCCTGCAATCACCCTTGGCCTTGCACAAAATCAGACAGGGAGGCTCTTTTCATCTTATTGCACCTTGAGCTCTGATCCCAAATGTTTTCATTCTAATTGTCTGTTATTCCTGGTGTCGGCATCCACAACAAGCTTGAAAAGAGTTTTGCCTCTGGCTGTGGCTGTAGTGATAGCCGTAGCACCTCTTGTCCATATCCAAACACAAACTGTAAGCTATTCTACAGAGAAAATACATTCTCTATGTGTTTTATGCGGTGCCCAGTGCAATGCGACCCCGGTCTCTAGATGCTACCATAGTGCTACTAATAAATAATAACTCAACACAAAGATTAAGACTGCCACACAGAGACTTTCTGATTTGGTACATTAATTTCTTATTCTTTTCATGCTGTGAATGTAAGCTGTGGCTGGAGATACAAAGTGCTGTGAAGATTACTGTAAGTACTCTGATCTTCTGAACCTTGAATGGAGGTCGCTGTTGTATAATAAATTGCATTAAAATATAAATGAAAAGAAATCATGTACAATTTTTCCACCAAGAATTATTCACAGGAAGCTTCATGGAAGAAATGACTGTGTTAACTCCAATAAAAGCCATTATTTCTTTCAGGTGGCTGCTTGAAGCTTTGCTAATTGCCTGCAGCAACCTATATCAGAATCTGATGTAATTTTCAGGGCTTCCAAAGACCACGCTTGTCTCAGTGATTTTGTTTCACTCATTAGAACAAGTGAAGACATTCTGCTTCACAATAAAATTATTTTCTCCTATGCATCCAAATGTACTGATGGGGCAGCTAAGCTGATCCACAGCAGCACAGCTCTTTCAGTATCACAGGAATGATATTTGTTCCCATGGAAGTCAACAGGAAAACCCTTACTGCCCTAGCAGCTGTCAGAGCAGATTATCTGAGGCCTTAATGCACCATCTAAAAGGGTAAGTGCCAAATTTGGGGCCCTTCCCATTGCTTAATGGCCTCACAGTTTACTGATGTTGCCCATTTTACAGCCTTATCTGGTGGTTAGCACTCCAGCCATGCTTAGTTATGCTGAGTGTTCCTGGGGAGGGGTGATGGTACTTACCTGAGCTGAATATTTTGAGAACGGTTTTGGTAATTTACGCACTTGAGGTTAAGGAAAGTACATCAGTTTCTTAATGGTTTCATTCTGCAATTATCTCCTGCTCATATAGCTGTGAATAAGCACAGCCACATAAGTGGAACAGCTCAGTCTGGCGGGCTGCAGCTACCACTCACATGAGGATTCCTGCTAACACCTTGAGTGCCAGATTGTTTTTAACCCTGCCAATAAGTGGCAATTTCCTCTAACAATAGGAAAGAAAATTGCAGCAGAAAACCCATTTCTCCTCACCCACTGTGATACATTTAGGCAAACTGACTATGGTTGAGGGTTTCTTTTTTATTATAAAGAATAACACTTAAGAATAACAAGATTAGATCCATTTTCCCTACAAATCATAGCTGGGGTAAATATGAATTAAACCAGCGTCAGTTCAGCATGAGTTTTTGGAGAAGCCAGAAGAAACCACTTCTGTTAACAATGTGATACAAAATACTGTCATGAAAATCAAGCAAAAATATATTCTGATCTAAAAAATGCATGTTTCTATAGAGGAAAAAGGGCTTTCCCACTGCGCATCTTTCTACAGGCTCCCTGCAGAGCCCTGTGAACTCAGGATTCTTCATGTATAGCCTCTGCAGTCTGCTGCCTGGAATTTGACTGAATTTCGAAGCTAACCCCTATTTTAAGGAGAATGGCTGCTGAGAGGGGCAGCACTGCATTTACAAAATGCAAAAATACGCTGCTGTGAGCAGTGAATGCTTGTGGATTCCTGACCGACCCAGGCTGCCTGACCAATCTTGTTGCCTTATATGATGGAGTGACAGCATCAGTAGAGAAAGGAGGATACCCTCCTCTGATACCATCTACCTGGAATTCTGGAAGGCCTCAGATACGGTCTCACATTACATTCTTAACTTTAAACTGGGAAGATATAAACTGAAGGGGTAGACTCTTCATTGGGTAGGGAACTGACTGGATGGTTGCAGCCGGAAGGTTGTGGTCAACGGCCCTCTGTCCCGGTGACCAGTGCTATCTCCCAGGGGTCCATCTTGAGAGCAGCGCTCTTCAGCAGGGAGGGGATTGTCCCTCTCTGCTCTGCCCTCATGAAGTCCCATCTGGAGTACTGTGTCCAGGCCTGGGGCCCCCAAAATCAGAGAGACAGAGCTGCTGGAGCAGGTCCGCTGGAGGGCCACAGAGATCTCAGAGGGCTGGAACACCTCTCCTGTGAAAAAAGGCTGAGGGAGCTGGGATTGTTCAGCTTAGAGAAGAAAAGACTCCGGGGAGACCTCATTGCGGTCTTCTGATACTTAAGGGGAGGTTATAAACAGCAGAGGCTTTTCACACACTCTGATAGTGATAGGATGAGGGGGAATGGTTTTAAACTAAGGGAGGGCAGTTCAGATTAGATACCAGGAGGAAATTCGTTATGCAGAGGGCAGTGAGGCCCTGGCACCCAGAGCTGTGGGTCCCATCCCTGGAGGCACCCAGAGCTGGGCTGGGTGGGCCCTGGGCAGCCTGAGCCGGGGGGCAGCCAGCCTGTAACGAGGGGCTCTAATTGGATGATCTTTAAGGCCCCTTCCAACAGGAGCCATTCTATGATTCTATGATTCTATCAGCTGCTGGGACTTTTGCACTCTGAAACAAAGAGTACTTCTTTATCAAGTACAGATTAACTCTGTTCTGACAGCCTGCGTAGTGTTAATTGACATACGTAAAATAATGCTTAAAATAACTCCTACATGCTGAATTCTAAGGGATTCGGTGCTACTGTAGTTGAAGTGGTACATGTGTGAACCTTGTCAGGAACAGAAGGGAAGAGGGTTTTTTACACCGATAAAACTGATGCAACTGTGAGATAGTTTTACAAGGTATTTTAACTTTTACCACTTGGCTGCTGCTGTTTCAGCTGCCCTGCATCACTTGAATTCTTTTGGGATTTGAATGAAACCTCAGCCCTTCAGAGAAATTCAGTTCTGCTCAGACCAAAGCAAAGCACTTATCAGGTATTAGTCTGAAGGGTATTTCTGTTTTATGAGCTATATTTACACACTTAGCAGGTCACTTTCTGTTGCAATTTACATTTAAGTGCACTGGAAGCTTATTCCTTTGTGTGCTATTTAATTTAAGAGGATTTTCTTCTATTTCTCTTAATTTAGGACAGTGCTCTAATGGTGCTAAAATTAATTCTACTAATAGTTCTGGTAATTCGGTGGATATTACTAACTTCCATTCACTTGGTTCCTTTCAACCAAATTCATTCCAGTGCTTTTAAAACCTTTTACTTACTATGAAAATCAGATATGATGTATCTGAAAATGATCTGAAAATGTATCTGCCTTCCTCTGAAATGCAGCTACTTTTCAAATAAAATATACTGACTGCTTCTAATATTTGCGTGAAGGAGGTGTGTGATCTTTATTTAACCTGTGTATATAATCAACAAGGGCCTGATATTATTTCTCTCTGCCTTTGAAGTAAAAAAATCAGCATCTAACAGAAGTCTATCTACTAGCCACAGCATGTGTGTGTGTGTGTACACAGGTACACGTGCACACATCTCCCAGTTGTCATGTGCAGCCTTTGGCATCAGCAGTACTGTGCATGCAAAACCTGGGTGCCTGAAAACTGGCGTCTGCCCGCCTTCACAATAACAATAGCAAGTATGCAATTCAGGAGGTGCCTCTGAAAATGCTTCCCAAAATATAATTGCTATTTCCAGCCTTGGAAGTTGCAGGATCCAGAAATACAACAGGCCACTTATATAACTCACCTTACTGTTGTGAGTCAAGCAGCACAGGGCAGATGTTTTTTAGGGTGCTTCAGGGTGTTTTATTTGGTAATGTGTTACTTGATAAAGAAATGATTAGGCTAATTGAGGGAAAAGCTAGAAAGAAATAGGTTAAAGAGGTCTTAAAGTACAGCTTAAAATAATTAAATCTGGCAGTCTTTATTTAGCAGAGACAAAAATAAACATCAAGTTAGCAAACAAAGGACAGTAAAAGGAAACAAAGGGTATAAGTGGTGCAGCAAAAAAACCACTCATGTACACTATAGTTTGTAATATCTAAATTACAAATGGGGGGAAAATGTACACGTGTACATATGGACAAAAATATATACATTGTCTGGTTGTTTTTTTTTTGTCATAACAACTATCACTAAGTGAAAATTTTTGCTAGGTAGATGGATATAAATCATCTTTACTTTGACTTACAGGCTTGATTTAAAGATGAAGAATCCCCACTTCCATTTATTTTTGTCCCTCTTCTCTCCAGAATAGTGGGAAAATCTGTTAATACTATTATCAGGTACGGTTGTGCTCCCAAACTGCACATCATCAGCCTCATAATACCTAGGTTTTCTCTGGCATCTCCATTCTGTATGAGTATTTGTTATGCTTATTATTTGTTATTGTATTTAGTGCTACACAGCCCTGTTGTGGATCAGAGTAAACACAAATGATTCCTGCCCTGAAGTGCTTTACAGCCAAAGAAAAGGGAGAAAAGAGGAATACGGACAGGAGAGGCAGCACAAGGAATTGTGACTCTGTGCATTAGACATTACAAGAAAGAGAAGTTTTCAGTAATGTTTTGAAGACAAATGATCAGTAACTTTGTGGCTGTTTGGAGGATCCCTGGAAATCAAAGGCGGCCAAAAGAACATGCAGAGGCAGATGTTTAAACGTGTTACAGGTGGGCTGTGAAAACTGGCATCATGAGCCGAAGGGAGCTGCAGTGAGACCTCAGAAGCGAATGGAGATGGCAAGCAAGGTGAAGGCTATCAGGCCTTTCAAACTAAAAACACCTTAGTAAGAATCAACATGATAGAGTAGGCTGAGCCAGTGGAGAGAGGAAAAGAGAAATAATTTGGTAAAAATGACAGACTAAGAAAAATGGCCTTTGTAGCTGCATTCTCAGTGGGTATGAGCAAGACAAGGTTATATTTTCCAAGGCCAAAGGAAATGATATTGCAGCAACCGAGATTTGAGAAGATGGGAATTTTAGCTATATGGACAGATTTTGACATAGTCTAAAATAGAAAGGACTACAAAAAGGTCTGAGTCAAAGATGATTACATACAGGCAGATAATAGTGTAATAGATTGAATTCTTGTGGAAGAAGACACAGCACTATTTAACTATGCTGAGCTTAAAATGACATTAGAGTTCTCAATTAACCAGTTCTTATCCAGATGGTCCAGGGATTGGGTGGAGGTTGGAGTACTTGCATGCTGTCTGGGCTGATTATGACCAGGCACCATATGCTGCAATACATGAGGAACAGGCTCAGAATTGCAGAGACAGCCAAGAAGTGTCCCAAAAATTAAATAACGTATGCTCCTGCAGATCCACATAGCCATCGGGTGAATCACTGGTCAGATTCAGCTCACACCTTACAAGCATCTGACCATGTGGACGTGGGACTTGTGAGGCCCTCATGGCTGCATCCAGTAGGTGAAATTGCCACTTTAACATGGTAATAGTGACCCAAACCAAGAGTTTAGCACACCAGTGTGCATTAAAGAGGCAGAACTGAGCAGAAATTGTTGTTTGCACTGTGGCTGTGGCACGTGTTGTCTGGGGATAAAAGATAGACAAGAGAAACAATCCACAAGGAAAGGCCTGGTTACCACCTCCTGAAAGTTGGAAGGCATGAAAGAAGGCTTTCAGAAATGTGTTTGTAGATGGGTTACAAACGGAAGAGCGGGGAAGGAGGAAAACAGTGTCATGGGGCAAGGGTAGGGAATATTTGATCTGACAGATTAATGCGGAGCAATGGATGCAATCACTGAAGGCCACATGGGCACAAGGCTGCAGCAAGGATGGAACCAGTCTGGAAACAAACTGGGACACAAAATTGGGTTCCAGGAGTCAGCATTGAGTAATGCAAAAACAAACTTTTTATAGTGTCAGAGAAAAACTTTAAAATGTGACCTGAAGGAAACCCTGAAAGAATGATCCAATAAGGATCTGCAAGCACACACTTGCATTTATCTGGACAATCAGATGTGTACCTATATATATGCATATATATATGTTCCTTACTATGAGAGTGCTGAGGTGCTGGAACAGCTGCCCAGAGAGGCTGTGATGCCCCGTCCATCCCTGGAGGTGTTCAAGGCCAGGTTGGATGGGGCCCTGGGCAGCCTGGGCTGCTGTGAAATGTGGAGGTTGGTGGCCCTGCCTGTGGCTGGGGGGTTGGAGCTTCATCATCCTTGAGGTCCCTTCCAACCCAGGCCATTCTGTGATTCTCTGATCTGCAAGCAATACATTGATTTAGGAATCAACCAAAGCAAAGCTTAAACATCACATCAGTGAATTTTGTATTTTTTTCTTAAAAGGGTGAGGTCGGGATATCCTAGAGGAGAGCAGGCAGGACTGCCTGCACAAAGGCGAGGAGTCCTTCTCCTTCCGCCCACTGCTCGCTCCTGCTTGTCACAGCTCGCAGTTCCGCACTGCAGCCAGCAGGCCGGTGTGACGGCTGTGCCCGTGACCGCCAACAGCCGCCCATCCACCCCGCCGTCGCCTCCACACAGGACGCGTTCCCCGCCAGCCCCGCAGAGCGCGGCCTCAGCCGACACTTGCCAGCCACCGCCCCCCTCTCGCGAGCGCCGCCCTCCGCGACTACATCTCCCGGCAGCCCCCACGGCTCCCCAAGACCTACATCTCCCGGCAGCACCCGCGCGGCAGCATGGCCCTGCCCGGCGGGGCGGGCTCGCGGTGGGCGGGCCGCGCTGTCCGCCGCACTCGGGCCCGCGACGGCGACGGCGGCCGCGCCGCGGTGAGTCGGTGGGTTGTGCGCTGGGCAGCGCGGCGACCAAGGCCGGGCCCGTGCCGGCCTCGCGTTCCCAGCCCCTCCGGTGCCGGCCCCTCGCCGCCCCGCCTCCCTCGGTGCCCGCTTGCAGGGGCTCGGCTCGGCCTTCTCCGGCCCGCCGCCTTCCCGCAGGGCTCGGCCCGCCTCGCCTCCTCTTTCAGGGCTCACCTGTGGCCTCACGCGGCTCCCCGCGGCCCGGCGCTGTGACTTAGCTCTGAGGTACATTTGAACCGCAACCGTCGTCTTTGTCGCGATATGAGAACGTGCCGAGTGCCCCGTGTGCGGTCGCAGACTCGTGAGCCGCTCTGCGATCTGTTTATGACTGACTGAAGGATTGTTCTGGCGCGTGTGGCTTCCAGTGCACAGCGAGTGTTGCCAGCTGGTTCAGAGTAAGGAATGGCTCCGGAGATGACGGGTTGCTTTTGCTTGCTGATCTGCGTGCTGCAGGAGGAAGTCAGAGAAATATACCTGTGTGTGTATTGGAGGTGCTCGTGTCACTGAGGTGGCAGGAAAGGTCTCACCTGTTTTTTGTACAGAAAGCCGAAAGCCACCGTTTTCTTGAGCCTGCGTAGGGTAATGTGAAGCAACTGCTGAGATCGTATCGGTGTTGAGAGCTATTCAGTGGTTGTTCTCTAGAGCGAATATTGGCCTCTCTTGAGAAACACTAATCAGGACTGCATATGTTTAAAAAGCACCGTGGACGTCCCGCATGGTTCCTGTCTTGGGGCAGTGCTGTGCTCGTGGCTCACTAGCAGTCATGCGTTTGTCTAACAAGATTTGAAGGGGGCTAATCTCATGGTTTTGTACATTATCACTGTACAAATCTCTATCCTGGTAGCATTCTTTGTGGTTAAAAAGAGGTTCAGATGTACAATTACTAACAAAGCTAGCAAGTGCATCAAGCTTAAAAGCACTTTCGGGGCTGTATGTAGTTTCATTGTGTGGCAGAAATCACAAGAGATGAGATGAAGAGATGCTTTTAATGAAGGGCAGAGTTTTCCCTTTTTTCACTGTTTATCTTTCTGTGCTTGGTCAGCAATTGCTGCTCTTGGAAGCTTCATTTGGAAGGCAGGGGCTGTAACATCACCATGCTTGAGCAAGCTAGTGCTAAAGTATTCCTGATCCACAGAGTTACGGTGTTGACCAGACTAGTATTAACATAGAATGCAAGGCTGGTTTCATGAGAGCTAACTGTAAATCTTTAACAGTCTGGGTGCTCCTTTAAAGGAGACAACATTGATTTCTGCTAAGAACTTGAATTGTGTAGAAATAAGTTTTACTTCATAGTTTGTTTCTTCTGATTCCCCCTAATTCTACATCACCTTTCGTGTGAAATTCTTTCCAGAATGTATTTGGGAAAAGAAACAAATGCCAGTATTCATTGGAAACAGATGACAGAGGAAATGCTTAAGAGTGTGCAATAAGATGCTCAAAAATGTCTAGTGAACATAAGGTTGGTTAAAAGTCTTTGTTGTATTTACCCATTAGAGGCATTTCAGAGCTGTCTATCT
Source organism: Lagopus leucura (assembly GCF_019238085.1). Classification (NCBI taxonomy): domain Eukaryota; kingdom Metazoa; phylum Chordata; class Aves; order Galliformes; family Phasianidae; genus Lagopus; species Lagopus leucura. The sequence continues at coordinate 15,638,949 of NW_024962270.1, read as the reverse complement.
TAAAGATTCAGAAGCTCTTCTCAGTTCCAACAACTTGATGCCAAACTTGCTGACACAAGAGAAAACTGAAAAAGCACTAGAACTGTTTGTTTGCTTTCTCCAGAATGTTTTAGTGGCAGCTGTTCTGGCTTTGTTGGTTTGTTTTTTTTTTTCCTTTCTGACGTTATTTTAAAAGCAGTGTCAGATGGAGTACTCTGCCAGCTCTAACAGTGCCTTCATACCTGTCGCATTCCTGTCAAGGGCCAGCTGCAGCACAAAGTCAAATGTTTGAAAGTTGAAGGATGACTGCTGTGTTGCCCTTTCATCCCACACTGAGGCAAGCGCCTCTGTTTTCTACAACTGAAATGACTTACTAAACATGGAAGCTTCTGGGAAACTAAAAGCAAAAGTGTTTGCAAGAAGAGCAGGTTACACTTTTTGTAAGAGAGGATGTGTGCTTTTCAAAATAAATCTTTGCTGTGTGATTGCAGATGATGAATGGAAGGGTTGTATGCCAGAGGCTGTCTGCTCTGTGACTGGAACCATTAATGCTTAACATACAGAGGCAGGTGTGAAATATGAAAGTATCCATCTTTCTGTATCAGCAAAGCTCCAGCCTGCTGCTTGAAAGAGCACGCCCAAAACTGTGGTGCTGCCTGAAGGGTAATTTAGGCAGGGGCTCCCAATTTTTCCCTTTTTTGGGGGTGAGGCAAAGAACTGTTTCTGAGTGGCTTCATCCAAGGCCTTAGCCTACTTCTTTTCAAACGGGGATGAGCTCAGAGTAGCACCTTCTCTGTAGTGTTATGTGTAGTATTCAGAGAAGGAATGCATGTAGTGGAAGAGGGAACTGGGCACAGCAGGCAGAAGACAAGGACTTTGATGCGTCAGTTGTACGTGTTCTCAAAGGAAGGTTGGTTAGAATGACACCCCCTTTTCAGGCTTTCCTCCATTGTATTTTAATAGAGTGTATCAATGTACAACAGTAAAATTTTCAATTTCTCCTGTGGAATCAGAATTGTAGGGGTTGGAAGGGACCTCTAGAGATCATTGAGACCAACCCCCAGATCACCAGTTAAATCTTTAGCAGTGGAGCTATAGTGGCCCAAGGGGATATCTTTCAAGGGGAATGAGCAGAGAGCAGCTGAAGATTTCCTTAACAAAAAACTCTGAAGCTGTTTTCTATCCCATAGGCAATTCCTGTCAACTGCATCAGCTTTCGACAGTGTGGGAGGTATACATTTCCTGCAGGGGATGCAAAGTAGAGAAAATAGTTTGGGTAGGTTTAGAAAGCCGCGGATCAGCCTCCTGACATCAGTATCCTACAGATGTAATGTTGATTCTAGAGGTAATGTGACAAATGATTCCTAAAAACCATTCGCTTCTGTCCTGCCGCATAATCTATCGTGATTTAAAAGCTGCTTATTGTCCAGGGCTCGTGGATATAAGGAAAACTACTGCTTTCTCTGATATGCTCACGTAACTGAACCTCTGCTTCAGTCACCAGAATGAATATTAAGAGCAAATCAGGAAAGCAGACAAATCACAACAAATGGAAGGTGTTACCCATAGAACAAATACAGGAAAAGCAATGAACAAGAGGGGGCAAAAGTAATTGCTGGCATATCTTACGAGGAACACACCTCCAACAGACGCTAGAAACAAGCTTTAACTAATAATTCTATTTATTACAACAAAGTAGGTGCTGTTTTTCCTTGTTGCTGTGATATAAAGCATGAGAAGTATCTGACTAACAGATCAAAGTCCATCTGCAGGAAGTTACTTAGCGTCCCTTAGTGTCCCTGATGGCTTCTGCCCTACTGTATCATCTTTCTGTGAGAGAGCTTGTAATTATCCTGGCTGGCATTTTTGCCAGAAAGAAGTCAGGGTTTTCACCTTAAGCTGTGCTTTTGGTGTAATTTGAAAGGAGGAAGCGATTGGGTTGATAATTGGAAAAAGTGATGTTTTGAACTTGTGTGTGAGGTCTTGCTGAAAGTCATGAATTATTTTGAAACTAGAATGGGAGTTTAATTCCGGGAGAGGTGAAGACAATAAAGAAAGCCTTCAAATGGAGGTAAGAAAAATATCAAGACAGAATTGCAGCTTGCTTGCTTGCTTTCTCCAGCTGTTATTCAATACCTGCCTTGCTTGTGCAAGCTACATGATTTTTTTTTTTTTTAAACAAAATTTGACTTTAGGAAAATGCTAGGGCAAACTTTTTTGCCAAATGCTGCCATTTGTGTAACTAAATTGTCAGGGTGTTATTTTTTGTTTGTCCGAGGTCTTCATTCATATGTGTTCCAAACTGCCTGGTGTAGTGATGCCTATAGAACAGGAGTGTGCAGGCAGCTGGCATGCTGCTGCTTTGTCTCCAGGGTTAGTAGTCACTTGTGTCATTGACTTCTCTTCCTATGCAGCTGTTCATGCTGACTTCTTTGGGGGTAGTGGCACAATGACTTGCCCCTTGTAGGTATGGGGCATGATGGGGAACTAGAAAATGCTGTTTAGGGAGAGGAAGCATTTCCTGTTTCTTCAGAAATGTAGCACTTCACCGTGTGAACTACAGCTTGCTGTTCACTCTCTAGCAGAGAGCTGGCATCATCAGCAATGCTGGAATGCGTTTTTCTTAAAGGTGGAGCAGCCTGCTGGAGCATTTGCTTCCAGCAAACAGGTAGCTCCAGATTTCGGGCTTTTTTCCTAAGTGGTGCTTTTTTTTTTTTTTTCCTTCTGGAGAATGCAGCCATCTTTTATATTCCATTACTGATGAATTTGATTAACTGACTTAGAAACTTCCTTGCAGGAGGGCAAGCACTACTGTATGTTCTGCACACACGGTATCCCCTGAGGCTCGTACCGCTGACATGCTTTTTGTGTTCTAGTTACAGCTTGAATTGAGAATGCTTTCAAAGAGACTTGAAAGCTCAGATGCTTTCCCTAGACAATGCAGACTTACTGAGTGCTTACGGTAGGGGAAGATCACTTAGGCGCTGAGAGAGAAGAACTGCTAGTGGCACAATCCCTCTGCGATCAGTAGGATCCTAAGGAAGGGTGAAGGCTGCAGACAGTTCCTGAAAGGTTATGCTAGGAAGGATTTTACACCCCATCTCTGTGACTGCAAAGTAGAAAGAGGAGATCCTGTGGTCTGGTAATCTGTGCTGACTGCCCGGATGGAAGCATATGACTTGATGTCCAAAGGGGTTTTGTTGATGCATGGGATAAATATGATCTGCCCTTGAACTCTGACAGTAAGGAATTGTAAATGCTGTTTGAAGTGGTGTAAGAGAGCCTCTTGCTGTTGAAGTGATTCTTCTCACAGGTAGGGCAGTTTTCCTTATGCGTGTGGACCTTTCTTTCTGATTAAGTGGTGTAGCAAGTAACTGGTAGTTGTTGCTGACAAGTAATAGATGTGAACATAACTTATGGCTATTGAGTGAAACATTAGGTTGTAACATTTAATTAGTTTGTTTTGATACTGGAATGCTCTGCCTCGCGTTTTTTGTGTGTGGCTTTGTTCAGCTCTGTGGATGTCTGATACCTTGTTTTGTTTCCATTGCTGAGTTCCTTTGCACTGTGATATACCTGGCTCAGTGTGTGCACAGGAGATGCAGCTACTTCTGCAGACCTGGTTGCTTGGTTTTGGCACTTTGATCTCGCAGCGTTTCTATGGTTGGTTGGGGCTGTTTGGGCAGGGAGAGCAGGTGGCTGGCAAACTGCCTTTGTTGCTGCATAGCTTTCTTGTGACTTCTGTGTTCTTGTATTTATCTAATACTAAAGCTTTATTAACCTTCAATGAGATGAATGACTGCTGTTGACTTCATTAGATTAAATGCTCATTAATGAATGTTAAAGATGCTGATACTTATTTCAGTGACTCTGGTATGGTAACTTAGATGCTGTTGCTACTCTGACCTTTCAGCACTGTTTCTTTTACTTTTTCAATGTATTTTTTATTTTTTAAAGGATTTCTGTTCCTTTCTTCTCGCACGCCTCATGTTTTTTTTTTCTCCTCACTTTGTGGTTCTCTTAACCTTGCTTCTGTCTTACTAATTCCTGCAGTTCTGCACTGTTCTGTATGTTATTCCTGACAACCAGTGTGTTGCATTGTATTTGTTCTCTGCAGTTGTGGTTCTGACAGATGTTTTGTTTTAAGGATATTGACTTTACTGCATGCTTCTAATTTTGTCATGGGAAACAACACAGTGTGTTCATACCAGCTTTGTAAGCTGTTGTACAGAGGGCACTTTGTCATACAGCAGTATCAGAGTACCTTGTTATTATAAATCTGTTTCTTCATGCTTTGATTTTTCCACTTGATTGAGAGTGCAAGTGCCTTTTTTCTATTTGTTCATGCTAACTTATGCTTCCTTCAAACACAGCTGGTTTTTTTGTTCTGTTTAAAAAGAAAAAGCTTACTAATCCTATATTATTTTTCTTCTCTTTGAACTGATTCCTGATTTGGCATGAAAGTAAGTTCAGTTTTATCTAGACTGGCAGATGGAGTCACTCATTTAAGAGCTGCAGTACATGTCTCGATCACTTTGAGTGTCCTGATAGTAACCGATATCACTTTTTCTGGAAGTTGCTTGAATTGTTCTCTGAATTGCTTTAGCAGCAGTTGGTGAAGGGGCTTTGTTAATTTTGTATCTGTGTGATTAGGAGAGCCCTTTGAGGTGCACAGATTCTTCTGGTTTCTTCCTCTGGAGCAGGTTTATGAGAACCCTGCTGTTACCTTGTGCCATGGTTACCTTTGTGTGACAGTACAGGATGAACTGCTCTGTCATCTTTGGGAGGTCTTGGAGAATGGGGGAGGTGCCTGAAGACTGGAGGATAGCCAGTGTCACTGTGGTCTTCAAAAAGGGCAAGAAGGAAGATCCAGGTAATTGCAGGCCTGTCAGCCTCCCCTCTGTCCCTGGAAAGGTGATGGAACAGCTGTGCTGGATGCCATCTCCAGACAGCTGGAAGAAAAGGAGCTTATCAGGAGCAGTCAGCATGGGTTCACCAGGGGGAGGTCGTGCTTGACCAACCTGGTAGCCTTCTATGATGTTGTCTCTGGCTGGGTGGGTGGGGGGAGAGCAGTGGATGTAGTCTACCTTGATTTTAGAAAGGCATTTGATACTGTCTCCCACAAAGCTGAGGAAGTGTGGGATAGATGAGTGGACAGTGGGGTGGGTTGAGAACTGGCTGACTGGCAGAGCACAGAGGGTCATCGTTGGCGGTGCAGAGTCCGGTTGGAGGCCTGTAACCAGCGGTGTTCCTCAGGGGTCTGTGCTGGGTCTGGTCTTGTTCAACATCTTCATCAATGATCTTGATGAGGGGATGGTGACCACCCTCAGCAAGTTTGCTGATGATACGAAGTTGGGAGGATTGGCTGACGTGCCTGAAGGCCGTGCTGCCATTCAGCAAGACCTGGACAGGCTGGAGAGCTGGGCAGAAAAAAAACAGACGAGGTTTAACAAAAGCAAGTGTAGAGTCTGGCGTCTGGGGAAGAATAATTGCATGCACCAGTACAGGTTGGGGGATGAGCTGCTGGAGGGGAGCTCTGCGGAAAGGGACCTGGGTGTCCTGGTGGATGACAGGTTGGCCATGAGCCAGCAGTGTGCCCTTGTGGCCAAGAGGGCCAATGGCTTACTGGGGTGCATTAAAAAGAGCGTGGCCAGCAGGTCGAGGGAGGTGATCTTCCCCCTCTGCTCTGCTCTGGTTAGGCCCCATCTGGAGCACTGCGTCCAGTTCTGGGCTCCCCAGTACAAAAAAGACAGGGATCTCTTGGAAGGAGTCCAGCGGAGGGCCACAAAGATGGTGAAGGGCCTGGAGCATCTCTGCTATGAGGAAAGGCTGAGTGAACTGGGTCTGTTCAGCCTTGAGAAAAGAAGACTGAGAGGGGACCTGATCCAGGTCTATAAATATCTAAGGTGTGGGGGGCAGAATGGCGAGGCCGGACTCTTTTCAGTGGTGAGTGGAGACAGGACAAGGGGAAACGGCTGGAAACTGCAGCATAGGAAGTTCTGCACAAACATGCGCAAGAACTTCTTTACAGTGAGGTGACGGAGCACTGGAACAGGCTGCAGGGAGGTGGTGGAGTCTCCTTCTCTGGAGATGTTCAAGACCTGCCTGGATGCTGACCTGTGCGACCTGCTGTAGGGAACTGCTTAGGCAGGGGGGTTGGACTCGGTGAGCTCTGGAGGTCCCTTCCAACCCCTACAGTTCTGTGACGCTTCTGAAAAACCTTCTGTCAAACATTTGGTTTCACCTTAATGAGAAACCTGATTCTGAGAAACAGAGCTGATTCTAGTGCTTGACTCTCAAGGATCATTGAGCCCAGCTCTTGCTTCCACACAGTTTTGTCACACTTGTTACTCCAACTAATCAAAAACTTTAAAAGCATTTTTTCCAGAGTGTTAGTACATTGCTGGAGGGTCAGAAATATGAAATGCCCAGGAAGTGCTGCTCACAGTAATGTACTTGATGCAGTTTACTCGACCTCAGATATTTGTGATGTTAATCCTATGACAAATGTGCATTGTATCCTTTGAACACAATCTGATGCTTTATACACATACGGATTTGGACCCTTGAACTGACTTCTTAAAGTCTGGCCTCCAGTGTGTGACCTTCCCAATGTTGTTGTGCCTGCATTCCTATGAGCCTTAGGAAGCACAAGTGTGAGTGTGTTCTTGAATGGAGTTACAGATCCCAAGGAACTCAGCTGTTGTTGTAAGATGATTGGAGCCTGCATTTCTTGGTACTGTTACTGTAGTGAGTTCAGGTAGTTTTAACAGAGCTTTGTTTATTAGTTCAAGTCCAGTAAAATGGCTTGGTTCCCTTGCTGTGCTAGATTGAAGGGAGAACGCTCACCTGAATAGCAGATATTATCTACGAAGTTGTCTGACTTGGTTTTGATTTTATGGAGTTACTTAATTCTATTCAACTGCTGGCAAATGTGCAATTGCACTTTTGTGCAAGTGTATAAACAGGTGTTATTGGGCAATAAAATGTGTTTGAGTGGAAAACTACGTGCAGGACTTTCTTGTGTGGAAGGACTGCTGCTGCTCTGTGATAATGAGAAAGCTGCTGCTGATGTAAGGCTAAATGAAGGACACTTGTGAATTGTGCTTGGCAGCATTGGGCAGGTGGCCAGAAAAGGTTTCTACAACTTGGCAGAAAAAAAAAAAAATATATATATATATTAAAAAACAAAATTCATGTTAATTTTAAATGTTTTTGAAAACTTGATTGCTCTTGGGAGACAGAGGAGTGCCTCTTTGTAGGTGTATCCTTCAATGGACATGAAGTTAAAAATGAGATCTTGATCTTGTTGTCGCTTGAAAATTGCGGAATCAGAGTAGTTTGGGTTGGAACTTCAGGGATGTCTCATTCAAAGCCAAGATCACAGCCTTGAGATCAGACCTGACTGCTCACAGCTTTCTTCTGCTTGCTCTTGAACCTCTGAAGGTAGACAGAATGACAGAATCACAAGGTTGGAAACGACCTGCAAGATCATCCAGTCCAACCCCCCTCCCATTCCTATCAGTACCCCAAGCACTAAACCATCTCTCGTAGCTCCTCATCCAGGTGCCTCTTGAACACTGCCAGGGATGGCGACTCCACCACCTCCCTGGGCAGCCATTGCAGTGCCTGACCACCCTTTGAGAGAAAAAGTTTCTCCTAATATCCAACCTAAACCTCCTCTGGTACAACTTCTGGCCATTTCCTCAGGTCCTCACCTAGACATGGTGACATTTCCCATACCTACCAGCCCCTTGGTCATGAAAGTGTTGCTTTTGTTTTGTTTTTCCTTCCTTTATTTTCTTCTGCTTTATATCAGGATGGAATCTCCTCACTTTCAGTTGGTTGCATTTTGTCATTCATCGCCTGGAGCTCTGCCTGGTCAGTTTGCACCCCATGGGTTGGGTGCTGGCTGAGGCCCCAGCCCTGGGCGCTCACCCGCTTCTGGGCCCAGCTCCTCCCACAGCCGTGTCAGCACACCTTGCACCAGGGCCAGATGTGGGTGCTGTTCTCTGTGCTGACTCATAGGTGCCATGTAGAGAAGAGTGAAATTAGCTGACTGTGGTTTACTTAAAAGTAATAATAATCAGAATGCATGTAGTTATGCACATGCTGTGTAGTTTTAGGGCTTTTAAAGTGTGATTGGCTTTAAAGTGAAACTTAAGTAGTGCTGCAAGAATTCTTCTGTTAGTGCTGCTGAACCAAGTGAACTAACCTGAACTTTTTTTAATGGAATATTCAGTGGTTAATAGAAACAACTTTGACAGATGACTGACCTCCAGTGCATATTTATTCAACTCTAATTAGCTTTGAATAAGTCTAATTTACATTACTGAAGCACTGGAAATAAAACAGAGTAATTGATTATAATACTATAATGAAATAATGCATAGAAATGAGAGTCAGTGAGTTCACGCTCTCAGAAAAGTGTGCTCAAAGGAAAGGTTGGAAGGATGGCACGCAGCACCAGTGGTTCCCAGAGCACACCTGGCAAGGCATGCTGGGGAAGCACCGCGCACCGCATGTAGTGCCACAGCTTGGTCAAAGCATAGTGCGCATGTTGAAGAAAGCAAAGAAGGCAGCTTAGGGCTTTTAAAACTTTGTTCTGTTCCCTTGTGAGCAGCGATGGCACTGTTGGAAGCAGTGTTACATGGCAGCAGGCAGTTGGGCTGGGCTCCAGGCACTGAGCAGTGCCACAGTGCTCAGCTCACACCCTGCCAGAGCTGCCACCTGCATCTCTGTGTGGACAGCGAGCCTGGGCTGCCAGCTCCCCGCTGCAGGCTGCGTCACTGTTTTGCAATGCACATCTCTTCAGGGCAGCCGCATCTTTCCCAAAGCACTTCTCTAGGGCTTGTTTATGCTGGCTTGCTGCACAGTGCTGGTGCAGCTTCAGTAGCTCCAGTAGAACAGCTGCATTGCTGTGGAAGAACTGGGGCTGCTGTGCTCAGCTGACTTCTGCACCTTCCTCTCTGCCTCGCATGCTGTTTTTCACTTAGAATGTGAACAAAACAACCACTTCATGCTAAAAATATAATGTTCCCATTATTGTTGCAGTACCTTCAAAGGTTGTTTGGATCTTTTGCAGTACCATCTTTTGCTATTGCATGCACAGGAGTGCTGTAATGTCACTGTGAGCCTGCTGCCATGCGGGAAGGAGCATAGGCTGGTTTGTTCTGGTGCAGAAATCTGTACAAACCAGGTTTGTTGCGTAGTAGGGAGAGAAGGGGCTTATTTTAGGCTGAAAGGTTGTGATATTGTAGCCTGAAGTCACCTACTGCTGCTCTCCCTCAAAATAGTAGCTCTGAAAAGTTCTGTGCTTTGTCACTTTGGCTTGATGAACAGTGTGCCTAACGAATGGGAAGCGTGATGTGAGGTGAAGGTACTGTTGGGAGTAACTTCAGCTGTGAGAATTTTCCCCATGCATGTCTTAGAGATCTCCTGTGCAGTATCAGGAAATGGTAAAGAAGATTAATGCTGTATTATGCAACTCTAATTGATATCACTTTTAAAAAAGCCATTTTTTGGTAAGGTGTTGTGGCTGTTCGGCCCAAAGGCTGAACTGTCTTCCTTCTGCTGGGCTCACTGAAGTTTCAGTTTAGGAAATGGGAGATTGTTTTTAAATGCTTTCGTTTTGCTAAGTGAAAACTCTCAGTACAAATGCTCCACATGGATTGCATCTCCTTGCATGTGTAGCCTGCACCTTAATGCACGGTAATGCTTGTTGACTTGACTAATAATAGTATACAGACAACTGAATTGGAGCATCCTGCTTGAGTCAGAGTGCATGGGAACAGATTTTGGAACTATTAATGAGTTTCTTGTTAGATTTGGGTGCTTCTAAGTAGTGGCCTCGAATCACGAGACATTTTATATATCTGTATCTATATATAGATATTTCATTTTTTTAATGAATACCAACTTGCAAGATATTACTGGGGGCTCTTGGTGTCCAAAGGCTCAATCTCCTGTAAGCAGTGTGTATTCTAAAAAGAAGTTTAATTCTCCAATTTGTGCTTTCTCATCAGATACTCAGTATGGCCTCATCATCAGCGCCTAAATATAATTCACACTCCTTGGAGAGCTCCTCAATTAAAAGAGTAAGTGTAACTTCTTCATGTTTTCTGCATCAGGGTTCTCAGAGGTTGAATATGGAAGATTGTGGATGGAAAACTGAATACTTGAAATGTTGTTTGTGTTTTTCTTGATTGTATGTACTTAATTTTCTTGCTAAAGCTTTAATGAAGTTAAGTAAGCTGGTTTAAATATTGTCAGAGTGGATGGGTGAAACAATCTGGAATGCTAGTTATGAGTCTCCTTAAAGTCAATTCTAATACACTTACTGTTATCTTTGCTTTCTGCATTGAAATATTTTATGGTATATTTGCAAATTTTAGGCCATTCTATGCTGCAGAAACATTCTGAATTGCAACTGATCAGTTACTTCTAGTCATTTGGTTGGCCTCCTTTTTAAATGTTGATTTTTAGTGGGAAATGCTCGTGTTAAAGCAGGCTAAATGACATTCCCCCTTGCCTTTTATTGTGGTGTGGCTGCGTGCAAGAAAACACAAACTAAGTTTTATTTAGCTTTTTAAACATTTCTTCAAAAACAAATTCAGTGATCTTTAAGAATGATTAACAACTGTGTGAATTCACAACTACTACGTTCTGTCTGCTCATTGTGATTACGTTGCTTAAGTGATTTCATTTTTAAGCTTGGAAATTTGGAAAATTGTATATAGAAAATGCATAGAGAAATAATGGTATAGATGTTTAATTCCTATGTTCTGCAGATAGGTTTAACTGTTTCTTTAGAATAAGAGACTAAAACTCGCTGATCTGACAGAGCTATTCAAGCTTTAAATAATTTGCAGTTGAGGATAGGGGTGTGTTCCTCTTTTGGTTCAGCTTGTAGGTTTCTACTGTGGGTAAGGCTTTTCTTTCCTATGCAGAAATTACGGATTTTTTTTTTAATCTGGAAGTTGTAATAATTGTAAATAGAATATGATGTACTGTTCTACTTCTCTTTCTTTAGACTCTAAAAGATGGAACTAACTGGGAAAAAAGTGACGAAATACCCCGTCTGCCAGGAGAGACTAGAGTTACAGGTATGAGGCCGTATGGGCTTGAGAGTCTGGTATGGGTGTGTGTGTCTTGGTGGCTTCTTCCCATAATCTGGAATGGTTTGGACTGGGGCTGAAGCTATGTTACAATGTCATGAATTAGTTTTTTCAAGTAATCAGAGGATTTTTATCGCACTTTGCAAATAGTAATTTTTGAAGACTTTGAAGTCTTTGTTTCCATATGCTGCAGCAGGTTCTCTAACGCAAAGAAATTCTAAGTCAACATGTATCATTATTTTGTATGTGGACCAGGTAATATCTCATGACATAATCCATCTCTTCTGGAGTCAAAAGATGCCACACATACATGCCACACAATACTGCATTGGTATCTTGTGCAGTGGTGTGCAGCTGTAGCCCCAGCTGTGACTACTGCAGGTGCAGCACAGTGCTTCCTTCACACAGCATGGTGTGCACTTAACTACTGCACACTTGTTTGCATTGCCGCATGGTATTGTGGCATGAAAAAGATTAATATATTAAGGGCTGTGGTTCCTTACTTGATACAGGCTCTTCCTGGGCTACAGCCTTACACTCATGGAAGTTTGCTGTTAGGAATGAGAATCCAACTAAAAGACATCTCTTATTTGCAAAACTGCTCCTTCCCTCCAACCCAAGTATTTGTTCTATTAATTTGTAAGCCAGTCTGGCTGAGAGGAAACCAAAATAGTGATTCAAAGGAAGTACCTGTGTGTTTAATGAGGAAAGTTGGGAAGGCATGAGGATGTGGCTGAAGGAAGAATGTTTGATATGATCCTTGTGACAATTATCTCTGCTTTGGGGGAGAACACTGGAAGGATGGTGCTTGTTGGGGAAGGCAGGTAAGCAGTGTGAGTTAAAGAAATGAGTGGACAAGGGGAAACAGGTTGTTTGCATTACGTCATTAAGGCTTTAATGGAAGACTTCAGTTAGATATGGTTTGTTGGTTTTTTTTGAGTAGTATGTGTTGGTGCTCACTGTTTAACCATCCTTGCTGAAAGTGCAGGTGGCCCTCCTGCAATTGATTGCCTCAAATTGAAATGTAATGGTTCTCTTCAGGGTGGAGTTCCTAAACATGTCACAGCATGAACTACATACTCTAATGCAGGAGGATTGGTTAGGGGGCACTGAAAGGTGTGATGGTCAATGAAAGAGTGTATTTGTTCTGGGGTGGTGAAGAAACAAGTTCAGTGGTCACAGGGAAGTTTAAAATCTCTTCACTCTGTGTCCTGCCCTTTCCTACACAGTGCCAATAGGAACACCAGTATAGCTGGGGAAAGCTAATGAAACCTACTGGAGGATCTGGGGCAAGTTTCTTATAAGAAACTTTATAAGAAACATTTTTTTTAATAATTTCAGTGGATAAAAGTCAGATTTATTACTTTAATTCATTCAGCTTTCTTTAGAATGACTCTTATGAGTACATCTGTCTTTATTTTACTGCTGTTTAATTGATGTTTTGCTTAGATTTGATTTTTTTCTTCTCCCAATGTTTAAGAAATGCTGCATTTCTTACAGACAAGGATGTTATTTACATGTGTCCTTTTAATGGCCCCGTTAAAGGAAGAGTATACATCACAAACTATAGGCTGTACCTAAGAAGTGTGGAAAACGTGAGTAATATGCCACAATTACTTCTGAGGGATGAGTGAATTTTAAAGTCTCTTCTCTTCAACCCCTTTGCTGCCTTTGATTTACTTTGTGGCCAGTTCATTTGCTTTCGCTTTGGCACACGTATGCTTGAATTGCACAGGAGGCTTTTTGCTTGAAATGGTCTGTAACATTTGTAATAACTATGTTGTAATTGTTTAATGGCTGAGCAGTAATTGCCTTTGTGCCACTGAGAAATCCTTACAGAAATGGAAGCTCTTTGAAGTTGAGTATGTTGTAAATATGATTTTTTTTCATGGTGAAACTACAGTTTAAGCACTTAGTGAACTGGGAACTCCTTGTCTGTTGGAGCTTTTTTTGGTAACTGTTCCCTTCGTGCTTGCTCTGTGACAGAGCAAAGGCAGCAACCAGTGATGTGCACTACTTCTTGAAATGGCTGTCAGTAAACTGCAGTTTTGGTTGTCCTTGCTGTTGGAAGAACATCATGTGGGTGGTAGGAGTAGTAGTGTGTTCAATAAGCAGCATCAGAAAAGAAAACGTGCTTGTTGTCTATTTCCATAACTCATTAAAGAAACAAAACAGCACACATTTATAGGATTACTGAAGTGAGATCATTGTGGTTACAACTCACTTTTCTTTAGTGATTTCTTCATTTTGTACTGCTTTATTCTGTATGTCAGTGGAGCAGGCATAGCAAGCAGAGGGAGTTAGAAGTATGTAACAGATGACATCTTTTTGGGTGCTGCCACATTTTCTCCTGCGTACTCTGCCTTATGGCATGAAATATCCAATTGTACAGGCTATGGAAATGATGCTCAAGGCTGTCGACCATAAAGACTTTGTAATATGTTGGAAGAGGAGACTTGATCAGACCCAGAAACGTACTTTTGCTTGCTGTGTGTATTTTGTTCTACTGTGGTATGCATAAGAACACTTTGCCTAAGTTGTCTTCTCAGATTAATCCTCTCCTTACCCAAACTTTCATTGCAGGATCCAGTTGTGGTATTGGATGTTCCACTGGGTGTGATTTCAAGGATTGAAAAAATGGGAGGAGCTTCAAGCAGAGGAGAGAATTCTTATGGATTAGATATAACGTGTAAAGTAAGACTTTTCAATAGTTCAATGGGAAATGAAATCTGCAGATTCCTTTTCTCGCTGTTTACCTACTTACAGGAATGAGAACTGTGTATTCCTCACAGCTGAATTTAGAAATAGAACTGGACAGGGAAGTACCTTTGTATAAAAGGCTGTGGCCTCTGCGTGTGAGGGAGGGTTTGGTCTTCATTTCCTAACTGCTGTTTGACGAAAGATTTTGCACAGCAGTGTTAAGGTATTATTCCTGAACCACTTAATTATTTCATAGGATCTAAAAGTAATTAAAAAATAAAGTCTTTGAAGTCACCTCAAGCAGGTTTTCTAAGCAAAAACTGAAGAGCAGATGTAATGGATTTCTCTATTTCCTTATTCTTGCAAAAAAAAAAAAAAAAAAAAATCGTTGCCATAAAAAAAAATAAAGTTGGGGGGAGTTTCCAGTGGGTGAATCAGGGTCTTTTATTTGACTTGCAAATGGGGTATGTACACACACTCACTTTTTTTCTCTGTAGTTAATGTACAGATTGTCTTCTCATTGCTACCTTCAGAAGCAAGCAACTTGGGGCAGTGTAGTCTAGAGCAATCACTGGCAAATTTTCACTTGGAAAACATTGGGTAACTCCCATCCTGCAAGCATTCAGTAGCCTATGGGTTTTGTTGTTTTTTTTTTTTGTTTGGTTTTTGTTTTTTAGTGAATCATATGGAGTCACTTTGGGTGGCTTTATGCCATAGCAGTGTGTGCACCATACAGAATTGATGCCACATTGCAGAATTCTTAAGCTCACCTTTGTTTTGTGTGATAAGAAAAAAAAAACCTGAGCTTTCACAGCAGTTTGAGGGGTGTTGCAAGCAGATTCTGAATCTTATTTAGTGTGTGATACAACATTTGTCCATCAGATAGGAGTATCTTGCTGCCTTGGCTCTCTTAACAGCTAATGCCTTTGTTTTAGGATATGAGAAATTTACGCTTTGCATTAAAGCAAGAAGGGCACAGTAGAAGAGATATATTTGAAGTCCTCACAAAACATGCTTTTCCCCAGTCACATAACCTGGTAAGTTGCATTACTTATACTACTGAATCATCTTAATGTAGGATTGTTGCCAATTAACTTTAACTGTTGGCCTACTAATGGATGTCACAACTGCTTAAGAACAACAACAAGATCTGGTGTCAGTATAGAGAGTTAGTTATTTTGTTTTGCACGTTTAGAACACTTACATCTGTATATCTTTAAAATTATGGATACTTTATAATGGGCTTCAGGTAAACTGCTGAGCACCTCTGGTTCATGTATGTATCATTGCTTAGAGCCCACATGTTGTCCTCACTTGTAAGGAAATCTTTTTCAGAAGAAGACATGGTAAGGCAACACCTGCTTTATTAGCAGCTATTGATGAACTGGACAGCTAATGCAGTGATGGAGTTGTGGAGATTCATTGAGGGGAAGAAAACAACCCATAACCAAACATGTCCTCTAGAAGTAGTTGAGCAGCAGTGATGTTTAGCTAACCCTTAGCTTCTGTTTCTTTGCTTGGTAGATCATTTTGACATTCTTTATGCTAAATTGTAAATGCTGAAATTATGCTAAATGTTAAATGTGAAATTCAGCTTACATTTTATTGGGATGCTTATATTTAGGATAATTGTATAAGAGCTCCCTTAACAAAATATTGGAGTGTCATACTTCAAATTTTGAAGAACTTTTCTCAGGGAATTGTTGAAGGTGCAGTAACAATCTCAGTTCCTTCTCCTAAGATGCCCGTGAATTAATGGATAATTCTGTATAAATGTTGCAAAATACTTGTGGTGTTGGCCTGTATGACTGACTGACTTCTTGATATCTGATGGTCTGAAAAGGTTCTTCATTGTTTCCAGCATTTTATATGTTGCAAAAATAAATCAATTATTCAAGCATGTCTGGTCAGTAACTTTGTGTACATCTAACTGTATCTTTAAAAGAGAAATACAAAGTTTTATGCTTGTGTTCTGTGCTTCCATTTACAATTGGTGTCTTCAGTGAGCTGCAAGGTAGCAGAGAGCAGTGCTGTTCATTTTGGTGTAATTAATGCTATTTGCTCTAATGGGTGAATTATTTAACCTTGAAGCAATTTGTGTTCTTAAATAAAAATCATCATGTGTTAGAAAGTGAGAAATAAGACCAGTTTGTTTGATCTGGACTTTCAGGTTGTTTGTTGGAGATGTGTTTTGGCATGGCAGTGATCTGCCATCAAGCCCTATGTATTGAACATACATCACAGGTGTGCTCTGTCTGCTGATCGTTAGATCTAGTCTATCAGTCTGTTATTTTCTCAAGTTCTGTAATAGCATTAATCAATTATCTGGTTTCACTTGTTAAAATGTATAGCTAGTGGTTAAAGCAGTATGAACAAAAAAAAAAGAAGTCCTCTGTATGAGAATAAAACCAATTCATAGCTTAGTTCATCTTTTCAGTACTCTTGTGCCTTTTGGCAGCTTGAAGCATGAGAGGCAGAGTGCCTTTCTGTTTTGTTTTGAGGAAAAGAGCTAAGTGCTGTTGAGAAAGTGGATTTGGATTTGGGATTGAAGCAGGGGGCCCAAGTGGTCAGAGGATCTCAGTGTCTGTTTTGTGTATCCCACCAGACTCCTCATCCTGCTTTCCAAGCTGAAATGGAAAGCTTCATTGTCTTCACACTGCATGGCAACCCACACTTTATGCCACTGCTTTTTACAGTAAGCAGGATATTCTTTAAGTTACAGCTGTGGACAACCTAGTTTGTCTTGATTGGTGAGTAATTAGTGTTATGCTTAGATGAACTTCAGTTGAATCATGACTTTGAAATGAAGCTTTGAACTTGCAAAGAGTTTGCTTCATAAATGAGTCTTTTTAATATTTTTTTTAACGTCCTTTAAAGTGTCTACTGACATATCACTTAATCTCAGTCTTGGAATTGACCTATGTCAATTTCCATGAGGAGAGTGTGGACGATTTAACTTGTAACTGGGTTAGGAGTGTCCTTCATGGAGTTGTTTTCTGTGGCCCAACCCAACTACAGGGTTTGGAATAACATGGTGGTAAAATGTGGACTTAGGATAAGCTTTGTCATTGAAAATATCAGTGTTTCCTGTCCTGTGGAGGTAGTGAGTAACGTGTGGTAATGTGTAGTAACTCTCTATTTAGTAATGTGACACTGTGAATAAACCTTAGACTTTACAATGAGCTAAGCACTGTTTGATATTTTTGGTGTGCTTTCACCATGTTTCAGCAAATAGTTGAAGTTGATCCTGCCAAAGATCAGTGTTTCTGCATGGTTGTTCATTCCTGCCGCATTTTAGTCTGTGCAAGTTTCTGAGGCTGCAGGATGAAGCAGATAGGGAACTGAGATGAACAAAAGTCAAACAAGGAGGAAAAAATAAAAGCTTTACCCTGAGTCATTTCCTCAGCCTTGTTAGCTTAGCCTGAGGATGGGGGTGGGGAGCGAGGACATCTGTAGGCGTTCTTTTGCAGATGGATGCGATGCGCAGGGAGGATGGGACTGTCTCTTTCTGTGGCTGGTTTAAAGCAAGGTTTTGCTGGCTGAATGAGCGTCTGGGCTGTGTGTGTCTGCCTTCTGCTTTGGATGTTTGCTAACAATTTGTGGCTCTGCAGGCAGCAGGGAGATCTACAAAGATAGTGCTGTGGCTTCACGTGACAGCTGGGTGAGGATGGCAGCTGTCTGCTACCAAAATGCTGAGGTCTTGCTTTTTTCTGGTGTTCTGTGCTCTGCCTTCCAGCCCTGCAGTTGGTTCTTCCTTTTAGGTCATGCTGACAGTTGTATAATCACAAAGTAAGCCAGTGTAGTTCTCTTATCCAGAACAGAATGTTCTGTTTTCTGAGTTAGCTTTGTGCCATTTTTAATAATTTGAGGAGACCTGGTTTGTAATTAGAATGTGTCAGAACCAGTGCGAAGAAGGAGAGAGGTGGTACAGGGCACAGGGAGGGGGGAAAAAAAATCCTATGTTTATTTGTTTTTTTAAGCAGTGTTAAGCTGGTAGTTCTGCTCAGACCATGTTGTAGAACTGTATCCCAGGTCTTTGACTGGTTCAGCACTGTTCATGCTTATGCACCTCTGCAGCAGAAAGGAAGTATCGTTAGGAAAGTAAAGATTCTGATTGCTCTGTTTTCCTTATATTGTCTGCTGCTTATCCAAATGGTAGGTAAATACAGCCTGAAACATTATTTCTGAATGGTATGTGCTTATTAATTTCAAGGTTTTGCTCTTTTACCACCCCAAAAGCTGAAAAGTATTTGAAAGCCTATAACAAATGACAAGTCTCCACTCAACTGTTTGTTAATCTCAGTGTTGTCCTTCGTGCTTACTCGCAGAAGCTTGTTCTTGGCTCTCCAGTTTTAGGCTGGGTTCACTAACTGTAATATCTGGTAGCTCATCTGACTAACAGCCTAGTTGATGTGGAGCAAACAGATGCTGTTCATAGACCTATTGTGCATTTGCAATGTTATGGTAACTGGAAGAAAATCCTTGCTGAAATAGTGGTTTAAAACATTTTAAAATGCAACAAACAAAACAAAACAACCATAAAGCAGTGTTATGCATCTGTAATACCCTACAGAAGGTGAGATATATTTAGCCTGTCGTTCCGTTTCTGAATAGCAGCTGCTTCACTTCCTGATCTTATCTTGAAGCTACATCACCTTTTTAAATGAGATTATACACAATGATAATGCCTACACAACATGTATTGATTTCTAACCTTGTGAGTTCTGTGGGATTGCTGGTTTTGATGAGAGACACCATAGATGTCTGTCTGTGTGACTTCAGCTCTTGCTCTGGACATTACTAATTCTCCTGGTAACTTCCAAGCACCTGAGAGTCAGATTGTGTTCTTATTGGGTCTGTAAGGATGATTTTGAGGTAGCAGTGAGACCTGGGACAGGGGCCTGTCTGATAGAGCGCTAAGAAATGTCTTTTGAGGCTTCATTCTGAATGTCTCACACAGTCTCAGTGTAATAATGGTAAGGTTACCATTTCTCAGAAATGATGTTAAGTATGTAAACACTACAGCATCTTAGTTTTCATGCTCATGCAGGTAGAATGCAGCCAGCTGAGTTGCAGTAGTGGCATGCTGAAGTCGAGGACGATGGTACCTTTGTTTTCAAACACACTGAGAAACCATCAGCTTTTTCACTAAGCTAAAGCCTTGTGGTTTATTTATGAAAAGCGTAAACTGGTAAATTAGAAATAGGGAGGGGAAAAAAGTCATCTTCCCACGTTTAACTCTTGTTCTTCTCTTTTACTGTATAAAGATCAGTAGGACACTCATAGATGTAGCTGCTGCTAGTTTCTTGATTTTATTTTATTTTTTTGTACAATCTCTTGTGTAAGAGCCACTGTAGTGTACTGTAATTAACACGTGTTTTATGTATCAGGGATTAAGCAGGGTAATTTGTAAATTGTCACTGAGAAATTCACAGTGAGTAGCAACTTAAAATACGTGCATGCCTTTGAGACATCTTTTAGTCATCTGTTGTTATTCCAGTTTTTCTGTTTTCTTTGTAAGTTTCTCCTTGGTCTCCTTGGTTTCTTGGTGAATTCTTAGCATAGTTCCTATTTGGGATGTAGCAAATTCCTTTGGGGAGGACAAGATGGTTCTTTCCTGGAACTATTTATTAACAGTAGGTTAATGAGTTGCATTACAGCTGTAGATAGCCTTACTCCTGTATTGCTGTATTTCTGGTTTGCAGATAATTTTTTTTGCAGTTTTTCTGTTGGCTTTCTTTTAATGAAGTATTTTGTCTGATGCAATCAATGTCTACTCTTTTCCTTTCTTTATCTCTACTTCCAGCCCACTTGATAACAGGGTAGTTAACCAGAGGGATCTAATATTCACTTATGAACAAGGTGTCAATCTTTAAATGAGAGAAGACTCGAATTCAGAATGCTGTGTTCACTTTTAGAAACTTGCCAGGGAGTGCATTTGCTATAAAACAGTGGTTTATTTTAGAATTTTAGCAGGATAAACTCTCTTGTTCACAGTAATTTCCTGTTAAAATGCTTGCTGGCTTGCAATACAAGGGGAAAACTTACTTCAGAGGGATTGTTTTATGTTTGGATTAAAACTGTGTACTGTTTAAACTTAGTAGGCTAATGAGAATTACTGTAAGCCATTGCTACTGCCTTCATAAAATCTAAAGAAACCTGCATGTGCACCTGTGGTGCATTTGTGATGCTTTGCATGAAGATGTGATCACGGCACCTTAAAACCACGTGGCTCTTTCTGCTTCTTTTTGCTACGTTTCCTGTACTTCTTGTCTGTTCAGGTCAGCTCCTGTGCAAATGATAGAGTTCTGGGATGTTCAGCATTCAGTTCCTTCTGTTAATGTCTTTGAGTAGCCAGGAGACTTTCAGCTGTGTTGGTGCAAATTATGAGGGGCTCTTGAATGCTTTGTGTGTTTCTCTGTTAGCTCGGGACAGCAAATGCTTTTCTGCTGTGTTGTGCAACATCTTAGTTTCATGCTCCAGTTGGCATCCAAAGAATTCATAAGCTATGAAAATATTTTTTTTCCAGTGAGGGAGATTCCTAGAATAAACACTGCTTTGGTTTTCATGATAAGCTGTAAAAACAAACCAAGCAAAAAAGGATTAGTTAGACAGTGCAGCCTGCTTGGGAGAAGGAGAAATGAGCTCCAAGGTATGAGGAAGTTGTTAGAATCCTGAGTAACGATGCAGTGCTTTATAAAGAGACTGGAGAGTGGCAGCAGAAGAGAAAAGTGAAAGTAGGTGGAACCACCAACATACTTGGTTTCAGTTTCACTGGCACCTTTTTAATCTTCATGGAGTGTTACAGCAAATGAGATTTCAGATAGTAAGAGTCGCTTGGAGATGGAGTGTAAAATGCTTGCTGCTTTCAAGTTAGTACCTAATACTTTCATTAGTAATTGCATCTGTACCTGTTGGAGAAATCTTGATGAGAAGACGGCGTTTTATTTACAGAAGATATGAAATATGAGGAAGAGACTAACTCGTATTTCATTAATGTGTTTGCATTGTTTCTTATTTCTTGCTTTTGGCTTTGTGGTCTTTTGTTTCAAATTTAAGTGGGGTAGAGTGAGGTTGGTAAGGAAGTTGGTCATGTTTCATGGTGGACCTTAGAGTGTAACTGATGATGAGCCTTTGTCATCTTCAGTCAGTTTGGTGTAATAAGCTTCTTTTGCATCCTGCAGCTTTTTTTTGCCTTTGCAAATGAAGAAAAGTTCTCTGAAAATGGATGGATGGTGTACAATCCGATGTCTGAATACAGGAGACAAGTGAGTTATTTAAGTCACGTTTGCCTGGTCCTTTCATATCAGAAACCTAGCATAGAAGAGTTATTTTTTTCTGGATTGCTCTTTTGGAGCAGGGGGAGCTGAGAATTGGGGGAAGTAGAAATGCAAGAAACAAAATGCTGGAAGAGTTAGGATTAAAATGAAATTAGAATCTCATAGGAAGATCAGGGTTTGCTCTTGGAAAGAAGTTGCATTAATACTACTTACAGTGTGCCTCTGTTAAGCACATTGGAAGGGGAGTGGGGGGTGAAAGTGAAAGTACGCAGCTAAAGTGTCCTGAGTAGAAGTTTGACTTTTATCTGATTCTTCCAGAGTATAATAATAATAATTTTAAAAAATCTTTACAGAAATAGCATTGCTTAAATAAGTGATTTATGCCTGTGAGTATTCTGCCTTGCTCTTAAAATGGTTGTGGAAAAACATTAGCAAAATGGGATGACGTTTAATTTTGTTTAACTCGTGCAGTAGTCTTACTATTGGGTGATTTTTTTTTTTTTTTTTTTTTTGCTTTAAATACTACAGTAAGGATGTCCTTTCTTTTCATTTTTTCTCTACAATTTTTAATGGGATAAGGCATATCCAGGCTTTCATGTGATCTATTTGGTTCAAGGTAGAGGCCCAAAATCTCAAAGTTAAAATACAAATGCCTGCCCAAACTCCATTATATGTGCATATGAGGTGAGCTGATCAGTCTTTCTCAATTTCCTGAGTGCTGTTTGCAGTCTGCTTACTGAGCGGACTGACTAAATGTTATTTCTTACATTCAGGGCAGCCTTCCTACTGTTCTTTGTTTTTTTTAATTGAGGGTAGTGTCAGACTACAAGGAAGAAAGGACTGAGATCAGACTTCTTCCCTCCCTCTTTTCAGGGCCATAATCTCTTTTCAGCAGCCAAAATAGAAAGCCAGTACTTTGAGGGAGAAGAGAAAGTAATTTTCTTTCCCTAGCCCCATGTATTGTTTTGAAGCAGTGCCATAGTTGGGTTACACTGGGAGCTTGTTGCCACCATGTGGCTGCAGGAACATCATGAAGTTCGAGGACAGATCATTAGTTGTACAGTCGAATACATGTTGAAGAGCTTTGTTCCCTTCTAGGGACTCCCTAATGAGCGATGGCGAGTAACCTTTATTAATGAACATTATGGGCTGTGTGACACATATCCATCCCTCCTCGTGGTGCCATACAATGCAACAGATGATGACCTCAAGAAAGTTGCCGCATTTAGATCCCGAAATAGAATTCCGGTGAGTATTAATTGCATGATGAAACTGTCTGCAGCATAGCTAGTTGTAAGCACGCAGCCAGACAGCATTTGGCTGAACACGACGCAGAGAATGTTTCTTTGGAGATGATTACAGTAAAGTAGCTTTGATTGGCTGATGGTTTGGTTTTTACTACTTGGAGCTGATGTGATAGCCAAGACCCATTTCTGTTATCCCCCACGACAGTCATGCATTCCACCTTCATTGGTTTTCACTTCACTTGTCCAGTAACAGCTGCCAGTGTTGCAGATTCCTTTTTCTTAATGAGCTGTGAGCCTAGGATAGTCATCTGTACTGCTTATTGCTATTGTTGGATGCTCTTGGACAGCAAATGTTATCCTTCCCATGGGTAAGCAGTGCATGGCATTTAAAGTTCCAGTGGTCAGCCCTAAAACAAAACCTCATGCATAGTCTCTGTAGTGAGTTCCTGGGCTTCTTAGTCCTGTCTAATTTTAATGTGGGCTGTAGAATGTAAGGTAAACCCATTTGAATCTTTGGGTATGTTTCTGTTCTAAAATACTTTGAGAAACAAGAATTTTTTACAGCAGCTTTTTACAGAACTGTAGAAAATATTCTCTACTTTTTTTTTTTTTTTTTACAGTCTCTTCTATCTAATGTTTCAATTTGACAAACATACAAGAGGCTTTAAGTTCCTGCTACCAGAAAGCTGTCTTGAATCTCAGTTAATATCAAGCAAAACAAAAATAGTGAATACTTATTGGAGTGTATTTGCTGACAAGCTAGGATTATAATATATTTTTACTGTATATATGTGTATATACGTTACACATATACACGGATTATAGATGGTAAAGTGCACTATTTAATTTTGTGTATGTGTATATAGTATATGTATACAGTTCTTAAAACCTAGCTGTCGATCATCTCTATCTCAAATGCATGTCAGGGCTTTTAGCACTTACAGTCAGAATAATTTCCTTGCTAGTAATAATTTTACTCTTGTCAGGAAGTCTACAATCATGTTAATCCTCACACATTTTGTTTCTAGACGTGTAACTGAAGATTATTTCAGGAGTGAATGCTTCTGAAAGATTTTTTTTTTTTTTCCTCTCATGTTCTTTTACCCTTTAAACTTGGTCAGATTGGGTGAGAATATTCTTTCTTCATAGCTCACGAAGGTAAACTGTTGTCCACTTCTTAGAATGCCCATCTTTAATTTCTTGCATGGTTAGAATCTGTTCATAGGGCTGCAAAGCAGTGAAGGCAGCAGGCACTGTGCCTCAGAATCTCTTCTTTGTAAAGGGGGCTGAGGAACAAAATACACCTCAAGGACAATGGGAAACATTCAAGCTACTGCCAGAAGGCCTCAGAATTAATTGCACAAGTTAAAACACATAGGAAAAATGTGCTTGTAAAATCTAATGCATTTAACTTCAGTAAAAGTTAAATATGTAAAAGAATGAGCTCTTTTAGAGTGTATTAAATTTTACGAAAGTTGGGGAAATTAGAGATGTTTGGGAACTAACTTTTGAAGAAACAAAATACGACCAGTTAACTTTTATATTACCTATATTTAAGGAATGTGATTTTTAAGTTAGAGCTTGTAGTGAAATTTATTTCTTCTAATATGTTTCTGGGGATGTAACTAGGTTCTATCATGGATTCATCCAGAGAATCAAGCTGTTATCATGCGCTGCAGTCAACCCCTGGTTGGAATGAGTGGGAAGCGAAATAAAGACGACGAAAGGTACCTTGATATCATCAGAGAGGCTAACGGGCAGATCTCAAAGCTGACCATCTATGATGCTAGACCCAATGTCAATGCAGTTGCAAACAAGGTAATCGGATTGTGCAGTAGCCTTACTTGTGAAGGAGGATGCAGTGGGGACTTAGTTTCAAGTTTTCTTTGAAGAGGTTTTTCAAAACAGTGAAAATCTTACTGTAGATAAATTTACATAATCAAAATAATGAGGCTTGAGACCATAAAAGAACGTGAGTGCCTAAAGTAGGTCATGAGTAGGGTTTTAAGACCGTATATGGATTTCAGGATGCTCTACCCTATGCTATTAGTCAAGCATAGCCTTGTATCATCTGAGTAAATTCTATCCTGAAAAAGCTGTATGTAAAGCAAATTTCATTGGTAGGCATCCTTTTGTTTGGTTCTTCTTAACCATTGCACAAACCACTTCAGACTTACCCAAGCATGCAGCAAATAAAGAGAAAATGATCATTAACGTTTGGTTTACAATCTAAAGATTGTAAAGATGGGCATAATCCTGAGCCCATCCTGAGCACTTGGATTCTTTTATAGGTACCTGTTGATAAGTGCAATTACAAAAAGTACTTCCGTTTGACAAAATGATTGTCTGTTCAAATCTGTAATCAAATCCTAAATGGGATCAGAATTAAACTTATTTAACCTGTAACTTATTTTCTCCAGCCCTTCTACTCCACCCTGGTGAGGTCTGGATTGTTCAGGCATGATCAGATAATGCCAGTCAGTGTTGTATTTGCCATAAAGCACTGCAGGCATAATCGTGCTCCGTGTTTATATAGAAACTCTAGTTAAGCTGTGGAAGTAAAAGGCACAAATTTATTTCTCTTTCTTCATATGTCGATGCACCTGCTTCCCTCTCAGGTACTGTGATAGTCTTGAAGGACTTCTTGAAGTCCTTGACTATAACTTAGGTGTCCTACTGGGTGGAAGACTCATCAAGATCCAGCAATGTGTGCCTGCAGCCCAGAATGCCAGTAGTACCCTAGTCTGCAGCAGCAGAGAGGCAGCAGCAGGGCAAGGGAGGTGATGGTCCCCTCTTCTCTGCACTCCTGAGGCCGTCTGCAGCACTGTGTCCAGGCCAGCTGGACCTCCTGGAGAGGGCCCAGAGGAAGGCCACAAAGGTGCTCAGAGGGCAGGTGCACCTCTTTTGTGAGGGCAGGCTGCAGGAGCTGGGCTTGTTCATGATGGAGAAGAGAGGGCTCCAGGGAGACCTCATCACAGTTTTCCAGTACTTAAAAAGCTTATAAACAGGAGAGAGAAAGTGACTTTTTACACAGTCTGATAGTATTAGGACATGGAGGAATGGGTTTAAGCTAAAAGAAGGGAATTTAAATTAGGTACTAGGAGGAAATTCTCTACTCAGAGGGTGGCAGATCCCTGGCACTGCTACCCACAGCTGTGGGTGCCCATCCCTGGAGGTGTCCAAGGCCAGGTGAGCCCTGGGCTGCCTGAGCTGCTGCCTGGATAAGTGGTCTGCAGCTCTGTCTGCAGGAAGCCGGAAATGGATCATCTTTGTCCCTTCCAATCCAAGCTGTTCTATGATTCTACAGTAGTCTGTTACCCAACAAGCTTCAGGTGCAAGTGAAGAGAACAAGCTCTGGTACTTACTAGTGAACTGTGATTCTGTGCAGCAAAAGCATGAGACAGGTGAGCTCAGGAAGGCTTGAGATCTCAGTGAAACAGTGAGTTTGCTTATTTAGGAGAGAAGGAATTCTAGCTTCTGAATAGGTTTTTTTTTCCGGCACAAAATAAATATTAATGAAGTGGAATGAATCTTCAGTGTCTGTACTCAGAATATTAGGAAGGGAACTTGTTTGTCTCTAGGAGGCTTGTATGCAGTAAATGTTAACTTGCTTACAATTATAGAAGAACAATAATTTTAGATTTTGCTCTGTTACTCAAACACAAATATATACTTTTACAGCTCCCTCCTCTGTAATTGAGGATACGGTTCCTTCAGTAACTAATGAGGCTTGTTTTGCTTCTGAAAGAATGTACGATATGTTCTTTCCTAGGGTTGTTAGCCAGATTGTAAATTGATAGGTTATGTTTTGAGGGTGTGTCAGTTGCTTCTGTTTTACTCAACAAATGGTATTATGTTCTGAATAGTGAATTTTTGGGGTTGAACAAAGCATCACCCTTCTGGTTAGAGCCTGGTAACCGTTTGCCTTGTGGAAGGAATGTCACTTCTTGTAATTAACTTTTCTTTCTCCAGTTCTTAGAGAAACTTAAACGCTTACTCTGTTTGCTTCAAAGATGTTTTATGGCCAAGCTTTCTACATTTATGCTTCTTACTGAAGATTTGTGTGTAGTTTTCAGCTTTTCAAAGTGGTCTGTATATTTCACCCATGTACTTTAACTAAAACTCCTGATATAGCTGAGTATGAAACATTGTATATTAGCGCTAAAATTTGTAGGGTGCATTTCTGGATCTCAGAGACAATGACTTAAAGTGTAAGGCTGTGTTGATCTGGACTGGAAAAAAACCATCTCTTTCACTAGCTGTGAACATTAGTCTCAGCAAAATCTTGCTGTGCAGTATTTATGCATTTGTCTTCTCAGTACATTACTAGTCAGAATTGAATAGTAAGGAGGAATTGCTGCAGTCCCAATGCTAAAATTACAGTCGTTCTATACTTGTGCTTCAGGATGCTCAAAGGAAAGAGATAAATAGTTATTGCTTCCTTTAGCAAGAGCCTGGTAACTCTGAGAATAGCCACGCACCTGAGGAAGGAGATAGAGAGTGTTGAAGAGAGGTGTGATGTGACTGAATAGAAATGTAGGTGGTACTAATGGGAAAAGGCTGCACTGTACTTTAGGTTGTTGTCTGATGTGAAATTGGAGGCAGTAATGGCTTATAAACACAGCAATTATTTACCACAATTAATGGCATGGCACGTCTTTCCTGCCTGTAGGAAACACTTTGATTTTGCAGCTACCCTCAGAAGATCTCATCTGTGGTATTGTCCTAAAATAAGTGTGGTTTTTGTCCTTCCTTTGTCACCACGTGCATCCTCTGCTATGGTGGTGAAGAAATGCTTTGAGAAAGCAGCAGTATAATAGACTTCTTTTTGATTTTTGTGATTCTTCAGTTTCCTAACGATGTCACATGTAGTCTTCAGTAATAAAAAATGATGCTAGGAAAGTTACTTTAAAGTAAACTTCAATATTTTTACTTCTTAAAGGCTGATGCTAATATTCTTAAACTTAATTCTTAAATTTAACTTATACTTAATCTCAAACTCTAAAATTCTACTTGGCCAAACTTCTTACTGTTTTCATGTATTTCAGTATCAGTTCAACTTTAGTATTTAATAACTAGACAGTGTAAGCACAATGAAGGTTTATTTTTTTTTATAGCAAATTTGCACTGCAACGTGTAAGATTTGCTCCTGTTTAAATTACTGGTATACAGAAGTAGAAAAATCCTTTTGATTGAATTTCTGTCTATTTAGCATAGAAACAAAGATATCAGCACTTTTATTCCCAGGAAGTGCTGATGTGGTATGTTACAAGTAACTGCAGCTTTGTGTGATGTACTCTACATTTTAATTTAACCTTTATAATTTGCCAGGGAAGAAAGTTGATTTCTTTTGTATTCAGAATCATAAGTTTGCTTAATCTCTTGTGGGAAAAGTAAACAGAAATGAAGAAAAACTATTGACGTTGTAATGTTTGTCAAGGAGAACCTGTTTACCACAGTGAGTCTTAAAAGTAATAAGGAAGGTACAGATGCCTTTTATTCTGAAAGCCCTCTGAGTCATGACTGATGCAACACCAGCCCACTGTACTTAACCTGCCCAGTTCAATCTTATTCAGAGGCTTCCAGGCCCAATGGTATGAACAGCTTCCCTTTTCAGGGTTACTCCCTGAGGTTTTGAGGGGACTGAGGGTAGTTTGAATGCCTTTCTGGTCATCTACTGTATGCTTACATTTTGTCCTTTTGCAGGAATGGAAGCATTATGTTTTCTGCAGCATTTCTTCCTCCAGGGCTTTCAACTGAGACTGATGTTTTAAGCAAGCAAGCAACTAAGTGAAATTATACTTCATTTTCTAGTTAGGAAACAAAGTATCCATCCGTAGTTCCTCTGTTAAAATACAGCTACAACTGTGTGTGTATGACTGAAGTTAATTTAACATCTCTTGTTTTTAGGCGACTGGGGGGGGATACGAAAGTGAAGATGCATATCCCAACGCGGAGCTTTTCTTCTTGGACATTCATAATATTCATGTCATGAGGGAATCTCTGAAGAAGTTGAAAGACATTGTTTATCCTAACGTGGAAGAGTCGCACTGGTTGTCAAGTCTGGAATCAACCCACTGGTTAGAACATATAAAGGTGATTGTTAGCTGTTTCTTTGAAATGCTTGTCCAAACACGATGTATCTGTCTTGGTATTAAATCTTGAAATAGTGTGTGTTTTCTATCAAGACTACTTGAACTACAAAAACCAGCATTACTCAATTTTGGCTTGCTATTGAATTTTGTATCATTTTGGCCCACTTCGTCTTAAAGTATGTTACGTGGTCTAATAACTTACCAACAGTAAGGGAAGATTAACTTTTATCAGCCTCATGTCAGACGTTAGTCTTTAATAATTAAAAGAATGCATTGTCAGTCTGATTGTCTGTGCACGTGAGAACTGATTTATTTTGTTAGCAATAAAGGATAAAACTAACTGAATTTATTTGGAAATCTTCTGTATTCTTTTAGCTAAATAAAGTACTCAGTTACTAATTGAACTTTGAACTTTTTACATCAAGTGCAGCTGTGCAGAATTATTAGAGCATTATGTAATGAATCCTACTTAACGTTTTCATTTTAAGTTAATATTTGGAAAATAAGCCTATTAGAAGGGTAGAAGTGCCTTTTTCTAACAATTGAGATACTTTAGTAATTTAGTTCAAAGGGAAGAGCCAAATGAAATACAAAGTTTTTAGAGAATAATTCCAATGGAAAATCCTCTCCTTCTTTTAAAAAAGAAGCTTATGTTCTTCAGTTTATCAAGGTTACTGTTTTCTGTCCCATTTTCTAAGAATTTCCTGTGAGATAAATTAGATCTTACTAAGGCATTAGGGAACCAATTTGTTCCTCTATTTTCATATAATAAATTTACTTTTATCTCCTAGAAGATTCTTTTCCAGTTAATTACAACATGCTCTGTAGGTCTTTTAATGGAAACAGTATCAATGTAGATACTCTGCAGATAAAAAGAAATCAATTTGCTTTTGTTAGAATGATAACGCTGATCTCCTTTATTGTTTGGCGCCTGTTCCTCTTTGTTAGCTCGTCTTGACAGGAGCTATTCAAGTGGCAGACAAGGTATCCTCAGGAAGGAGCTCTGTGCTGGTTCACTGCAGTGATGGCTGGGACCGAACAGCACAGCTGACATCGCTGGCCATGTTGATGTTAGACAGCTACTACAGAACAATTGAAGGCTTTGAAGTTCTGGTGCAGAAAGAGTGGATAAGCTTTGGACACAAATTTGCATCGGTAAGAACTGGAAGATGATTGCAAGGGCTGTGCTACATTAACATTATATGATGTTTCCAATGTTAAACTACTCCTTGTGGCAAGGTTGGATAACTCTTCTCATTTTGGGAGGTTCTGACTTAAAATGTATCTAAGTAAAAATGAACGGAGCTTTTTTTGTTTGGACCTGTTTGGTTCTAATCATTCACATCCCGTGCAGCCTTTGAAAAATGCAGAATTGCTCGTGTTACTGTGTTCATCGAGCAGAGAAAACTAGAATGCAGAAAAATGGAGTGGGTTCCCCAGGGCAGTGTTTGGCAAAGCCTCCTGGAGTTCACGAAGTTTGGATGACACTCTCAGACATAGGGTTTGAATTTTGGGTTAGGCCAGGAGTTAAACTTGATGATCCTTGTGGGTCCCCTCCGGCTGGAGATATTATGATTCTACGGTGGCCTCCCAGCCATTTCAGAAAAAAATAAAATTGGGTTGGCATTTGAGGCTTTTTTCCCTTCGCTATCCCTGCTTCTCCCATATGTGGACTACAGTAAATGTCGTGGGAGGCAGATGAACAACTCTGAGCAATGCATTGGGTGATGTTTTCAATACTTCTCAAATGTTCTAGCAGTTGTCATAATAGATCTTAAAAGGTTGTCACTGGTTATGTCAACTCTAGTTCTGTTCTGTCTTTTTCTGGGTATTTAAAAGATAAGGGGAAATTGTAGCTGTAGGTATTCAGCCTGTGTGTAATGCAAAGTCTGGGGCACCAGTGTGCTAGGAAACTCTTCAGCCTCTTAGCAGAACTTCTCAAATTTGGCTGCTAACCTTATCAGCAGGAGATCTTTATGAGGGAGCTGGGGAAGCAAAATGGCTGGCCAGGGGAAATGTGCCGTGTTGCACAGACAGGAAGCATGAGTTGGTAGGTGTAACTTGGTGGTTCTGAGCCTTGTAATTCCAAGTGAGAAGTTTCCACACCCTCAGTAGAATTGGTTTACACAGATGATTTTGTCCTGTGGGATATTCTACAGGTATTACTTACTGTGGCTAAAATGAGGAAAATGGGCAATCTAAAAAAAAAAATAAAAATCAAGAAATGGAAAAGTACACGTCTGGGTATGTTTCATGCCCACTTTACGTTTACAGGAGCGTCTCAGTCATTTGAAAATTCACGTATTGCTACTGAGCATGAATGACCTCAAGCATCTAAGCACGCTTAAAAGTTGGAGCAGTCTTTGATCTGTTGTTCTAAAGGTGCTTTAGAAACTCCAGGCTTTAGGAAACTTGCATTTTGGTTATTGTGAGTATCAGCTGTAATCCGGTTTTGTACCTACTTACCTGCATCTTCTGGTGATGTTAGGTAAACCTTTGAAGTGTTCTGCTTTGGTGTAGCCTCAGGAAGCACTGGCCTGTTTTTTTATTCTAGTTATGTTTTATCTTATCACTGTAAAATATTAGTCATAATGCAGATAAAGTTAGACTGTGTCACTAGGGGATTTGTAGCTTAGTGCATATTGTTATGATTTAATGCTAAGCTTAAAAAAGTGTATTTCACCATTATGGATAAACTTGAATCAGCTAGGATTCTGTATTAAGCTGTTAATTTTAGTTTGGGTAATCAGAGCAGTCTTTCTCTCAACAGAAAATGTTTTTCTTCTACTACTTAAGTAGGACTCTTAGGCTCCTTCCAAGTAACTAGCTCAGTCTTCTGGGTCATGTCTGACTAACTGGCAGAACGAGGGTGATTTCAATAGCCTGGCTCTGCTAACAGTAATCGAATTGGTTTCTTTTCTCAACTTGCTGACTGAAGTAGTACTCTTTGGAAATGGTTAAAGCAACTCCCCTACCCATGTGCTGTTTTCTGGCAGTACTGCATATTTTGATTTGGTATGTATTTTGATATATATTTGGTATATAATATATTTTGAGACATTAGGCTTATGGTTAATAACAGCTTATAAACTTGTATTTGGCTACTATGTATGTGTTTCTTTTTTGGAGTGTCTGTGGAATAGACTCATAATGCAACCAGGAAATACTTTGTTTATGCATGCTGTGCATTGTTTGGTAATTGTTAGAACTGAGATCAATAGTGAGAACTGGGTATTTCAGTGACTAAAACAAGTTAGCTCGTAGAAGGTTTCATGTTACCAGAGTTGCAGTTTGGATGCTGACTACTTAATTCCTGATGATATTTTCTATCACATAAGTAGTTGTGCTGTGGGAAAAGGACCCCCTACTCCAGCTTTCCTGTGTATAGTGAATGTACTGCAGGATCCAGCTTGCAACGTAACTTGCAAACTGGAACGACATTGTTCTAATTATGAATTCTATTACAAGAATTATGAAATACGAAATAAATTACAAACAAGAAGGTACTCAGGCCCATACCAATCCTTAGCAAGATCCTCAAACTTCCAGCTGACGTGGACCTTCCTTACTGAACACATGTAAGACTGCTAATAGATATCACTTAATTTGAACTGTGAAAACTGGAGGACAAGGAGGACCTGTCTGTGTGTTTGCCTATAGTGCTATTCTGGTAACTTACTACTCTTGACTAACTCTGGCTACAATCTCTCATTTCCCTCCACTTCCAGCCATTCAGCTCTGTTATTTCAAGTTATCTTGCGCATCATTAGATATTACAGAGAAAAGTGATGAAACCATTACAGTTTGTGCCCTCAGGACATATTCTGCCTGCTATCTTACAGGCAGATTGACTGCATCGTAGTTCAACACACATGCTCTTCCTTGGTATTCTCCAGGCAAGTGTGGTTAAGTAGAATTAGAGGAGTTGCAGAATCTGTTTCCCTTGAATCCCAATCCATTTTCAACTATTAAATGCGAAAAGAAAGGAAATAGCTTTTACCAAACTTACTGTTTTTTGTCTGTGAGGAGAATTCCTTTGATTGTTACACTGGATGCTTTCTCAGAATAAGGTGGCTCATCCAAATTTGTAAAGTGTGCATTAATTTCTGTCAAGAATATGAGCATTTTTTTTAGCTCTGTTCTGTTCCCTATCTGTCTCAGGTTTTATCATCAGATTCAAGTGTGGAGATGGGCAGGGAAGATAGTGTAGATAGTTCCTATGATACAGGTTCTCCAGAGAATGCTTTAAGGATGAATAATCCTGTTTTTCCATCAACTAGCACTTTGTTTTTTAACAACAGGACATCTTTGCAATAACTTTGCAGTAGTTCCCCCAGTCTCTCCTCCATGATACGATAACTAATGCTGAAAACAGGTTGCTCTGTTACAGAAGTGGTTCTATTCTGTTGTAAAATAAGAAGCAGTTGTGTATCGGCCATAAAATGTGCTGTTTTGGTTAACAAGAGGCTCCATTGCTTCATTTCAGAGAATAGGACACGGGGATAAAAACCACGCTGATGCAGACAGATCGCCCATCTTTCTGCAGTTTATTGACTGTGTGTGGCAGATGTCTAAGCAGGTATGTTATGCCATTCTGCAGGTGGTGAGGCTGTTAAGTGATTCCTGAATTCAAAACTCAGATCTTTATACAATCAAAAAGTATTTCAAGAGGACAGCGTACCTCTCTGCCCTATTAGAAATAGCATATTTGCTTTTAAGCCAGGCCACCTCTCTTGCCTATTTCTACAAGTGGTTATATAAGCTGTGCTTGTGCTGCTTGATATCAGGCACTGTCCACGCATGCAAGGAGTGCTACTGGAGATTGTGACCAACAGCTTAGCATAGGGCCTGCTTGCTTCATCTCATCATTTCTTGTGAAGCTGTTTCTTCCAATACCTGGACAGTACTGTTTCATCAGAGCTTGGAAAGGAAGCTTGGGAGGTGCTGATGGTTGTGATTTAAACATGTCTTCAATAAGCAGTGAAATGAAGCAGCCAATTTCATCTGTTTAGGGCCAGGAATTAGGAGCCAAACCTTTTTCTTGTATGATGTTGCACTATAAAGTGTGCAGTATGAATATCTTTCTCTCTATTACTTGTAAATCTAATCGCAGTTCAGCGCTGTATTCTTTTTGGAAAACAACAGCAACTAGAACTTCGAGTGCATAGGTCTTAATGGCTAGCTTAAGCAGGTTCACCACTTCTGAACACTTATTCTGCTATGTAGTAATGAAAGCATTATCTTTAATTTTTCTTAAATGTAGTCAGACTTCTAAATGCCTTCTTTAGCTTCTTAACATTCTCTGCTTTTGCAACAAAAGAACAAATTGGCTTTTTGTTATTAGTTTCCTACAGCCTTTGAATTCAATGAACAGTTGCTGATTACAATCCTGGATCACTTGTACAGCTGCCGCTTTGGGACTTTCTTGTACAACAGTGAGTCTGTTAGAGAAAAAGAGGTCAGTCGTACCACTGATGGTTTCATTGCATTGCTGCATTGTCTCTAGACGCTGACAAAAATGCTGACTGTGTTTTGTTATATTCCTTGTATGTTAGTGTTCTTGAAGTGGCCTTTTTCCCATTGCAGAATAGTTGCATGGTAAATGCCTTGGTTTTGGTAGCTCAAATGCTGTCACTGTAATACTTGTGAAAAACTGTTCTATTGTATTAGAAATATTCTTAACTTACTGTGCTTCTAAGTAAATCATAAATGTTATTTTTAGGCTGTAACTGTGGCTTCTTTTGGTTTTCCTGATTCTGTGCAAATGTTTACAATTCTTATTTCAATTTCTTTTCAGAAAGTGACTGAGAAAACGTTATCATTATGGTCTTTGATAAATAGTGAAAAATCTAAGTACACCAATCCTTTTTATAGCAAAGAGCTAAATCGAGCTCTCTATCCAGTAGCCAGCATGCGTCACCTGGAGCTCTGGGTCAGTTACTACATCAGGTGGAACCCAAGGATCCGGCAACAAGTAAGCAAACTGTCTGAAAAATACAAAATGTTTGAAGACTCTGGAAGTAGATTTTTGTGCTAAAACTGATATGTAGAATAGTATCTGTTATCTGCTCTTCTTTTTTTTTTTTTTCCTAACATGCTATTTGTAAGGGCGGGAGGAGGAAAAAAGATGAAAATGCTGATTTAAGTGGTGGGGTTTTTTGTTGTTTTTTAATCACCAACTCGTCTCAGAACATGGAGCTGATTTCACTGCTCAGTATCAAGTCATCTTCAAATTCTTCCTGTCCCCTTTCCTTGGGAGTACATTCTTAACGGCATTAGATGTTACTGGAGGGTGAATGACAAGACTTAGGGCTTACTGAACCCTGGGGAGTAGAAGTGTTGGCATCTCAAGTATGCTTCATTGCATTTGCCAGTTCTTTCTCCCTTTTCTGGCAGAGCATACGGCGCCTTTTACAGAGTAAGATGACCTTTTCAGTTAGTCTTCTAAAACTGCTGTCTGTATTAATGACTTCGATAAGTTTTGGTTTATCTTTTGCTAAAACTTTCACCCAACATCAACCACACTGTGTAAACACAGAAGAAAAGCTATTATTGATAATTTTACAAGGGAATCAGATTAGGAACACTTTTATCAAATTATGTGTAAGTTTGTTCTTGATATATGAATGCTCAATCTTTGTTACAATCTCCCTAAAAATCTAGGCAGTGTGGCATATAAAGATAGCATACAGAGACTTAGTTGTCTTGCTCAACAAACTGCATAGTTTTGAGTAGGAGAAGATAGATGGGCAATTTCTTTGACAGAAGCAGAGTTCACTATCCAGATTATGAAATGAATCAGTTTTCAAGCAATGCAGTTCCTCTTCTGCAGCTGATCTATATTATTTACTGCACTCCAGAGGCTATAAGAGAGCCAGACAGTATGCTGTATTTTGTTATAAGTATGTTGCCAGTTTTAATTTCAAGTTCTCATTTAAACCTTCTGTTGCTTGCTGCAGAGGATGAAGGCATTTTGTAAAAAGTGAATCCAGAGATTAAATTTAGAATGTGAAGAATTATGGGGTGTGCAAATTAGCTGTAAATCTACTTTCTAAATCTACTTTGAAATTCTCTGCCTTTATTCAGGAATGGCTTTTGGAAGTAGCTTCCTGGTAGAAATGCAGACCTCTGTGATTCTCTTGCACGTGAAACTTATGCTTCATGTTAAGTATCTTGAGTAGTGAATGTGTGGCATAAGTCAGTTTTTGAGATGACCGTGTTGGTGCTGTGACAGAAGCGTGCTGGGGGATCAGACTTGTGTCTGGTGAAGAGTCTGGTCTGCCACAAGCAGCATCATTAATCCTACGTCTCTCATCCTGCTACTAGCTAGATTCAGTCATTGATCATACTTCCACATCTGCTTCAGTATTTATAACCTCCCTTATCTGAGGGCCAAGGGAATGCTGTGTGTGAGACTCAGTGATTCAGCTGATTTTGAACTGGTAGTATATTTAAATTTGCTTCTGCAACTTTGTTGTTAATAACTCCGAGAGGTTAATTGAGAAACGGTGGCAACTCCTTCACTGGTTCACTAGAACAAAGTAAGCTGAGGCCCTGTATCTGCTTTGAGCATCTGTGTGAAGTAAGCTGAGCTAAAATAGGTATCGTTAAGGTACTCTGGCTGTGAGCAGTGTGGTGTGCTCTGACAAGTCACAAAGTTATGCCTTTATTTTATTCATTTATACACAGTTGCAAAGTAACTATTTAAGCACTGAGGTAAACTTTAACAGTGAGGGTAATTACATAAACTGAAGATTTCATCTTCATCTGATCAGCAGAGCCAAAGATCTTCAGTCTGGCTAACCATTTTTTTGGGGAAGACAAAACATTTAAACTCTGCAATCTAAAACCTTTTAAGTCAAGAAGGGAAAAGCTGTGGAGAGGATAATCATGTCCATATAAACACACCCTATTAGATAGTAATTGCTGGGAAATTCTGACCAATTTTTATTGAGGAAGAGCTAGATTTTCCTTTGGATGAAAACAGTTTGAACCCAGAGGGCTCTTGTGTTACAGAAATAAAATAGGTTGGTAATCCAAGAAGACAAATATTAGAGCATCTTGTGTAGATGTACTTGGACTACAGTGATAAAGGACTAACACAGATCTCTTCCTAGCAGCCAAATCCAGTGGAGCAGCGTTACATGGAGCTCCTTGCATTGCGAGATGATTATATGAGGAGACTGGAAGAACTACAGATCACAAATAACTCTAAGATATCCAACTCATCGGCCTCATCAACGTCTCCCTCACAAATGATGTCCCAAGTACAAACACAGTTTTGAAGAAAACGCTGGCTTCTTTCTATATCGTAACAGCAAGTGGTGCTTAACATAGATCTAGAGTATAAAGAAGAGTATTTTAATGCCTTACGTTAGATTGTCCTAACAAAGTATTTTAGACTGTCTTCATTTGAGGAGGACTTCAAAACAAAAGCAGCTCTTCCATTACGTGCCTTTCGGAACCTGTAAGCTGGGAACAGGAATAATCAACTTGTAGTTATGGAGTACTTTAGAGTTATTCTGGAAAGCCTGGTACAGTTTGAAATGAAATTGATTTATTGTTTTCTAAGAATGCTTTAATTTATTATGCTGTAGGTCTGTTCTTCCTGCAAGGGAATTCATGCTCAGTCTTGGATATTGTGAATAAAACACACTAACGCAAAGAGGAATGTTCACACCGTGTGGAAGCAGCCATGTGTCCATTCCTGCGAGGAATACGGCTGAGGACTTCGTGAGCCAGAAATAAATTACCTGGCAAGATTTCAGAGGGAAGTTAAAAAGTTTAAAATGCTCTGGTTGTGTGAGAAATCCAGATTTTGCTGCCTCAAAATAAATGAAAAGATGGAAGGATATACTTTTAATTAAACAGTGCAGATAGCCCCGTAGGTATTAAAAGAAATTATTTTTTTATTGTATTTTTTTAACAGATGACAGTTGCTCTGGATTCTGAGAGGTCCTGTTTGGGTTAACTGCTGAGCATTGCAGTATATTACAAATTATCACTGTTGGCTGTGTTGGCTTTTTGGATTAATACAGGACAAAACATTTCTAAATAAGGTTTATATAATTAAAAACAGATCCACAGGGACATTACTTAAATATCCAGCAACAGCCATCGTGTTGAAGCTTGAGTACGTCTTACAAAAATAAATGTGCCTGTTCAGAGGAGCTTTTATACCAAAGTAGGCAAAAAAATACATCAGTTCTGAATACTGTTGAAAACTTGTAAATTTATAGTTTGCCATTCAGTGTATATTTAACTTTTGTTTAATGAATTTATTCTTAAATATTTAAAGGACTTCAGTATATGAGATTTGCATATAGTGTGTGCACTTACACTGAACCTTCCACTGAGTTCTAGTTTTTGGTCTTCATTTCAGAGGCATTTTGTAAACCTTGTTCTTTTCAGGTATTTTTTAATAGTTGCATTTCTTATGACAGACAGACCTTGCTACTTGATATTTAATTAGGATTTTGCATATTCTCATAAGTTTAATGATATTCAAGCAATCCAGGAAATTTTGCAATTCTGAATTTGTGGAGGACTCTGATGTTGTTGTTTTAAATGAAATGTCCTGATGCTTGAGGCTTCTGTCACTGTAAATTATTGTACATGCGGTGGGTTTTGATCAGCAGGATATAATAGTATTATATATAAATTAAGTTTTGTGTAAGTATACATAATATAGTTTATTAGAAATTCTGCGAGATTATAATGTGTAAATATTTTGCATATGAAGAGTAAGTTTGAAGCGATAATTCCATAGAGTCAAACTTTAGAGGACATCTGAGTATTTTTAGGAACAGTATTTTTTCAAAGGAATAAAGGTGTACTGCCTCTTGATTTGCTTCAGTATATACACTGAGTTGCACTTTTTTTTCAGGGAAGCTCAGAGCATACTGCATGTGTGTTCTAAATGCATATGATTATTTTTGTCCTCTAAATTTCATTCTCCCTTCCGTATCTTTCACTGTGTTTCCAAAATAACATGAAATGCCATGATCCCAAAGCTTGGCTTGTTGAGATGGATGCGATACGTTTATTTCAGATGAAGGAAGATACTCAGTTGAGATACACTTTTGAAAGCTATGCATACTCTGGTATCTTTGCCTTTTACTTGTAGTTTGTGTATGTACTTAGATACATATAGATAAAGCTAATTTTATTAGAATGTTTAATGTTTCTGTATTTGAGTTGAATATGTTGGTGACATCTCTGAGCAGTGTGGGGGAAGTTTGGAAAATATAATTTTACTGTGTAAACACTACATGATAACCTGTTGCCTGTGGGGAAGTGTGATATAATGGTAGGGATCTTTATGCACTTTGTTCATTACATATATTCGATTATTCATATGACTGGTTTGGTTGAGTGCCATTTTTAGAAGCTCTCTAGCATAGCTGTATTTGGGCTTTTTTATTTTAAGTTTGCAGATAAGATACTACTACTTAATTCTGTTTTGTCATGGTAACGTTAATTACACAAACATAAGGATGTTTTTAATCCAATACCTTCTGGAAAATACTACTCGAGAACTGTGGTGAGTGTAAGCTCAGAAATGGATCAGTGCTAACAGGAAGCTCCTTTCCATTTAAACGAGCTGAACGGGCTGTCATTCTGCCGAGTGACGCCAGCAGATCCACCTGTGTGTACGGCTGCCGTGCTGCTCGGCTTTGCTGCAGCTGTGCGAGCCTGGGCCGGGCAGCGGGAAGCTCCTGAGGAACAGGAGATGGGCAACGACTGCCTGCTGGGGAGGAGAGCTGGGCTGTAAAGGGGCAGCAGCTACAGCTCCCAGCTCTGTGAAATGCTGCTCTGAGCTCTGGTCCTTGTTTTTGTTCTACTTTTTGTCACCCTGGTTTGTACTGGAAGTCACTGCAGAATGCCTTCTTGCTTTGCTGCGTGCCTCGTCCATCGCAGCATCGCCGTTATGAGTGAACCTGCGGACAATTTGCCCATTACCTCCGGTGGAAGTACGTCTGAGCTCTGCCTTCGGCTCGCTTCGTGCGCTGTTGTTCCTTCACTCTGCCTTTACGTCACGCTTTTGATCCTAGGCGCCGACGGAGCCGCGGCGGGGCGGGAGGAGATCCTGGGCTCCGTCTGCTCCGTACGTGCGCGGAGAAGAAAAGCAAATAAGGGTTTCTCTTTCCGCCCGCTCGCCTCCTCGGCCGCTTCCCTCGGCCCAGCCTGCCCCGCTCCGCCCGGCGCCGCCTTCCCGCTCCGCGCGGGGCCGCCGCCCGCCCTCGCGGCGCCGCGGAGGCCTATGGGTAAGCCCGGCCGCCGGGTGACAGCTCTCGGCCGGGGCCCGGGCTGAGGCGGCGGGGCCGGGAGGGAGGCCGCCATCGCGGCGGCGCGGGGCGTCCCGCCGGCGGCCGGAACTATGGAGCGGGCGGCGGCCGGGCCGGCGGCCGAGAGCGGAGTCGCGAGCCGGCGGGCCGCGCGGGCGGGGGCGGCGGCGGCGGGGGCCGCATCGCGGCAGGCCAGCGGCGAGACGCTGGACAGGTGAGCGGCGGGCAGGCGGCGCGCTGCGACTCCGAGCCCCGGCACCGCGGCCTGCCGTGCCGTGCGATGCGGTGCGCGGGGCCGCGGCCTCCCGGCCCTCCTCCTGCCGCCGGGCCTGGGACCGGCGTTAGGACGGCGCTTCCAGTCTGCGCCTTCACGTTCGTGTCTCCGCGCTAACAAACGCATCCTCCGCGCGCCGGCCCGCTCAAAGTTCCGTGCCCGCGGCTGGGTGCTGGTCGCGATCAGCGTCATCGGGCCGGAAAGGCTGGGGCTGCCTGCGGGATTTTGGCTGGGATTTGGGGAACCTGCGGAACTTTCCTGAGGCGGTTTTCCTTTGGCAGCCGTTGTTTCACGGTGGGCGGGCAGGCGCAGAGCTCGGCTGAAACAGAGCGGGACTAAATGGAATTCCCCGGGATGAGGGAGAGAAAAGTTAGGAATTGTGCCGAGGTTCCACCTCTGTGTTCCGTCGCTTTTCTTTTAGGAGAAATCTCGACGTTCTCGGAAAGCTGGAAATCCTTCCTGAGAAGTCTGTCACTCAAATGCACATCCGTTATTCCTTGCTGTCATGTTTCTTATCTCAACTTTTTATCTGCCCAGAGGGGCTGTGGATGCCCCGTCCATCCCTGGAGGTGTTCAAAGCCAGGTTGGATGGGGCCCTGGGCAGCCTGGGCTGCTGTGAAATGTGGATGTTGGTGGCCCTGCCTGTGGCTGGGGGGTTGGAGCTTCGTGATCCTTGAGGTCCCTTCCAATCTGGGCCATTCTGTGATTTTCCTCTCCCCCTTGTTGAGCCCTGGACCAGTCTCAGTGCGGCTATGGCCGTACCGCAGGTGAGGCACGATGTGACCTGGCACTGCTCTGCCCACAGCACTGAGCCGCACTGCCGGGCTGTGCTGCACCAGAGCCGGGCACCTGCACACCTGCTCTGCCAGCACAGACATAGCAGGGCCTGCCACAGGTCTGCCATTGAGAAATCTTCTGAAGTAACAAGTAAATGCTCCTTTGGAAACAAGCTTAGGCTAACCCTAAAGAGGTATAGCAGAAATCAAGAGGTGGGAAGGAAGATGAAATAAAGAAGCTCAGCTCCTAAGATTTGTCAGAAAAGCTCTTAAAGATCTTTAATTTCTGGCTATATGCACCTGCCTATCCTAGCAGATAGTGTGAGGAAAGGCCTCTGGCTGTGCAGGGGTTTGTAATCTTGTGCTGTCATCCCACCTGCCAGACATTCCAGTTGTGTGTGTGTTCTGCTGGGTATGTGTATAGAGTGGTTGCTTCTGTGTCACGCAATGCTCAGATTGTGAATTAATTTCAAAAATGAATTTAAAATTTCGGTTTACGTTTGACTTGGGAATGAGCTTTGTATCTGCACAAGTGCCTAGCGAACCTGTGTGGAGGAGTGGCAATATCTCCTGTACGAGCTGAGCCTGCAGTGGCATGCAGGTTCCCCAGCCTCCCCGGCTTCCTGTGGGGCAGGCCCGCTTTGGGGCAGTGCTGCTGCACCTCTCCATGGCTGGCAGCTGCTCCCTGCTGCTGGCATTCTGAAACTTGTAAGCCACGCTGGTTCCAGCAGCTGCTCTCCAAATGCATCATCTCAGGTTCAGTGCAGTTCTACTGTTCAGATGCATTGTCTGTAGGGTTCTTGTAGACATCTGAGAGTGGGAAAGCCAGTCTTTAACATTATTTGGAGATTATTATATGAATATATAAAAATGTGGCTAAATTAGAAACTGCCCTTTAGGAAACATGTATTTTCTACGTCCGCTGTTAGTATAGAATGCAACACTGCAGTAGTCTGCAGTTTTAAATGCTAGCATAGAGTGGTTTAATTTTCAGTAGGATTTACTAAACAATCGGGAAATAGCAGTAAAGGTGAGTATGAGGAGTTTCCTGTTAGTTATCCAATTCATTCCATGGATGGATCTGAGAAAAAAAAGCATGGATGTTGGAAAAAGAACTGTACTTGGGTAAGGAAGCCAATGTTTTTATAAGGCCGAGGCCCATATGCACGCTTTTGGCCCTCTGACAGCTTTACATCTCTGATAACATCCAGTGACATTCTTTTACCTCCTTTGTTTGCTGAAATAATTGTGTTCTGCCCACACAGAAACCTGATTTGTATAGTGTTAACACTTATGTATGGCCTTGTTTTGTATTGCTGTGCCTTGCTATTCTCAATATACATTTTGAATGTGTATGATAAGTGTTGAGTCACGGCCTGAAGCACTGATGGAGCACCTGGGGAGAGGACCTGGTCAGCCCTGGGAGCACAGTTGAAGGCAGTTCAGTTGTGCAGCAGGAAGGGGTGGAGCCTGGCTGCACCTCACTTGGGAGAAGGTTCTCTGGTTGGAGGTTCTTCCTTTGGGGAGTCTGTCCTGTGAGCCTAGATCTTCAGAGATGGGTGAGCACTTTTGAGTGAGCACTTTTCCTTTGTAGCACCATTTTATCTGCCCCGGTCCTTTGCTGTTCCGCTCCTGTACTGCCTTGCCACTGTGCTGACCTTTTTGATTGTAACAGAGTAATTGTTAAACAGCATGAAATGTTCTGTTTCTGTAGCCCTACGGGATCCCACGTTGAATGGTGCAAACAGCTGATAGCTGCAACCATTTCCAGTCAGATCTCTGGGGCTGTCCCTTCGGAAGGTGTATCCAGAGACTACCGGGTAAGTGAGCCCTGAGCAGCGTTCGTTTGTTCTGGATAAGAGTGGGTGGTCAGGAAAGGCCTTGCTGGGTGGTGAGTGCTTCTGTGATCTCGGAATGTTTCACAACTAGAAGTGTCTCATTTGTGCATAGGAATCTTTTGAATCTGTTCTATGTCTTCCTCTATAGTTGGAGCAGTGGCATTGAAGTGTGCAGAACAAAAAGTTTTCTGAATGAAACGCAAAGAATGACTTGGCTTTCTTTTTGATTACTACATTAAACAAAACAACAAAAACAGCTAAAGTGAATTAATTTGTAGGCTGAAATTGCTTTGTGTCGTTTGGAGTACCAAACTGATCTCACTGGATTTCACCAGAAATAAATGCATATGTCTTCATTACTGTTCGAAGA
This sequence comes from Lagopus leucura, assembly GCF_019238085.1. Taxonomy (NCBI): domain Eukaryota; kingdom Metazoa; phylum Chordata; class Aves; order Galliformes; family Phasianidae; genus Lagopus; species Lagopus leucura. Next base: position 15,595,985 of record NW_024962270.1, on the reverse strand, counting down.
ACATTAATATTATCATTTTTCATTGGATTTGACCAAAGAGAGAGAAATTAATGTGAAACTAAACAGCACCTTTTTTTGTTCCTTCCTGGCAGTGTTTTTGTCATTAATGATTGCAGAGCATACCTTACCTGATGGGTTCCATTATGATTTTTACACCTGTTCTTTTGTGCTCATTTGCTGTTTCCAGTATGGAGGCAGTTAATTGAGCTTGTTTGAGAACATGACGAGTCACCTGTGTGAACAAAGACAGACTGCTGCTATCTGGTGCAGAGTGTTCTTCTTGCTTTTGTCCTACATTTAGAAGAATTTGATATTGGTGTAAAATGACCAGATGAAAATGTTACTGTTCTTATTTTTAACTAGATTTGAAGTCATTTGCTAATAAACTCTGTGCTTAAAAGTTTGCTGTACAGCACCAGTGTATTTTAGATTCTGTGACTGCAGATGAGAATCTGCCCACTCTTGAAGATGAATTCCATGATATTTCTGACCACAATCTGTTTAAAAACAGATGGGCAGCTCTCAGGTCAAGGGTAAAATCTTGGGCAGAACACCGTGGGACACTGCATTACAGCTGGCAGAGTTGTCTGTGCTATGCAGATGAAGGACTTTGTAGTAAAATGCAAGTGTGTAAGCTTGGTGCTCAGTTTATCTCTGAGTTATATGGCATTCCTCTGGAGTAAGGAGTGCTTTTGTATTCTGAGTAGCTTCATTCTCTGTTACAAATTCACCTTAAGTGGACTGAGTCTTTTGAGGCCTGATTAGATGTGTTTATCACTGTTTCTTGAAACAAAGCAACAAAAAATAATAAGCCTTCTGGTATTTAGAATTTTTGTGGGAGGGAAAAAAAAAAGAAAAAAGTATTTGCCATTATTGCATTGCTGTCATTTGAGCTCTCTTATTCGTGCATAATCCCCTATAATTTTTTGTCCTGGAATTTCTTTGTTTAAATTCAGGACCTGAATCTTGTCCGTGCGTTAGGAAAGGCTTTTCTTTGTGTTTAGTATTTGTGGAGGTTCAGTTGTGCTGCAGGTGCTTTGTCAACGCTGCTAACACCTCTGTGGGTAGCATCGATCCAGGAAAACTGGTGCTGTACATTCAGCGTTAAGAAATGAGCACAGAGTCCTCATCTTTAGGAAAAAAGTGGGTGACATTGGTTCAGCAGTAAGAAACGGTCCCACCTGGTGAGTGCTGAGTGAGCTGGGAGCTGCAGGGTGGTGTGGGGCTCTGCCTGGCAGTGCTGCTGCAGGAGGCACTGCTGTACTTGGAAGTCACACAGGTAGCAGCAGCTGGGTGCAGCTGCCTTCAGAAATGAGCTGTGAGAGTGGTGAGGTGCTGGAACAGCTGCCCAGAGAGGCTGTGATGCCCCGTCCATCCCTGGAGGTGTTCAAGGCCAGGTTGGATGGGGCCCTGGGCAGCCTGGGCTGCTGTGAAATGGGGAGGTTGGTGGCCCTGCCTGTGGCTGGGGGTTGGAGCTTCATCATCCTTGAGGTCCCTTCCAACCTGGGCCATTCTGTCATTTCTAATGAAGAGCTGCAGCTGTTTTGCCGTTAGAATGCAAAAGATGTGTGGATTGTATTTTGTCATTGTTACTGCAGGCTTGTTATTTGCACCTTGGAGGATTACTGGGCTCACTCTTGTCGCAGTAGCACTGACTAAAAGATTAGGATTAAATTTTTCATTTGATTAGGAGTAAATTTTTCATAAGAATTTGGCGTTTGTTTCAGCACTCAGTGGAAGTGGCTGGCATACTTTCAGAGCAAAATAATTCTGCAAAGTTGGAGCTGCTATATGTACAAAGGGCTCTTTTGTTTTGCTTTTAAATTCAACTGTAATGAATATGCTTGGAAGTAGAGCTCTCTTGAAAATCTGTCGAACACTGTAATATCTTTAATGAATCAAAGCTGTGCTTTTGTTGGATAACATGTTATATTTTAACTAACAGGTGTACAGGAGGCCTGATATTCGGGTAAGGTTACCTGTGGCAAGTAGTAAAACGGCCTCCTGCCTGTTTGTCCTTTGTGCTGTGTGACATCCTGGTGTGTCGAGTGCTCTTTACTTTGTTGATGGTTTTTATGAATCACTCAGGCCGTGTTTCTGTGCAGTGCAGCAGCTTCTTTGCCACTGAAATGCTTCATATCCGTTACTGTGCTTCCATGAGCAATAAAAGTCAACGTGTGGGAAAGCAGCGTATTTAAATTACGTTACAAACGTGCAACACTAACTTTATTTTTATCGCATTAATTGTGACAAAACGGATGCTTGCAGCTGAGGCTTACGTGCTTCTGACTGCTGAGTGCTGTATGAGCATCCCTGGGGTAGTGTCTGCATTACAGAGTGTTAGTGGATGAAAGCGTTACATCTCTGTCCAGCCTGTTTAAGGAAGATTCAATTCATACTTGCTTTTGTACGTGTGCTACCTCAGTGCTGTTGTAGAGTGGGAGGTTGGGTTGGAAGTTGGATGCGGGTGCACCGACCTGCATCTTTTTAATGACGATTTTGTAGGTCTTGCCTATTCTTCATTGTTTTCCTGTCCCTCTCAGTAGCGTGTATAGAGTGAGGGATGATCTGGACCGCGTTCTGACATTGTTCATGAGATGTGTCTATGCTTTTATTCAGACAAAGAGCTCTTGTTTGGTCTCGCACCAACAGATGAAGTCTGAATGATGTCTTATTCCTTGTTTACATGTTGAAAATGATGTGTTTAGTCAACGCTCACAAGTTGATTTTTTTTTTTTTAATGAAGGCTCTTGAAATAATTGGTGTGGGATGAGTAACAAAAATGGACTGTTCTCCATTGGTTTTTTGTAGCCCTTTGTAAGGGCTTTGATCCTGGAGTGGTCTGCTGTGCTTCTCTGTCCTTCACTGCTTGACAGTCTGTTGGTGTGTTTTGTTGGTCCTTTTCCTAGTTTTCTCTCAGGGATCCCTATGCCTACTTTAGTTTCAGAGGCAAGGCTTGTATGGTTGTATGTAAGCAATTTCCATTTACCAGAATTCAGTCGATGCTTAGATGCCAGGAATTCTTCTCTTACAAAGTGTTTTTTTTTACTAGTGAAGACATTTTAAGCACTTGTAGTGTCCAGATTATCAGAAGATATTTTGGTAAAAAGAAAAATTCGATTTTTCTTCCGTAACTTTAGACTGAGTCTGGATTTCCAGTCTTACAAGTGAGGAGTTTGCACGTGGGCTGGGAATACTGGGATGTCACAGGCACAGCTTGTCTTAGTTGATGCTGAAAGGACATGGAAGAACAGTTCCGGCAGAACGTGTCAGAGCAATTCCTTCATTTGACCCAGTAACATCTGTGCTGCTGCCTGGAGCGCGGGGGGACGTGATGTTTATTAGAGAGATCTAAGTAGTGTTCAGGCTTTGCTGCCGGTATGATGCGAAATATATGTACATACATGTACAAAAGTGACTCGTTTGCATTATTTTGCTCTGAGGACTAATTGTAACTTTAAAGTTACTGAGTCACCTTCAGAGCAGTGCAGAAGTTGGGGGATAAATGTGAAACCATGAAACTGAAAGTTAATGGAAACATGGCTTACACAGTATCGTATTCCTAACATTGACTGAATAATTCTATTTGAACTATTTTTTCCTCGAAAGGCTGCATGACTTTTGTCCTAATGCTAGTCTTGCAAGCTGTGCTCAATTTCTTCTATTTATAAGCACGTGGCATACCTTGATTTCATTTTCTTCACTGTGAAGTTGCTTGTCTTAAAAAGACAGTACTTACTTTACTTTTTTGAGTACCGGTCCGGTTTCTTAAGTGAAAAAGAGGGTAAACTCTGAATTGTGTTGTGCCAAGTAACAGTAAATGGGTGGCCGCAGGAGCTTGGAATGTGTCACGTGGAAAGGGTTTTGTGTCAGGAAGTGGGGAGCTCTGGAGATCAAAGCTGGGGTTAAAGTCTCTTTAAGGAAAGAAAAAAGGGGGAAACTAGAAAAGATTCTGTCCTTTTACCTGTTGTGTGCATGATTTTTCCTGTTACTTCTCTCTTGCCCTACTGCTGCCTCATGCAATGCAGGAGATTCAGGATGGACACAATGGCTATCATTCTGAAGCAGAAGCTGATCAGGTGGCAAGTTTTACTCATCTTTCATTATTAACTATGTAGCCAGGTACTGTGTGCTGGTGCAGTACATTGAGACCTCGTATTTCTTGTTTCAGAGGATCTGTAGAAAGTAGCAGTGTGTCTGGTGTGTGCTAGGGAGGGTCTTCATCTGATGGCATGTGGTCCAGCATTGCACCTAAGGCCCCGTCTGACAGCACGCTGACCTCTGAGTTGGTGTCAGCTCCTTGTCTGCGTGTCGTTGTCCCTGTGATTGGGTGCCACACGTAAAACTCTGGTAGTAACAGCAAATAAAAAACCCAACATCAAGTTAAATGTTTTTGGAAGTTACTTAATACAGGCTTGCAGCAGTTTTTTGGTTTAGTTTGGAGGCAGGCCAATGCTACCATTATATTTATTCTCACTCAAGATGTACAAAATTAAACCTTGATGTTTCATCATGTTGACAAGAAAGAGCTCCTTTTCTCACACAGCCCTTCGAGTCCCACAAACCACTGTGTTGTTAATTAAAATGTAGTAAATCTTAGCTACCAACAAAGGACCCAGAGGATCAATCTTGTGTCATTCAGCAATGAAGCCACTTACCTGTAAACTGTATAAATCTGTAAACTAGCCCTTATTTTAAAATCACTAATTGTTCTTCTGTATTTCACTTTTACTTCTTAATCTGACTTTCTGGATCCACAACTCCCTTAGTGGGTCTCTTCCATAAAAGAGCACGTCAGGGTGTTTCTGACTGCTATTAGAAAATAATAGCTGCTTTTAGCAAAAGACTAACAAATTGCTAGCTGCAAATTTGGGCTGCTATTGTTCATATTTTCCTGTGCTATATGTAGCCAGCATGTGAAACTAATTGCTGCATAAATGCTGTGTTACTAATGTATTGCTAACGTATGTCTGTGTAATATTTATAGCAGCACACATTGCCTCTCTTAATACGGTACTGTTTAATACAATTGTGTCTTGTGAAAAAAGATGCACTACTTGTGTTCCAGTAATCTAGTAGTTAAAGCACTTTGCATCAAAATATATCGATGCAGTGCAGATGGAAAGAGAGATTTACTCACAGTTTTGGGTTTCTGCCAGGCGCTGCGAGATGGAAACAAACTGGCACAGATGGAAGAGGCTCCGCTTTTTCCTGGCGAATCAATCAAAGTTATTGGTAAGCACACTACCAAGTACCACACTGAATACTATTAATCCACTGGTTTGTTTACTTAAAAATAGAATATTATTTCCCTTTGAGTTTTGTTCTTTTAATGTCTTGCCATTTTGGATTAGGAGACACGGTGTGGATCTCTTTTCTTTGTTTTTTAAATCCAAATGTAAACATGAAAGTAATCAGTTCAAGAAGATGACTTTGTCCATTTAGACATATCATTCTGTTTCAAGGGTGACTTTGTTCCAAATTGGGTACACAGGTTGTGTTTCTGCTTGGTGAAAGCTGAATACTTCATAGGTTGAAAAGTTTTAAATTGTGATAACAAAGAACAGAAACTTCCATAAAGCTTCATTTCCAGCTGTACGTCAGATTTATTTCCCTTTGGCTGATGATGGCAAGCTCTGTTAGTAGTACAGTACTTACCTAGGAAACTGTGTGCAGTCTTTCAGGTAAAGTCTCATACTTCTCAATAACTACCATTTGCAGGCTGTGAGGTGAGTGGGGGTACTTTACACTGCAGGGCAGGGACCAGAGCTGCCTGCAGCTCAGCATAGCAGCATGATGCCAGACTTTGTTACCTGCCAGCCCCCCCCACACACACACAACACTGAGGTGCTGGGAAGCAGTGAGGAGTTCTTTTCCTTGTTGAGAACAGCAAGGTTCTTCTAGTCCTGGTAGCGTTTGTAGAGCAGGCTTTCCTCTTTCTTACGCTTCGAGTATCTGAATCTTACTTTATTGTGGAATTACAGAAATCTTGCTGTTCTTCAACAGAAATAGATTTTTATGGAGTAAATGCCTGTCATAGTAAGACAAAGCTTCAATTGGTCTGTTTTCCAGCTAAAGACGTTATGTACATCTGTCCATTTATGGGAGCAGTCAGTGGTACGCTGACGGTGACGGACTTCAGGATGTATATCAAAAGTGTTGAAAGGGTAAGAGTCCACTGTCTGTCTGCATTTTCTCTTGGGTGGAAGTGTTTCTGAAGTAGATTTCAAAGTGATGAATTTGTTTTAAGTGATCTATTGAACAGGAATTGTAGTTGATCCTAATGAAACACGTGAATGATACAAGACTGTGTTCCAAACCAAATGTAACACAATTCACTTGCTCCGTGTGTCTTTCAGGATCCACCTTTTGTTGTTGATGTTCCTCTTGGAGTGATAAGTAGAGTTGAAAAAATTGGAGTACAAAGCCATGGAGACAACTCATGTGGTATAGAAATAGTATGCAAGGTATGACATGGTACAAATACGTTCATTTTGAAAGTATTTTCATTTCGTTTTCTTGAGAGAGGAATCAGCATACATGTGCTCTTTCTGCCTGCTCAGTTCCCTGTATTTGAACTTGGCTTCATTTAGATAAGACATTTCAGTTCCTCTTGTGATACTGTGCAGCCTTCAACACTTCTGCCTTTTGTCCTGAGAGTGAATTCAAAGGAAAAATGGCTGTTGCCATTGGAGTCGCTAGAGAACGCAACAACCGTAGTCATCCAGTTATGAAACTCCATTGTGACACGGGTCAAATGATGTCAGTGAGCGTTACTTATACTTTTGTGACCTTTTTAAATTTACCATAGGGTAAAGTAATATGACTTATTTTTGACAGGATATGCGAAACTTGCGGCTTGCCTATAAACAGGAGGAACAGAACAGATTGGAGATTTTTGAAAACCTTGTAACGCGTGCGTTCCCTGTTTCTAATGGACTGGTACGTCTTAAGGTGCACAGAAAGGTGTCTGCTCTGTTCTCTGAAACATGTAGGTGGGAAAGCTGGAAGTGCTGGGTATTGATTTATAACATCGGTTACAGAGCAGGCAAGTGATTAAGAATATAGGGAGTCTTGTTTTCTGCGATAGATAGTTCAATATGAAAGTTCTTTTTGGAAAAAAAATACTATTAGCTTAATTATTAGCTATCTGCTGAATGTACTTCTGTTTGCTTGTGTGAATAGAGAACTGGTTAGAAGGTAGGAAAAGTTTTCTCATCCTGGCTTTGCCATTGGTCTGTTGTATGATTACAGGCAAGTAACTTTTATTCTCTTTTCTTTCTTGATTTTATTGATGACGTGGCACGTGCTGAAAGAAATAACTGTCTTTAACTTTCTAGCAAAATGTCCATTCTTGACAGTAAAGTTTGTACCTGCTGTCAAAGAGTTCTAGAAATGTGACATTTGAAATAGGATTGTGTGTTTTGGAGCTTATTGTACTTACAGCCCATCAGGTAGTAATTTATACCTCTGTTTTGTTATTTTTAGCCTCTTTTTGCATTCAGCTATAAAGAAAAGTTTGCTGCCAATGGTTGGAAAGTATACGATCCAATGTCAGAATACAAAAGGCAGGTAAGTTGTATAGGAGAGTTTTCATCTTTGCTACCTCTAGAGACTCTCAGTCTCATGTTAAGATCGTAAAAGCAAGTGGCCTGACTTTGACAGTGCTGACCACCTGCTGAAGAGAAACAGCACATTGATCTGTGTTAACATGCATTGCTAGATCTACGTTTTCCAAGTGATGTTTTATGAAAATGCAGGCTCTGTGAAGATTTGCTTGTAAGCAGGATTAAACAAAGGAGTAACCTGACTTTGTCACTGTAAATCTGGTTTCCCAGTTGCAACATTAATATTTCATTGTATGATCACCTTTTGCCTGAAATTGAAATGTCTATTGAAATGGTTGTTTTGCATAGCAGTTTTAAAGATAATAAAAAGGAAAGTCTTTCATTGTATTGACTTATGATAAAATCTGAGGGCCTAAAATTTATAGCTCATTTTAGATAAAAATGTAGGCATGCTTTTCTTTTTAAGTGTAGCATGTCAAAATTTTCCTTACAGAGCACAAGTAAGTACAGACCTAGCCTGAAAAATAGAAAAAATGTTTTGCTTTCTTACAGGGCTTGCCCAATGAGAGTTGGAAAATATCAAAAATTAACAGCACCTATGAGCTTTGTGATACATATCCTTCTGTTCTTGTTGTGCCAACCAGTGTAAAAGATGATGACCTCTCAAAAGTGGCAGCATTTCGAGCAAAAGGCAGAGTGCCAGTAAGTGAAACTTGCACAAGGAAATGGAAGTGCTCTGTGTATTGTCTAGCTTCTAAGAAATGATCGGAGTTCTTCAGTGTTTTTATTTAACATTAGTTGGCCCACTTCCTTTCTAAAAAGGGAGCAGAGAATGAAGAATTAGGATTCATGAGTTTAGAGCTGAAGAAAGCAGTTGAAATGTGAGTCTTAGTTTGCTTGGTTATTGTGCTGTTTAATGTGCTGTTTTTGTTTGGAGTTAATGCTTCTAGGCTGGAGTACTATTTGAAGCTAATTTGTTTATTAACTTGTGTTCTGATTTGGTATGGAATGTGTTGCAGCCATGGCAGTTTTCTTGAGAATAAATATATTTTGCAGGTAGTGAAAAAGTCCTTTTTAAATACGTGAGGGGGTGACAGTGTTCATGCTGTGGGTCTGCTTTGCTAAGTGCTGTACAGGTCTGTAGACTCCCAGTGAAAACCTGTTCTGGTGTTTCACCACTGTCACAGTAAAGAAATTTTTCTTAATCTCCCATAGGAAGCTTCCTTGCCATGCAGGCAGTGGTTGTCTAATTGCACTCTGGCTCGCTGCTGTTACATTAGTACAGTAAGCTAAAAGAGTTTTGCTTTATCCCAGGTGTTATCCTGGATTCATCCGGAGAGCCAAGCAACAATAACACGATGCAGCCAGCCATTGGTAGGCCCGAATGATAAGCATTGTAAAGAGGATGAAAAATACTTGCAGACAATTATGGATGCCAATGCTCAATCACATAAACTTATCATCTTTGATGCCAGACAAAATAGTGTTGCAGATACAAACAAGGTAGGTTGGTACCATAAACAGTAGTGGTGTTCAGTCTTTATTCCAGAGATTGCTGAAGATTGAGCAAAGGATATGAAGGTACAGAGAATTCAATGTGAAAAGAAATTTAAACAGGGATCTTTATTTAGAGCCATGGGAAGGGAGGTAAGTGGTTTGGAGTATGTTGGAGTTGAAGGCAGCATGAGCATGTTCCTGAGAAATGATGCAGTAACACCAGCAGAAGGACAAAGGTTTCAGTGATAACAAGAGGAAACTGCATAGCTGTGTTAGCAGATGTAGCCCACTACAATGCAGGATTTCTTCAGTCTGAAAAGTATACTCCTAGCACTTCTCAGAGAAAGCAAAAGCAAGAAGGTGTTTTTAATAGTGCTAGAACAATCCTTTCTCTCCATAGAAGACCTAGCAGAAGCAACTCTTTCAGCCTTATACTGAAGTCCTGTACATGTTCTTTTCTTTGTCTGGTTTTACTTTTTGTATGACAGGCAAAAGGCGGAGGATATGAGAGTGAAAGTGCCTACCCAAACGCAGAGCTGATCTTTCTGGAAATTCATAACATACACGTAATGAGGGAATCCCTGCGTAAGCTGAAAGAAATAGTTTACCCTACTATCGATGAGACTCGGTGGTTATCAAACGTGGACTCCACGCATTGGCTGGAATATATAAGGGTAAAAGTGTGAAAAAATTGTTTTTAAATGGTGTTATTTACTTGCATTTCTGAAAATGTTATTAGAACAATGTCTCCAATCTTTGATCAGTATAATTTTTTTGAAGAGTCACTTAAAGCCTAGCATTTGAACTGAAGTTGATCCATTCCATAGTAACTGGCTCTGTGTATTGGTAAGTAGTGAGTTAACTCCTCCCTGTGGCTCAGTATCATATTTGGTGTTGGGCAGGGTTTTATTTTCTTGAGAGAAAATGTTTGTGAGCAGTCCAGGGTTATCCCTTCTTCTTGGAAAACTGCCCTGGGAACTTCAGATTACAGTGAAGTCCTCTTGGCAGTAATTCAAACACAGAAGCAGCAGTCTTTGCTCATCCTTCCCTCCTTCAGTGTAGTGTTGGTGTTCATGTGTTGAACACCTACATTTTCCTGGGCTGTTCACAGTCTGTGTTGCACTGAGCTATAATCTGCTCTATTAGTTAATGTAATACTAAAATAAATCACACAGTTTTACAGTCTGATTCATTAACCTCTGAAATGCTTTTGGAATAGATGATTTCATTATCATACTCACTCCTCTGTTTATGATGAATATGGGTGGAGTGGAATTTGTCTCATTTAGCAGTTGCCTCAAATGTCACTCATGGCAAACATTCTTTGAATTAATCAGTTATTCAGTAGCTAGTACTTGCTGACTGCTGCAGGAGAACCAGTAGAGGGAGCAAATGCTTACATTATTGTACAAGATTTAAACAAATTTATGTTCTTTTCAGACCACTTTCTCTTGAAGTTGACTATTTCAAGGGGATTTGGGAATCTTGAGTATCTGGAAAGATTTTTTTAATAATCAGCCTGGCTTTAAATGTGATCATCGAGTTTTAAAAGAGGATTTTTATGCACTGATCACCTTTCATTGTTACTGGTTTCAGTGGGGTCTCTGGGCTTGCATGGCATCAGAGATGAACCTTGATACCATCATTTCACAGATGACATTAGCAGTTTGAAACTTACATTACTTAGAAGATTTGGTAAACATGAGGCAGTCTTCACGCCTTTGCCCCTTATACAGTACTTCATGTTACCGTGTGGGCAGCATAAATTGCAACCTGATTTCCTGAAAGCTGCCATTGCTGCAGTAAGTGGGTGTGGGTGCTTACCTTCTCTTCCTGATTCATTTGACTTGTAACGATTAACAGATCCACAGCTTTACCACCTATGTAATATAAGGATAACAGAGCAAACTCTTGCATACCTGCATATTTTATGGATAATTTTCCTGCTTATGTTGAAGACCAAACTCTTTTAACATCTCCATAGCTTCATGATTGAAGTAAATGGCAATTAACTAGTTCAGTCTACAAGCTCTGTTCTCTTGTACAAGCTTTTGTAGTGCTTTGTGATATTTCCAACCTGGCATCCTTTCCCTTAAAAGATGATTGTTTAGCGTGGTCTTGCAATTGCTTTGAAGACTGGCCTTGTGCACTTGTGCATTGAACTTAGCTTTCCTTCTTCCCAGATGTTTCACGTGCTCAGGAAGGGAAGAATGCAAATGTTTAGCAATTTTCTGTTTTCTCACATTGGAATGCAGAGAATTTTTCTGGGGTCCAATTCTGGTGCTTCTCTTCCCCACATATTTATCAGTGCCATGATAGGCTGTGTTTTAGGGACAAACCTTCATAGGAGAGAGATTATTCAAGTATGTTAGAGGAAAAAAAAAAAAGAAAAAAAAGAAAAAACAACAGGAGAGGAGCTGCAGACAACCAAGGGAAGGATTTGTGTGGGAGACAGAAACACAAAGTTCACACAAGTGAATTTCAGTTCTCTGCCATCTCTTCCTTTGTTCCCCCAGCGTGCTTCTGAGCCCAGGTTATTCATGGCCTTATTCATGGCTTGTGGGTCTCATGCTGTGTGTGCTTCATGCACCAGCAGATCAGGGCAGGCTCCCAGCCAGCAGTCCCTGGTTTTGTTTGGGCTGTGTTTTGATTGAGATCAGCTCAGTGGTTTGTCCCTTCCTCGGGTGCCAGCAGTTAAGAACTGAAAGCTGAGGAACACAGGAGTGATTCTTTCCTGTGAAGATGAGCTTTGATCACATTGAACCTTTTGTCTTTGGGGTAGATTACAGGGTTTGTGTCTATTTTCCTAATGATAAAGAATTTCAATTTTCATTTAGTGAAAGGGGTTGCTAACTTCTCTTGCCGTGTGCTACTGATAATGGAGAACTGTGCTGGACAGCAGCGTGCCTGTGCTTGGGAGCTGGCTTTTGTCCCTCCAGGTGTATGCGTCTTGTTGTTTGAAAGTCTCTGATGTAACACAGTGTTGTCCAGATAACTGTGTAATTAATCTGTGGATTTCAAATATGCGGTGTTTAAAAATATAAAATCATGCTTTTTGGTGGAGTTTTGGTTTACATTTAATATGCTTGTTTTTATTTCTTTAAGATGCTTCTTGCCGGAGCAGTAAGAATTGCAGATAAAATTGAATCTGGTAAAACTTCTGTGGTGGTACATTGCAGCGATGGCTGGGATCGAACAGCACAGCTTACTGCACTTGCTATGCTTATGCTGGACAGCCATTACAGAACTATCAAGGGCTTTGAAATTCTTATAGAAAAGGAATGGATAAGCTTTGGACACCGATTTGCAATGGTAAGGTGAAAGAGTTCACATGTTATTTGTCACCTTCAGCTCTTTAATTTGGAGTAGTATATTTTCTCATCACTTTGCTCTTCAGTTCCTGCAGTATTCATTCGACTCAAAGGCTAGCAGGGAATTAGGGCACAATATCTCGATTGTAATTTTTTTTTAGAAGCATAATGTAGTGACACTTCTGGCATCTGAGAGTGTTTCAGGAGACATGATACATGCTTAGGCAAGTGGATATGGAAGTTTCATCATTGATTCAGTTGTACTGAATACCTATCAGTTTGATCCCATAAACAGCTTCACTTTGGAAGATGGAGGAAACGACTGGGAGAGCTCTGAACAGCAGCAGCATGTCCATAAGCAAACACTGGGGAGTATTTTTAGCAGTTGAAAAACATAGGTTGGCATTATGGAAAATTTGTCTGTCCATCTTTGTAATGTATCATCTTTAAACAACACCGTAAATACACTGGGCAGAAATGAAAATTCGTTCTGTCTTTCAGCGAGTAGGACACGGAGGTGACGATCATGCCGATGCAGACAGATCTCCCATTTTCCTTCAGTTCATTGACTGTGTTTGGCAAATGACAAAGCAGGTAAGGTGTTTAGGAATATATTTCTGAGGTCTTACTAGTGTTACGGTAAAAGACATTGTATTGAAGTTTGCATAGCATGTGAATTGTTTTGAGGCAAGGAAGATAAGTGTCTGGTTCCACACAATGCGAGCACTCCCACAACACCTCAGTGTTGCTCTTGTGAACGTGGTCTTTGAAAATGGTGCACTGTGCTTTCCAAAGGGTGTATTTGACGTGCGTTAGGAAAGCTTCCCGCTGCAGTACTGGGCCCTTGTTCAGAGTTGCTTGAAGACTTTCTCTGTATCTGTATTTCAGCATTAATGTGCTGTTTATTAAGGCTGGAGAAAAATAAGTGAGGAATTCTGCCCCTCTCTCAGAGAAAGGCTAATAACAATTGCAAAAAGAGAGACTTCTGAACACGTGGTAAGAGCAGAAATCTTCTGGGGAGATGCGTAATTAAGATCACCACCTCTGTTTTTGTATTCTCCCTTTCTGCCTCCGTTTCTTGCTATTTACAGTTCGGTTGCCTCTTGTTGAGATAAAATAATAATGGGGGAGCTATGGAACACTTAGCCAATACCACATCTGTTCAAAACCTGGATCCAAAAACTGTTGGGAAGTTCATGAACAACAGTGACACTGGAAAGTCATTGATGTTACAGCACAACAAAATAGAAAGCATCATTCTTTGCAAGTTTTGTGCCACTTGTTTTTTAGTTGACTTCAGCACCTAGAGAACATGTGTGAAGATTGCAATTGCCTTGACATACACCTGGGAAAGCCAGGATTCTATTTCATCCTCGTGTAGCTTGCTTGCTTATGACATGGTGTTAAGTTTCTTGCTTCAGAATCCATGGCAAACATATGCGGCATGTTCCAAAGCTCTAATAAGTGTCAGTGATTGGGAGGGGATGTGTGTTCAGGTTCATGCTTGGGCATGGGCTCTAAGCAAGCAAATTTACTTTTGCTCTGAGTATTTCGTTCTTAAAACATTCAGCTTAACATAGCATGAGAATCTCTAACTTGGGCTTGGAAACAGACCTCTGGATAGCTTCAGACAATGGAACTTAGTCTTTCACAGCCTAATATTTTCCCAGATTTTTACAATCTTCATGACAACTAATACATTATTAGGGAATTTGAGAGAAATACATTGATAGCAGATTGAAGAAAAAAAAAAAAGATGATTTCAAGTTGGAATGGCTGTGTTACCTAATGAAAATGAAAAACACCTGCAAGATTGGCAGGTAGTAATGCAGCTCAATTACCTTCCTACCTTTAATGCATGGTACCCACGTAAAAGAAAGGTACATCTCAGGTTGATTAAAAAGGTGCATTGTGTTCGTTATCAGATGCCACCGGCTTCTGGAGGTTCTTCTTGCATTCATTTCAGTAATACACTTGATGGTGTCCTGCCCGATCAACCTGGTTCAGCCCAATTCCACAGTCATAAGCATGTTCAGCAAAATATTTAAATTTTGTTTAAAAGCCGTGGTACAGAACTGGTTTATCGATCACAAAATGGAAAAGCTCGTTTGTTTTGCATCTCTTTGAGTCAGGTATCACTTGGCATCATCAGACGTTTTATGCAACGGAATTCTTCTCTTAAGTACCTCCTTTATAAAAAGAGAAAAATGAACAACAAACCTTCCAGAAGCATCAAGTGGGAGATTTTAATGACCCATATGTTCTCTCTCAATTAGTGGATTTGATAAGAAGTAAATTTTCATTTGGGGAATTTTTCCACCTGAATCTTCAAACAGACGCTAATGGGCTTGGAACTACAGAGGAAAGAATTTTTAGGTCAGTGATTTTCAGCGGCAGTAACAGAAGCTCTGCAGTCTCGAAACATCAGCTCCAACAGTGCAACTCTTGTATTCAAAGACAGAGTTTCAATAAGTGCTATCACTTATTAATAAATTAGTTGGAGCGCAGCCACTGATGTATGGAATTCTGAATATGCTTCGCTGGGTCGGAATAGCGGCCGTGTCGGCAGCCTCTGATTAGTGCAGGCAGAGCCATGGCAGAGCACTAATGTGACGAGGCTCATTAAGTGCTTTTGGTTAAGGAGAGCTCCTCTAGGAGAGGCCTTGTCTTCAAAGTTACTTCCAAACGTCGTTTTGATCGTTTGCCAGTGACTTTTGGGTTACGTATGTGCTCGCTGCTGAGGTTGTAGGAGATTGAGATCCGAGCGGTGCTGGCTATGTCCAGCAGATCTGCTTAGCAGGTTGCACTCCTAGGTTTTGTTTAAATGATAGCTGTGTTGTTAATGTTGTACTGTAGAAGAGTTAGAGCGGCATTTCTTGAAAGAGAGGGTATTAGTGATAACTTCTGCACGCGACTGAAGAAGAGAATTTGATCATTTTAAATTGCATCTTATTTAACATCCTGTATGTTTTATTTAATAAAAAAAAAAAAAGTCAAGCAAACTGCTGGTTTGTACAGGAAGCTCTGCTGTGAGCACTGCACGCTGCTGAGCTGTACCTTATCCATAGCGGGGTCAGAAAGAAGGCTCTGTTTATTCTGTAAGTCACCATATTGGTGGTTTCCTTACTCCATTGAAAGTTGGTATCTCTTAGCTTGAGAAGCCTTAGAAGAAGAAGGATTTAAGTAAAACACTGCAAGAACAATCTTATTTTAAAATAATACTGCTTAAAACATCAATCTTTCTGGTTTAAATACAAGCACAATTGTTGTGCGTTATTCAACTCCTTACTTTCAACGTGAATATCATGTTGCAAATCACAGGTGGCACTGAAGAGGAGTTTCTGGATCAGCTAGTCCATCCCCAGTCCCGACTGCTAGGTTATTCCTCCTAGTTATACTTTTCTTTTAGAAGGAGCTCTCAAACTGATGCCAAGGCAGTGGTGTTGCTCAGTGGCACGTGACTGAACCCAGGCTGCTGCCTTCTTCACGTCTGAATTTCTGGCTAGATAGTTTTGCATAGAGGAGGACGTTCTTTGTGGTGAATGTTGCATTCTAGACTTGTGAAAATATTCACTCCTTTAGTGGAAATAAAGAAATGTTTTTGTTTGTCCTAAAAATCAGTCTCCTAAGATGCTCGTTCTCATGGCAAGGGGAGAAATGCTTATAAAATTGTCTTTGAGTTGTCTGAATTTGTTTGTTTGTTCTCTTAAATGTTCATCATTCCATGTCTGTGTTTGAGACCTTTGTCATTCTGAAGAAAAAGTTATTTTGACATATGAAGCAGTTGCCATATGCAGTCCTATCGTAAAGTGATTGAAGGATATTTTCCATCTGAATAGATAGCAGCCCGTGCACTTCTGTACTGATTTCTTCCTAACTTTTGAAGCACTACGGATTAAGATGCATTCTAAGTAAACTGTGCTTTCAGATTTTCCATATGTTTGTTCTAGAGTGTGTCAGGTAATCTCTGCTTGTGAATATAATGTTCAGTGGTGTCACAGGAATAACGCTTCTTTCAATTTGGATATCCAGAATTTACTTTCTGATATAGAAAGAAGAGAGATTAAAAGATTATTATATGTAACTGATGCTAAACTTGAGGTGTAAGATGAAGAAAAATGACATAATTTGGGTAAAAAATGTAAGAAACGTTTAAAATATATATCCAGTGTATTTTATGTACATTTGTGTTTATTATCCAGCTCACTGCATGTTAGAAGCAGAACTAAAGCTCTTAAATATCATAGAGGAATAAAGCATGTGCTGTTAGATAGGGCTCCTCACAATGAGTTGCTTTGTGTCACCAGTTTCACACTAGCTAATGCTTCTGTGCTTGCATCCTTGTGCACTTGCATAATGAATGTAGGGTTTGTCTCTGAGGATATGAAGAAGTCTGTAGGTGAAGTGTATTATTGCAGTGGAAGTTAAAGAAATCTCTTAGATTTCCTGAATAGAATCACTAAACAGGAAAAAAATCTTACCTGAATCTTTTAGTTATTTCTTATTTGTTAGTTGCTTCCTTACCATGATGCTTAAAATACAGCTTAGAGTAATTTTACCTTTCTTTTTTTTAAATTTAAGTTTCCTGCAGCCTTTGAATTCAACGAGTTGTTTTTGATCACCATTCTGGATCACCTTTATAGCTGCCTATTTGGGACTTTCTTATGCAACTGCGAAAAAGAAAGGTTAAAAGAGGTAAATAATCAATTTAATATGTTGGTTTTGTAGGAAATGCTTCGGACATATGACCTAAGAACACTTTGGCTGTTTTTTGGTAAATTTGCTGCATAGTCTTTGAGGGCATTACAGATGTAATTCCATGGAACACATAATGAATGCTCTATTAAGTGAGATCCCATTCGCTTTTCTTTGGCTGTTACCTCTTGGCAGTTCTGAGGATTTTAAAAAATTGACTTTCACGTATTTCTAGCCAGCGTTCAGTTTTATGTAGTTATTATCAAGTGCTATTAACATTTCTTTGCTATTTTCAGAGCAACTCCTGTGCATGGCTTTAGTCACTTCAGGACATAATTTTATGGATCCTGTGCTTGGAGACTGGAGGAGTTTAAAATGCCAGAATGAATGGAGTTAGGACATCATGAAATGCTTTGAGTTTGGAAAACATGCTGTGTTTTTTTTCTTTTTTTAAAAAAAAGAAAGCTTTTTTCAGTATTCCAACTACACTTGTGGCTTTTTTTTGTTTGTGGCACTTCATGTTTGTGTCAGAACAAGTAGCTCTTCCTTGGCGGTTAGACCTGTTGTTTTTCAGGTTTGTCTCTGCTTCCATAGAGGAGAAAGTTGCACGTGGACTCCACAAGGTGGAGCTGAGTAACATTCTCAGCGAATGCAGAACTTCCCAACAGCGTTCTCAGTGAATCAGTTGTGTGCAGTTCTCAATAAAGAAATGCAGTTTAAGGCACAGAGGTAGCAGAAGCACATGCTTAACTACGTTGTACAAGTGTAAAATTGCAAGATGAATCTGAGGTTCGCATTCTGAAACCTTGATCTAACCATGTTTATGCTGATTATGTTTAGTATAATAGAACTTTCAGAAGTGCAAATAAAGCTAGTACTTTTAAATCACAGTGCCAATAGATATTGGGAGCAGATAGTTTGAGTGGGAGAAGGAAGGTGCTGTTTTCCACAGGTGCTATTTTGGATCTTTCAAATCGCGTTCTCTCCTCACTGATTTTCTTTTCAAAGCTGACTTATTTGTAAATCTTTTTGAAGCGGTCACATGTACGCATAACTGTAGATCTAAGGAGCTGCAGACACTGCAGTAAGTTACGACCAGTACAGCTTTCTCTTCCTCAACCAGAACTCATTGTCTTTGGAAATATTATGCCTCAATCTCCCTTCTCAGTTCGCCTTGGAAGGGAACAGGATATCAAAAGTTTTGATAAAGCTTTAACACTTAGTGGTCAGCAAGTGTTCTCAGAGGGCAGTATTGCAGTATATCAGGTAATCTTCACAAAGATAGGGATATCTAGATAATGACCTCACATTTTAACACCTTGCAATCCATGTACTTATTTTTCTGTATTTTTTTAATTCAGGAGTTGAGCACTAAGACTGTATCGCTGTGGTCCTACATAAACAGTCAGTTAGATGAATTCACAAATCCTTTCTATGTAAACTATGAGAACCACGTCCTGTATCCTGTTGCCAGTCTGAACCATTTGGAACTGTGGGTCAACTACTATGTCAGATGGAACCCGAGGATGCGGCCTCAGGTATGAGGTTCCACTTCTGTGTTTCCCTGAAAGTACAGAGATAAAATTACTGGTTTTTGTAAGGTCCATTTCATTCAAGAAAAGTATTCTTTGACTGTTGGTAGTGGGGAAAAAGATGTTTTTTCTAAAACAAGGCATCAGGTATGTTAAAACTGTGTAAAATGTTCAGTGTTCATTAAGGCTACCAGTAGAATATAGTTGTGGTTCCACTTCACTGACTTGTGAAAGGTGACATAAGCGCTCTTTTTTGTCAGAAGATTACTGTAATATTTTACAGCACTTTTAATGCTTCTGTTGCATTAACCTTCTTGTGTAGTTTCATTATGTTTTGCTGTTTGGCAATTACGCTGTAAAATGCAGCAGTGATTTCTGAAAGGAATTGATCTACATACCAACTCATTTGCAGACTCTAAGCTTTCCTACAGGTATTTGTTTTCCACTGACCTTCCTGTTTTCAAGCTGGCATGCTAAAGATTAAATGCTCCTGAAATGTACTCCTTGAATCATCAGTATTTGTTCTTATAAGTAATGTCTCCTATTCAGACAAATCTCTAAATCTCATCAGAAAAATGCTGCGTTTTATCTTCAGAATTCTGAGAGTGTACATTAGGTTTGTTTCACAACCATAATGTATCTGAGGATGTTACTCTGTCTCTTTATTAAGGTAACATTTCAAGGTATCCCCAAGCGACTTAATGATAAATTATCTGCAATGAGTGACTGTTTGAAAGCTGCTTTCATCTTCTCACAGTTAGCAAGAGATGAGAGGTTCAGATTTATTAGACACCCACAAGTCAGAGCCTGTTTGAAAAGATGTGTTTCAAGGACAGCACGCAGTTAGAGATCCAAGCATCTGAGCAGTACCCTGTGAGGTACTGGAGAAATATGTGTTGCTTGCTTCCTCACTGAGGTATTTCCTTTGCACTTCCCTGTTGCCCACACTTGCTCTGTTTTCTTGATGTAATCCTTTGTTAGGTATCCATTTATAGCAATGTGAAACTTTTATTTTTGTTTCTGTAGTTTTGAAGTCAAATTGCCATCTGCTTTTTAGCAAAACGTCACCTTCCCTGAACCTGTTTGCTGGAAAACATTGGCGTGGTTTGCGCACGTTTTAGTAGAATTGACCTTCAGCGATGTCAGTTGTATTTAATTGGGATCTGCAGGTCCTGAGAGCAAAGCAGGCTTTGTAGACACGCGTGGAAGTCAGTAACTGCAGAAGAGATAAGTGATGGGGAAGAGTGGACATAACAAGAAAATACCAGAACTGCCTTGCTGCCGTGTGTGCCTCAGTGCCCACTGCCTCTCAGTCAACGGCTCGGTAAAGAGATGACATGGAGTGATACTCGTTTCTGAGTTGTACGGGTGGCTTAATTGGTACTATTGATGGTACTTGCATGAAGAGCCCCAGGTTAGGACTATGGCTGTGTTACAGGAGGTGCTCTGCGATGAGGTGGCACACAGCCTCCCTGCAAAGGGTTCTGAGCACTGAGCCACCTAGAAAATCTGAAGTTAAACCTGGGTGGGTTTTGCAGATTCCTTTTTATGCTAAACTCTGCTTCAACAAGGTCATTCTAATTCCTAAGTGAAATAAAGTGTTCCTCAGTTTCAGTTTGGAGGTGTTACATCATTATTGACTTCTTGTCCCAAGAAAATTAGATTTTAGTCCTGTTGCATTTGAATTCATTGACTGGGAAGAGGCATCAGTGGGGTTTTTTTTTCCTTTGGTTTTTTCTTCTCTGCCCTTTCCTTGGGTTGGAGAAGTGAGTATTTCTGTGTGACAGGGGGAGGATAAGCTCTTTCAATCTTTGTACACAGAGTTGAGTGCTCTGTGGGTGCATATTGCTGGGTTTACAGGTGACTCTACAGGCCATAACATAGTATGATGCTTTTGAATTTTTGCAACTGGTGCTGTTTATTTCTCTTTCTTTTCCCATGTGGTTGTTCAGACCTCTTTACTGCAGTCTGAGAAGTTCAGGCTGCTAGCTGTCAGTTAGTTGTCTGCCTGGGCAATTCAGGGAGGTTCTGCAGGGGTGGCATTGCAAGCTAGTATGCTCTTTGCCATTTCTATGTGCAGTGCATGAGTAAATGTTCTGTTCCTTTCAGTTCAAGCTGTGTCTTGCTATGGAAGGTAGGAGGACAAGATTGTACTCTAGTTCATCAATTTGCATCACCCATTAAGTCATGTGTAGTTGTTTGTATGGCTTCTGGCAAATGGCGTTTTAATCCTTGGAATAGGGAGCTTAAACGTGCTTTAATTTTTTTGTCTTAGTTTTTCTACACCTGCAGTTTTTTCTTCAAGTTCTGTTCTGTTCTCCTGGAAGTGGGGCCTCTGTGCTAGAGAGAATGTCTTAGGAGTGCTTCCCAGTTTTTCAAATACATTCTTTTCTTTGTGCCTGTGGAGTTCCATCCTTAACTGAAGATGGGCACTGGAAACTCAGGTTGGGTGGTGACATAGGCCTGTCTGCTGTGGGCAGGCCTTGGAGCTTCCTGCAGCTGCCAGGGGAGGTCTGTTCCTACTTAAAGGCTGGCTTCAAAAAAAAAAAAGGAATAACAGTTTGCGTGGTGTATTCAGAAATGATCTGAAAAGTGTGCAGATAGGTTACAGTGATAGCTGCCTTCTTTATGCTATGTAGGAATTGCAAAATAATCAGTTTTGTTAAGCATTCAAGTGATTAAACGTCAGCTGAACCTGTCAGTAAGCACAACGTTAACCTCTTATTTGCTCTTCAGCACATGCAGAGTGTTACTGGAAAATCAGTTTAGATTGAAATGGAAGACATAATTATGGAGTGCTTTGTGTTGCTACTTAGGGACAGGACGTACAGTGTGGCCCCAGAGTGTCTGTAGCAGTTCCACCTGCCTTCACACGTTTCCCTGCAGGTCTCTCTGCTGACGTTGTTGACATCACTTGTAATACTTGCAGAGTTCACACACGTCTGTAAGATAATTTGGTGGCAGGACAAAGCCACCCTACGGCTCTGGAAGTGCATTGCTGGCCCACAGCCCATGGTTCTGAGCCTGTTGTCTTTGCATGGAAGAGTGAGGCAGGAGATGGCAGGAAGAGGAGGTGTGCGTGGGTCAGTTAGCTGAGAGCCCCCCGGGGAACTGGATTTCAAGACAGCATTTACTACAGAGTTTCTTCTGATGAGGCAAGTGTCTCTTGGTGCTGATCATTTCTCACTATCTGCGTGTCCAAGCCAAGGTTTGCTGAGGCTGACTTGTGTGCATAAGTTGGATCAGCAGGTAGAGCCCTCCACATTCAATTGATAAGAGTAAAATACAGACTTAACTGCCTTTCCTATGTTCTGAAAGAATCTGTAGTTATTTGAGGGGAAAAAAACCTGCTATTTTGTAATGAGTCCTGCATCAGGTTATGCACAGAGATGGAGAAATTAACATGGTATGAATAACTTAATTCTGAGGAGTTTCCAACGTGTTCTGAAGAGCAGGTCCTTAAAACATCACTCTAATCCTTCAGATGTCAAAGCTAAATGAGGTGTAGGTTTAAACAAATAATGGCATCAGTCCACAGCGTGTCACGTTTCCTGTGCCTGTAAATCTATACAGTTTGACAAGTGTGCTTTCCTGTTCTTGCATGGTAGGCTTTGTAATTTCTATTTACTAGTCATTGCTTTTCCAGGAGGCCTGGGAGTTTGGTTGGCTTCCCAGGAGCATACCTTTACAGTAAGCAGGGAAGTATTGATTATTACAGAAAACTGCTGTTTTCATCGTTTGAGATTGACTTTTTCTGTGAGTATACTGTTAAGTAGGTTTTAAAAGAAAGTCAGAATTCCAGCTCGTCAGGAAGAGGAACTGAAAGCTTGAGTGAAAGATGCTGTTGTCTGTGCAGTGCACAGAGTAGGTTTTTGGAAAAACTGACAGTCTCAAGAAAAGCAATGAATTTAAAGTAACCATTTTCCTCTGCAGCCTTTCTTCTATGTTGCTAAAATGGGTAAAGTATACTCGCTGAACAAGACAAAAGGCACTCACGTTGAACAATTTTCATGTGAATGTCTGTCCTTGAGCTAGTGCAGTGATATGCAGTAGATATCCAATTAAGACTGAGCAGTACAGTAAGTGAGTAGCTATTATAATTTCTTTTGTATTTCTCCTTCTGTTGACAAATTTTGTTATCCAGAAGCACTTCATGATCTTGAAGGGTTACTTGGAGATGAAAACCTGAGAACCAGTACTGAAAGTGAACTGTGTAATTCTATGAAGAGAAAGGTTTGGAACTACTAGGAAATAAAGCTGCCTTGTGTCTATAGGCAGTTGTTGTGTTGTAGCATGTATATTGTGTAGTGTAATTGTAGCTTCTGTGTGACTATAATTATTTTAAAAATAAAGGTAAAAAGCACAAATCACTTTCCTTCAAGACCTTGTCTGGCAGAGTAATTTATTGTAAGTGTAGAATGGTGTGTTCTGAGAGTTGCACTGCGCCTGCTTTCAGTGTGCACAGGTCAATTAAAAATGGTTTCATATCAGCAGTATTTTAAGCAATAAAGGATGTTTCCTCAGTGTTAGTCTAAGTATTTTTCAGCTCACGATAGGCAGTAGGCACCTTATCTGTGTGACGTAGGAGAGGCAGCTATCTGGTTTTGTATGAAACAAGCAATAAAACTGTAGCTAATGAGGAAATTAAACATCCACCCATTTAACCAGTTCATACCAGTAACATACGTCAGTGGGAACCTACAGTCAGCTCTTCCTGAGTCAAGGGCTCTGCTTGGCTCACTCTGTTTTGCAGCGTTTTGCTGGTTTTCATTGGCTTGGGTGGAGGATGCCACGTACAGCAAGTATCACTTGCAGAGAGAGAATCACGTGTGGGCTTAGCAGGGAAAGAGAATGCTCATGCCAGGGAGAAGGCACCTCCAGTACAGGCCTGGATGAGGAAGGGGAGGGAGAGGAACTAAGTGGCAAGGAAGGAGTGCAAGAGCAGAAGGTAGGTAGAAGTGAGCAGGTCGTGCGAGGAGCAGGGTCAGCTCCAAAGCTTGGTCACGGCTTGGTACAGAAAAGTGAAACTGGGAACTTGAAGAGTGTTGAAATGGGCAAGAACGTGAATTGTCTAAAAGTGAGGGAATGCTGAGAACTTTGCTGAAGAAAATAAGTTGTTTTCCTTTTTTTATTATTTAAGTTGATAACGAGTTAGGGAAGGGGACGACATAAAGTCTCAGTCGTGTTCTTTTTAGTTCCTGAGTCATTATTACAGCAGTAAATAATAATTAAAAAAAAACACCCTAACAGCATGAAGTCTTCCTGAGGTGCTGCAGGTAACCTCTCTGACTTTGGCAGAACCAGCGTTTTGGTAAATGTGTGGAGCAAGGTCAGACTTGCTGAGGATCCATCCCTTCTCCCCGCTACTTAGGGATGTTGAAGTCCACTCCGTTGTCCCTGCCTGGTTGATTTTTCTAGCTGTGGTAGATGTGAATGGCAGTGTTGCTTTTCACAACGTCTGCTC
The DNA here is from genome assembly GCF_019238085.1 of Lagopus leucura. Classification (NCBI taxonomy): domain Eukaryota; kingdom Metazoa; phylum Chordata; class Aves; order Galliformes; family Phasianidae; genus Lagopus; species Lagopus leucura. The sequence goes on along the minus strand of NW_024962270.1, from coordinate 15,571,918 downwards.
TGCAGAAACAGCTCTTTTACCTGGAGTGGAACTCAGATGGTTGGGTGCCAGCCCTTGTGGCCTGCTGTTGCCTAGCAGCATTACTGAGGGGACAGGCTGCAAAGGAATGGTTGTGTGCCTTTCTGAAAGCCTAGCATAGATACTAGGTGCTTTACTCCTAGTAAAGCACAAAACCTGGGTACTGGGCCCAGGGTCATCTTTGGAGCTCCCTCTCCTAATTTGAGAGGCACAATGAAAGAGGATGCAGTGAATCTGCTCTCAGACTGCCAACAAATCCATCCGTCAAATCAGTGACGTGATTTCTTAACAAGACTGTAATAAAAGCTTGTCGTGGAGGCAGGACGTGTGCTGTGTGAGGATGTGCTTGTAGAGATAAGGTGATAACGAGGCCTTTCAATAAGCAGCCTTCTCTGAGCTTCTTGGTCTTGCAGAATCTGCTGCTCTCCCTTTTAGCAAAGATGAACTTTGTTCCTGCAGACCATTAGGGTATTATTGAGAAGATGTTTGGACCCACTGCCTTCTGAAGAAAGCTTTCTTTAAGAGGAACTGTGCGGAAATAGAATGGTGTGAGATGGCAAAGCTGTAGGTGGGGAGTTAGTTATCTACAAGGACTTGCACAAGGTGGGGTGAGGAAACGCCGGCAGTAACAGGTTTGCTTGGGAGTAAGACTGGAGGAACAGTGGGAAGGAAGTAAACTTTTTTTTCTCTCAAGAAAGGGAAATTACAGGAGCAGACATAAAGATATCTGGGAGAATATGCAGCTCCTTATTTAAAAACAAACAAAAAAAACACTGAAAAGCAGCACAGTACACAACTTGTATATTTTCTATCCTTTGGCTGCCTGTATCGCTTTTCTAACCCCGTGCGTATGTGAGTCAAGCATGGACCCCTGTCGCTAATGAATAAGTTATTGCTAGCTGTTGAGAAATGCTCTGAAAGTGTGAAAGGTTCTTTACGCTGAATTTGAAATGTTATTCCAAGACGTTGAGACACGTATCTGAATTTTAGTGTGTGAAATCTTACCGTGCTCTGCGGCTGTGCATCCACATGGCATTGCAGTGTGCATGTGAGGCTGTGTTAAATGCAAAGCAACAACATCTTTTTCTGGAAATCATGAGAAAAAGATTTGTGTTTGTACTAGCACATGAAATGGCATGGTGATGTTTATGTGGACATATTTTGCAGTGTTTGAATCTAACGTGCTCTTCCTAAAATATGACCATATTTCAAGCTGACCTTTTTTCCCCTCCAGACTCTACTCTGTCTTGCTTACAGCTTTGCCAGACTTAAACGATTTGTACTGAGTCATCAACTCTGTGCGTCTGCCTGAATTGCTTGGTAAACTTCATCCACAAAGGCTTTGTTTCTTAGGGGAGTACAGCTCAGAAAAATGTGAAAATATTGGTATGGCAGGTTTCCTTTTGTTGGGGCAAAGGGCTTGTCTGTAAATGCTCCATCTCTAGGGCAAGCAGGAGATTTAATTGAGAGGGAGAATCTTTCAGAAATGTGGCTGATTGTATCCCCAAAGACATTCATCTGATGTGGAGGGCTGAGGCTGCAGCCATCGCAGTCCGTTCTTAAGCGCCGAGAGTAAATGCAGTTAGAAAGGAGGAGGTGAATTTGATACAAACATGAGTGAGCTACGACTGATGGGGAGCAGGAATGAGTAGTGGCGATGCTCAGCAAGGTGAAGCTCTCTGCTTTCTGTTCTGCTTCTGGAACGTCATCTGAGAAAATAGAAGTTTCTGTATGAAATCTGTATGCAGTCAAAGCAATCTGTATGGAGTCTAACCAGAGCTAGACTTCTCCACTTGAAAAAGAGAAAGTGACAGCATTCAGCTTGACTCTTAGTAGAGATGCTGTATGTGAAGTTATGATGGTACATTATGTTCTGCACAGCCCATCTGATGCATTCTGTGGAACAGTTTTCTTTGGGGCAGCCTAGGCTGCGTCACGAAGGATGCTGGTGTGTGTGGACCTGCTGGGCACTGTTTGTTTCTCACTGCGAGATGAAAGGACAGGAAAGTCCATTAGGAGAAGATTTTATTTTAATTTCAGAAGAATAAATAAAGGATGGGGTCAGAACTCTGAACATCGAAGAGCTGCTCTCTGATGGAGCAGCATCAAACTCTGCACTGAATAAAGCAGGAACACAAGAAGGAAAATAGTATTTTAATGTTATGTAAGCAACAATTTTATATAGCTGTACAGAGAAGCTGAATTAAGTGTGGAAAAATAATCTTTCTGACACTCTAGTTTTTTGAGTGCATAATTTTTCAGCCTGTGCATGGAAGGGTTTCCTGTGTGACTCAAATATGTGCTGCCTTTTAAAAACATTATTGTTATTTAGAGAACTTACTTGAAGATCACACGCTCTGAGATGTAAGCCTGGGGAGAGCAGCACTTCAGCTGTGGCAGAAGATGTGAATCAAGTCGTGGGGGAGCACAGGAGGATCAAGCAGTGCAGGCACTCGGAGCCTCCCTGAGCACGTACATAGCATGCCATGCTCTGCAGTGGCTTTGGTTCCCAAAAGGCAGCTGTATGGAGATGCTTCTGTGGGAGCCTGGGCACCGTGCAGTGGAAAGCTCTGGTGACCCTGCTGTCATCCAGACCCCTTATTTGTCTTCTCTGTAGTGCATATCACAGCATCTTGAGAAGCTTCACAGCTGGGCTCGGTGTTGTCACATTTTCAGGTGTATTTGTGTTTTTTTGTAGAGCACCTTAGAAGAATGAGATTGCCTTTCTCCAGGAGGTGCTTTGTGTTTGCTTAGTGAAGGAGGCTGTCATCTTTGGACTTGTGGCCTCTCTGGCTAAAGAACTTGTGGGCAGCGTAGGCAAGGCTTGCAGGAGGAAGGAAGGCTTGTGAGTTGTGACTCAGTTGTGTGTTGATAGTGAGAAACCCTCTGTGATTTTCTTCACATAACACTGTATGAGAATGTCCTGCTGGGGTGTGCATGCCAGCCCTGCTGTTGGGTGAAGGTGTTCCAGAAACCTGACATGTCACTTACCTGCTATGTCTAGCAGTCTGCAAGTTTCCCAATGCTACGTCTTCCCATGATTACCTTGTCAGCCCAATGAATTTGTTTTCCCATATTGTGCCTTCCAAAAGCTGTAAACAATTCAGAGATGATGGAGGATAAGAGAAATTGAAAGCAACGGACAAACTTTTTTGGCCTTTCTGTGGCATTTGAAATGAGGGAAAGCCTCTCTCTGCTTGTCTGAGGAAAAAAGATCCAGCTGGTTAAAAAGCAACATGACTCGAGTCTTCCTTTGTCTGCAACAGATTTTAATGTACTGGAGAAACCTGACAACCACACAGAACTCTGCTGCAGATGCCAAAGTCTCCAGTGTTCTTGATGCCACTGTCAGAAGCAAAGGCAGAAACCCATGTGAGCCACGTGTACAAAAGGAGTATTGGTGTGTGGCTTAGGAGATACAGCACAAGCACAATCCACGTGGCTGCTGTGCTTTTCTCACCAACGTGCTGGAGGGGTCAGGCTCCTGGAAAGGTGCCTGGTTAGAACAGTAATGAGATGCTCCCTATGGAGCCAGCTTTGTGAGTTCTGCTTAGCGAGTTCTGTCCCAGCAGGCACGGGAAGTAGTTCTCTGTGAAGGCATTGTTAAGCTCAACTGGAAGTGGTGGTGGTAAGGGATAGGGACACACTTACCAGAGTTTTTTTTAGTATCCCGACAACTCGGTTTGCAAACAGTGTTTTGAACAGGCTTCCTGCCAACGGTGTGTGGTGTTAGGAAGGAACAGTTGTCAAAAATGTTCCCTTTCAGATGGCTAACCACTGTCCCTAGATATTGACACACTGAAATTCATAGCTGCTGCATCCGTGGTGTTACCATGGGACACAGTGGAAGCATTACTTGAGAAGATAATTTGTTATTATGGATCAGAGTAAACCTTTCCTTCTTCACCCACAGGTTCCAATCCATCAGAACCTTAAGGAGCTGCTCGCCATCCGCACTGAGCTGCAGAAGAAGGTTGAAGATTTGCAGCGGGAAGCAGCTACACGGTCCCTGTCCTCCTCCTCTGACAGAGGTTCATCTCCGTCCCATTCAGCCACACCAGTGCACACTTCTGTGTGATGTGTAACTAAAGCTGTGTGAAACAGTTCGAGTCAGGTAATACAAAGGGGGGCAGAACGTTTTCCCACCACGCAGGGATTGAGTGGCTTGTGACAGCTGTGATCTACATGCCTTACTGTGTCTGATATTACTACAATAAGGCCAAAAAGAGCTTCAGTAGATGTGATGTCTTGTATTGTTGGCAGTCCCCACATGTTTTGACATCTCTACTTAAATCGTCAATTGTGAAATTAAACTTTGTTTCGAGCAACTAACAATTTAACCATCCTCAAAAGGGAATCCATCTGCTGAGCAGACAGAAAGATGCCTCTCACACTGCCTAGGGTACCATGCCTGCTTGAGAGAATCAGATGAAACGGACACAATGCTTACACAGAATACTGAGGACATTTTTCTGAATGGGAGCTCTGTATTTCACACGGTAATACAATATATATATTTTTTTGGTAGAGCAATTGTGTTTTTTAAGGAAATTGATGCACTTGGAAATGGATTTTAAAGTAATGTTTTCCAGTGTAGTCAGTTTTGCATTTCAACTAAATATGCCATTAAAAGTGGATGAAGATAAACTGGGTTCGTCAAATACACCGTGCTGACGTGTATGATGTAATATATTTGGTGAAGCATGTATTTTAGTTTTTTTAATGCCTTTTGTACAAGTTGCAATAAAGTCTTTTGATGGTTTAGTTTATCGTTCAGCTTCAGCCTCCTGAGTGAGGGGTGGAGTTAATCACATCAAGGTCTTGTTCAAAGTACGGGTTTGTTTTCTAGCAAATAATAGCACTGGGGGTTGAAATGACACTCGGCTGTGCAAATTGTATATCTGTATAGCTTCACATGTTGTTAGCAGTGTTTTATCTTAAACTGTACACACAAAATACAGAGGCATGTCTGTTCATATATGTGTGTGTGATGTTCAGCTGATGTTCTTAGGCTCTGAGAAAACGGATCCTGCCTACCCAAACGCATTCAAAGACCTTAACTCGTAATGACTTTGTTTGACAAAGTTTTTTAAATAATATGAGCTTAATTGGTTTGCTTGGAATAAAGCCAGCTGGCTGTTTTTTAAACTCTTGCTAGCATTTTTTTTCTGTAAAGTGAATAATGCATCTCAATCTTCATTTAAAATACAGATTCCCAACAGCAATACCCAAAGGCATTAATACTTGTGCAGGTACTTGATAGCTGTAACATCCAGCTTTTCAAGACAGCGGTGCCGTGGCCTCGGTAACAGATGTACAGATGGCCTCTGTAGAAAGGCACAGAAGTGGTGCATGCTGAAAATCTTCCTGTTCCTTTTCCTCACTGTTTTGGGAGATTCTGGTTCCTCTCCTTGACGTGCTGAAGCGCTGCAGGTGTGCTTTCCAATTTGTGCTTCAAGTTCTGCCGCTGGGAATTGAGCCCTGTTAAGAATGTGACGTTCTGTATGGGAATGGAGTGCTTTACTCTGTGATAGCTGTGTGCTGTCGTGCTTCTGCCCTTAATGTGAGGCAGCACTTCTCTGTTTCTCACCATTAAGATGTGCAGCGTGCAGTAAATGAGGGCGGTGAGCTGTGAGTGCCTGCAGCTCCACCTGCAAGGCAGATGCACTGTCTGTACTCCGAGTTTCCCATGCAGGGCTGGGTGTGCCTTCTGTGATGCAGCACTTTATAACAGCTATTTGCCTGCAGGAACTGAGTACAGGCTGCTGCAAGGTGGCATCTCCTAACGAGCCTCATGCTTTTTATGAATAGGTGAGTAATGTTTCTCTGTTTTTAAAAGAAAAGAAAAAAAAGTTCTGCTAAAGTGATGGCAGCAGTGAGTTTTACATTGCCAAGATATGTTGAGCTGGGATTGAACAGAACTACCATGCTTCAGATTTCCCTGACGCTTTAACTGTACATTAAAGCAAAGCATTTTATCTCTGAAATGCAGCACTAAGGAAAATCTTTTGAAGTTTTCCTCTTTATTGGTGCTCGTAGTCACAGTGTTTCCTCTGTAATTATTGTGGAAGTGCTGACCGGATTAGCTTAGGCATTGTGAGATTTTAAAAGCTTGAGTTCCTAGAACTGCAGTGTGAGAACTGTGCTGTGCCACAAAGGCTCCCTCGTACCTCTGCTGCTGCCAGTTCATCTGTGGGTCCCAGTGCAGCTTGGGGCATCTGCCTGACTGCAGGGGTGGGCAAGGATCCTGCTGTAATGTGGACATGGCACAGGTGGTTTTGCACACACTTCATGTGGTGATTTTCAGAAATTCTGTGTAGGTGACATGGTAGCTAAAGCATAGTTTTGTATCACAGAGGTGGTCGGTAGGCTGTACTCAGTCTGTTTCCCAATATTCAGATGTTTTTTTCCTATTGATTTAACAATGTCCATCTTTTTTTTTAATCTTTAATAAGGCAGCATCGGACTGTTTTAGAGCAGAATGCTGCTTCCTGCTTGATGCACCCATACTGCTAACTCTAATTCAGTGGCCGCATTTTCTTTTGCTTTGTTTGTTTTTGACTCCTCGTAAAGGGAACGTGCAGAAGAACAGCAAGCAGTTCAGTTTCACACTTGAGAGAGCCAACGATGTCAGCCTGGTATACCAGAATAGACTGAAGCCATGTGAAACAGTTGAAACAATTTTTGCTTGTGAAGTTAACTGTACATCATCAGCATCAGACACTTTGCCACTTCAGTCCTGTTTCAGGGCTTAATTACACTTCCTCCTCCTCTGTAGATAAGTGTCAATGTTCCGGTGTCAGAAAAATGGAAGGCGGCTTTTGAAGCTGGTGAGCAGCCTTATCCACCCCTTCTTGTTCCCTGCACAGGCAGCCCCTGCAAGCAGTTAGTGCTTGAAACAAGGAAAGTGACTTCTCCCCTGGTTTGAAAGAAAAGCTGTATTAAGCCACGTGCTGTATTTAGCAGTGCCAGGAATGGCTGGTTCCTCGGGACTGGAAATAAATAAGCCATCAGCAGCTCGCAGTTGGGTGGTTTGAGGACAGGGTAAAGCGGGCGATTCAGAATATTGCCCAGGTGAGGATACCTCATAGCAGAAGATGCAAAAAGGAGTGCTGCTCGTGTGCTGAGAGATCCCATCTGGATATCCTACCTCAGGCAGCTCTTGACTGCCAGGCCAACCATGTGCAGTTGGGAAGAAGGGATTTTATTTCTACCAGGAGTTGGGAGAAGGAGGTAGTTTGAAACCTGTCAGGCTAAGCAATTGTTACACAGAACCTTTGTTTACATTACATGGGAGATCCGTTCACTGGTTGTGAAAATGTAAACCTGCAGTGGTGCAACAGGCTGACAGCAGTGAGTGCAGTCAGCAGAGCACTGCAGTGCCTGAGCTCAGGGGCCTGAGGAGGAGAGGGATGACCACGTGTGTGTGCTTACGTCCTTTAACTTTTGCCATCGCATTGCGGTCCCTTAATGATGCGTGTTTCCCCACAAAGACATTTTGGGATGCGTTGGGAGGGGTGTTCCTTCCACTGTTTTCTTACTGAAGTCTCCAGTGTCGTTGTAGAAGAGGTTATGTATAGAAAGCTATGGTGTGCCATTTGCAGTTGACTTCCAACACAGAAAACAATGTCCAAAATGCCTTAGTAGACAGTTTGTTTTAATGTTTTCCAAAAGTCAGATTCTGATCTTTTCCCCCCGCTGACCCTTACATGCATACATCAGTGCTGGCAGAATTAGTCTTTTCACAGCAGAACATTCAGCCTTCATTTGCTATACACTGCTTCTGCAGCAGTCAGCAATACGCTTTGCTTTTGGATAAGGATTTCACTCACAAGGTATAACTCTCTACTTTCACAAGAATTTTGTTTCTGAACTTCATTTGTTCACTTTTACTACAGAACCAAATGTGAAGGCCTGACCCTGTCTCATCGTTTTGCTTTTTCAGGATCTGAAATGGTACAGTGGAGAAATTCCGCTGCTACAACAAATGAGTAATGAACAAGGGCAGAGCAGCACTTGCTGGGATTCCTTAATGAGGCTGCGAGAAAATGACTGAGTTTATTAAAGCACCAAAAAGAATCTGAAACTCACAACAGGGTATTCTGAACTGAAGGAGTCAATGGCACAGTATTCTAAAATGAAGAACCTGCTATGGTACAGCCAAAGGAAAATGCAAGCAATTGGTAAACAGTGGGATAAGAGCTGGTTAAGTCCCTTCAGTTCTGCTTTCTATGTAATTGTGAAAGCTTTTCTGAACCATGCTGTGAGAAAGAGCTTTAGCAAAGCTGGAGATGTGAGATGTCATGAGCAAAGAGCCCACAGCAAACCTCCCATGAGCTCTCAGGTCAGCTCTGTGTACGCTTTGGGACTTGGGGAAAAAAATAATATCCTGGTATTCCACTTGTTTCACTGCCTCTTTAAGTACAGGACAAGAAAGTTCATGCCATGCTCACAGAATTAAAGTGCAAGAATTTTACAAATGCCACGTTCACAGAATTAAAGTGAATGGGTACCAGTGAAATGAAGATGGCTACAGAGGCGAGCGCTGCGTCCCTTCTTTCAGCACTTCCTTCACTGCCAGGAAAATACAGCTGGGTGTTACATCGCTGTAATGCCTGAAGTAAGGGGTGAGGTCTGAGCTCCCCCCATCTCCCACCCATCTGCCAGGCAGACAGAGGAGGAAGCAGACTGCATGAAGCCAGGGGAGCCTCAGCTGGCACTCAGCACATCACGGCTTTGGGGACGAGATTTTCTTATCTGCAGTATTGTCAGTATTTTCCCATCCTAAGTCCCAGAGAGAGATTTTTAATTCTCTTACTGTAAACTTCTGACAATGTCATCCCTTTCACTGCGTGTTTACATTTTTCCACCTACCCCAAACCTTGAAGTTACGTTAAGGTGTACGTTTTCACTGAAGTCGTATGAAAGGCCTGAGGGAAAGAAGCATTTTTAAGTGCTGTCTGCTTCTGGGTTCTGAAAGGGCTGTTTTTCCTCAGTTAAACTGAGGAAGTACTTTTGAGTTACGTGTGTGTTTCTTCTGTGTCCTGCTGTAACCACTTCCTAAAGGTTACGGCCTGTAAGCAATCCTAAGCACCCCCTGTCCCATCCACTGGGTGTGCAGAGAGTCGTGGAAACATGCAGACAGTCTGCAGCTAAGAGAAATGGGGTTATATTTGCCTGATCTAATCTAAAATGACTCCTAGTGCTCATCAATACAGTGTTGTGACACCTCCTGTACAATCATTTTGTAAAAGCATTTTTCATGCTCCAGCTTTCAAACCCATTCAGCTAAGAGAGGAAAGCCAGGTGATGGTGTGGGATAGGGAGAAGCACAGCCTGAGCCTGGGAACATGGCTTTCCTAGCATCAGAGCTCCTGCCTGTGCCCAGCAGAATTCTCCAACCATCATTTCCCCAAACTATCTGACACTTTGAGTACACAAATGCAGGGAGTGTGTTCTGCATCTGTCTTAGAATCACGGAATCGCAGAATCACCAAGGTTGGAAAACCTCTAGGATCACCCAGTCCAACCATCCACCTACCACCACTAAACCGTGTCCCTCAGTACAGCATCCACGCGTTTCTTGAACACGGCCAGGGATGGTGACCACCACTCCCTGGGCAGCCCGCCCAGCACCTGAGCACTCTCTCAGAGAAGTATTTCCTAACATCCAACCTCACCCTCCCCTGCCACAGCATGAGGCCATTCTCTCTCTTGCTATTGCTCATTACACAGGAGCAGAGACTTACAGTCTCAGAACAGCTGAGAACTATTTTTTCTAACCCACTCACTTTTGTACAATGAAGTAGTGACAGTTAGTCTACAATACTGCTATTAGTGCTCTGGATACACGAGGCACCACGTATGGTTAGAACTCGTCTCCCTTACAAAATGCTGCAGTTGTTCTGCTAGAGCTAGAGTAAGGCTTTAAAACTGCAAGTGTTGAGAAGAGCACAAAGAACTGCGTAGCTGTTACAAAGTACTTAAAACGTGGCTGGGCCGTTTCCTTTCGAAGGTTGCTGTGGGATACAAGGTCATAGAATGGCTGGAGCCAGAGGGACCTCCTGGATCATGGCAAGGCCTTGTGGCAGTCACGTCTGCCTGACAGCTCTGAATCAAAGGAAGTGCTTTGGTAGTCCACGTACATTTGCACAATCTGGGATTTGCAAAACATTTTTAAAAATGCAAGTATTTCAGGGCTACATCTAAACTGGGAGTTCCTTCTGCGCTAGGCAGCCACTTCGCTTCCCATTGCTTTGGGAAAACGCATCCTGAAGTGCCTGTCCCCACATCTTGGCATCAGTACGAGAGGGCTGGGGAGGAGGAAGCAGCACCAAGGCGGCGAGGGCAGGCCTTGGCAGCAGCACTGTGGCACAGGAGACTGACGAGGGAGGTGGCTGGTTTGCTTTGGGTTGCAAATAACAGGCACTTTGCTGTCCTCACACCTGTAAGCAGTCCTTGCAAAAGACCTCGTCCTTTACCCACAGCGATTGCTGCTGAAGCACCTGCTGCTGGTTTGAATACGACTTGCAGTCAAACCTGCAGTATTCCTTCCATGTAAACATATTACAAAAAATAAACACATACTGCCATCCCAACCCTAAAGCCTAGAGCAGTAAGAAGCCAGTTCAAGCCTAAGGACACATCAAACAGCTTTGGATTCAAATGAAATAAATAGCTAAATTACAGGCAGGCGAGATCTCGGTGTTTGCTGCCGCGGGTTCCTCCCAGCAGAGCGGCTGGGGGCCGTGCCCTCACGCCTTTGCACCATCGTGTTTCGGCGGCTCTGCAGACTGCGTTTCCAGCACTGAGTACTTAACTGGGGAGGAAAATCAAAGCCGTTAGTGCGACAGCACACAGCTGAACATGAGTGCGAGCAACAGGTGCCAAACGCCGCCCGGCTGTACCCAACCTCAGCCTTTACAGCAGCCTCCCTTATCTGCGGCTGAAGGAAGGAGCACACTTCTGGTGGCTAAAAACATCAGAGCTCAGCATCGACTGCTGCCATTTGCAGGATGAGAGCCTTGGTGTCTCACCCTTGGTGTGTAATAAAGCAGGAAAAGCATCACGGTGGCTGTTACACAAAAAGCTGCAGCACAACCCGAGTGGAGCCTTCCCAGAGCCACCAGGCGGCTCCCAGAGCTCCCCATGGCCCTTGTGGCCAGGCCTCACCTTGGGGCTCCTCGCTTACGACAGCTTCCATGTTCTCCCCTTTCACGTATTCGGCATTAAGTCCCTCTGAGAAGCAACAATAAAGAGAGTGAGATGGGAGGTTAGAAAGCAGAAATTGTTTGCTTTGATGCCTTAAAGCCTGTCTGTTTTGAAAGCTAAGACTGCAATTTTGCAAACTCCTCTGCATTAACAGCAGCATAGAAACATTGGTAAACCATGACTGGTGCTGAGAAAGCTGTGCTGCGTTCTCAAGCCACCAGAGGTTGGCTCAGATGGGCGAGCTCCAGCCAACTCTCCTGCATCAGCCCCAGGAAGGAGGGCATGGCCGTGAGGCAAGGGCACACAGTGGGCCCACTGCTGTCCCCAGGCACGCATGCTGCTGGGATAACACCCAGTGCCATTCTGCTTCTTCAGAGAAAAGCCATTTCTGCAGTGGCTGACGGCTTGCAGATTGCTGTCATGCATTGCAAGGAGTCTAAGGCCTGACATTAGCCCAGCATGCCGTGTCTGATGGCTTAAATTAATCCTCCTTTATAATTAACTTTAATTTCCTGCTGCCTTTCTGGGACTTTGTGCATCTCAGCTTTCCCCTCATCAAAGCCTTTACTCTCTTTTTTTAAAATTATTTATTCTTACCAAAATATCATTTAAGTGGAGGGAATATACAAGGGAGTTTCATTCCATCACATTCATTTGACTCTCCCCGCTGATCTAATTTACCAAAACACTCCTGTTTGTTGAGACACAACTGGGAAAATAACATGATTCCCACCCAAATTTCCAGCCCCCAGACACCCTTCCCCAGAGCACATGAGGTTCTCACGAGAATTCATGGGATTTCTTTGAAGGCAGCCTTTCCCAGCTGCCTGCACCTCTGCCCTTTGGCTGCACCCACCCTTACCCACAGCAGGGCTACGTGCCCCTGTAAGCCCTCCACAGTGCTGTGCACAGCCCTCCCCACTGACCCTTCCCAAAGGCCAGGCGCAGAGAGGGTACGAAACAGCTGTTACCTCACCAGGGCTCTCAGGGAACACTTCTGTTGGGGGCTGGCCCAGAGCAGAAGAGCAGGTGCTGATCACCACAGCACTGCAACTGCAGCAACATCACACCCACCAACACTCCTTAGTTCCCATGCCTCAATCGATTCATCAACTGGAAAGCCAAGCATAACTCCTTCACCCTTCACCAGTCCCATATGGCCAGAGCAGTCTGATGGAGGCTGGAGGCTGACAGCAGACAGTTGTGGTCTGAAAGCTGCTGCTGAGTGCTGCCATGCCAGGTATGCTAGAACTTCAGTACAAACTGGAATCGAGGGCAGCCGGGTGGGATGCCACAATCAACGCTGCCAATGCGTTCTCAGTCCCTTTGGCAGACAATGCACGGTTTGCCTTCACTTGGAGGGCTGTCCCCACACACCAAGTCCCACTCTGCAATCCTCCACCCGGCAGCCCTCCCACCCCCACCCGGGGCTCCTTACGCTGGATGCTGAAGCAGAACTTCTTCTGCTGGTAGGAGATGTAGCTGGAGACAGCCCCCACAAGTGCCATGGCCAGGGCACTGGCAATGCCGGCGATGGTGCCCGTTTCCACCCGGTTGTCTGCAGGGCACAGAAAGGCGCTGAGTGGTGGGGAGGTTCCCAGGCCCCGCTCCCCCCGCAGCCCCCATGGCCCTACCTTGGCTGTCGGTGTTGCCTCCAGATCCTGCAAGAGAAAAGACCCGTCAGCAGCCCGGCCCTCACACAACCCCCACCCCGCACTGAGCTCCTCATCGCAGTGTGGCATCCTTGTGCCATCAGAGGGGGCAGCTGCCTGAGCTGCGAGCTGGCATACCTGTACGTGACATGGGGGTGTCTATATGTGACACCGGAGCAGCTGCATGTGACGCTGGGACAACTGCACACAGCTGGAGCTGGGAGAAATGGCTGCTGCTGGAAGCTGCAGCTCTGAGCTAGCTGCTTAAATCCCGCATTACAGAAGCAGGTCAGCACTGTATTAATGCCTTCAGTGCGGTTTGTCCTTGGCACGGTGATTCATTAAATGTCGACCCGGCTGGTGGTGTTCGCCATTTCTAACTCAACTGCCTTTAATATTTAATACCATGGCTCTCTGTGCAGGCTGAGCCAAGCGCAGCTTGTTTCCTGTTCCTGAAACCAGCGGCCGCATCCTGAGAGGAGGGACAATGTCCATGAGGAGCGGGGTGACAGCCCCACGGGGTCAGCACAGCAGGGATGAGGGCCAAGAAGCACCATTCCAACCCCACAGCCGTACTCCTGCCAGGTGCTGAGGGACAACCTGGCATCTGCTGGTAGCTGTAGCGTGGGCTGGCTGGCCCAGGGCCACCAGTGCCAACCACTGCTACCAGGATAGCAAGCGTCCCTGCCAATCCCCTCAGACCCACTGTGGGGTCTCCCTGCCATGCGGAGATGCCCTCAAGGGTCCCTGCAGCATGGCCATCTCTGCCCCATGCTGGCAGCACCAACCCGCCCGTGGGCCCTCCCTACCTTTCTTCTTGTCAGGGCTGTAGCCATCATCCACAATGCCTTCCAGGTCACTGTCCGAAAGTCCTTGAAAAATAACAACAAACTGTGATTGGAGAGCAAAAGGAAATCATCCCTACTGCTGCCCTCCAAGGGGTGAGTGCTGCAGCCACCAGAAAGCAACGAGTGGAAACGGAAGTGAAAAAGAGTGCAGGTCTGCTCAGGGTGCAAGGGGCCAGAGAGCCTGGTTTCTGTCCCTGTTACAGCATCTGTGGGTGCTTCCAGGGAGCGTGGGGGGCTGGGAATGGGGCTGTGGGGGTTCTGAACCCTCCCAAGCACCATGTGGCTGGCAGAGCAGCTGCCAGCAGTACTGCCCACAGGAAGGCTGAGGCTGCCGTGTTCCCCTCGGTGTCCCCTACAAACCCTGTGGATGTTCTGAGGGGTTCTGCTGGGCATTTTGTGCAGCAGGAGCAGCTGCACCATGGCCCAGCATGTTCCCACCAGTGGCTCCAGCTGCTCCATGAGCAAGAACAGATCAGGGTCAATGGGCAGATACCCTCCCTCACAATGACAGAGTTAGCAGAATCTTCAACCCCAAATTACCTTCTTTTAAGCTCATAAAAGAGGTAATAACTGACTACATCTTGCCTGAAAGAAAAGAGGATCATGGAGCGGGAGCTGGCAGTGGCATTAATGGAGCCATTGAACTTTTGCCCTTCCAGCCTGGGAGACACACACCAGCTCACCAGAAAAAAAAAAAAAAAAAAAGTGGTTTATGGGCTTAGTAATGAGTGTAAACTTCAAAGAAACAAAACAAAAGCAAGAACAGAACCTGCAGAGATGAAACCCTCTGCGATGCGGGGGCACTGCGCGGCCATGTGCCACAGAGCCAGCTGGCCACGGTGCTGCATTCCAGCACCCAACACCTCCTGCCTTGCAGTCGGAGTGTAGATCCCAAAAGTGCAGACAAGTCACCTAGTTAGTACAGCCTAATAAAGTACCTGGATAATAATTACACGTGTGAGGAGGGCATACAGCCATCTCGACATCCATAAACTACCCGTGCAAAGTCTGTTTTCTAGCAGCAGTGCTCAAGGGAGCAATCCTTGCAGACAAATGACGCATTCACTGGAGCATTTCAGAGATGGAAAAAAGTCCCTGGCCCTCAGCACGTGCTGTGCCAGGACCGAGCCTGCCCTGGGTTCACATCTTGGCTATGACTGCAAACCCCAACAGCACTCAGTAAAACAGCCGTTGGGCACGGGGACGAGGGGAATGCAATAGAACCCCCTCAGCCCCAGACAAGGCATGATCCGCTTCTGCTCACCCCCAGCTTCTGGCAGCGATCTACCGTTTAATGGAGGGGGTGCCCCGCAGTGAGCCTCCAGTGCTGGGGGGCTCCCACAGGGCCCAGAAACACACAGTGGTGAGAACAGCAGGGAGAGGGAAACCCATGTACCTTCCTCCGGCCTCACAGCTGGCTGCCTGCCATCCCTCGCATCGTCCCTATCTCCAAGGGCATCAGCCAAGTCCAGATCCAAAGGATTCTTCCCTGTAAAACAAGATGGGTTAGCAGCTCTAGCAACCTCCTTGACGCTGACAAGTAATCAGTCCAGGAAACGCTCCTGTCCAGTGCTGCTGCTGCAGCAGATGCAGGAATCGCCCTGTGTAGTGGCTCATGTGCTTGACAACAGACAGATCGGATGGGAGAGCAGGCAGCAGGACGGGCCCACTGGCAGTCAGGCTGTCCCGCACTGCCCTGCCCTGCAGCAGGTGTCTGTCTCTGCAGAACGCAGCTGGCACCCTCAGGAGTGCAGTAGGTCAGGAGCTCAGCTCAAACAGAACAGCTTCAGACTGCTTTTGCTAAAAAGCAGCCAAAAATGTGGAACGGAGCCAGCCTGACCATCTCAACCTGCTTGCTATCTCATAAATAAGTTTCATCTCACCTGAAATTGATGCTGAACCCGGGAGCACTTTTTTGACAAAGCACCGCCCACCACCACAGGTATGTCTGTGCTCCTGCATGGCACGGTTACTCTGAGGCCTCTGCAGCTCTCACCTGAACAAAGTGGGGCTGGACACAGCGTGGCTGGGCAGCTGCACTCACCTGGGTTCTGTTTGCGGGGGGTCTGCGTTGTTTTTGGCCGCTTGGTGGTGGTGGTGCGGATGACATCCCAAAAGCCATTGTCTGAAAGTGCCACGGAGGGGAGAGAACAAAATGCTGTTACCCTCCCAAAGGTGCACCCAACAAGGACCCGGCTGTACGCAGCCCCAGCTCCCACAGAGCAGCCACGGGCCAGGAGACGCACCTGGCTTCCCCGGCCGTGGGAAGGGCCTGGCAGTGGGCCTGGCAGGCTTGTTGGTGGGCTCCACTGGGTTGTCGAAGTAATCAGCTAGGTCAAAGTCTGTAGAGAGAGCAGACGGGTGAGCCTGAGTGCTGGGGCTCTGTGTGGGCAGCCCCCGGGACATGGCGCTGCTCGGCGTGTGAGCAGGGATACGTGGCCAGGGCCGGGCATGAGCATCCTCCAGTGCGGCCAGAGCTTGGATCCGGGCAGCCAGGGATCCGGGCAGCCAGGGATCCAACCACCACCATCGGAGGTGGTTTTCCCTGGATGGGAAAATGCCTGGCACTGTTTGGTGAAAGCCGGGGACATCCTGGAGCTCTTCCCCAGGATCAAAGCCAGCCGGTGCAGCTCGGCCGTGACCTGTGTCAAATCCATTACAATACCGTAAAGCATGCAGAACTCAGCTGTGGCCATAAATGTTCTCATGTTGGCTGCCTTCAAAAGAGACAGAAACTTCAATAGTGCATTTACGTAGGCACAGGTGTGCAGCGCTGCCAATGGAGAGAGAAGACACAAGGGACACAGTGGCTGTGCCGTGATGGTGGAGAAGGCACCATCAAGCAGTGCAGGCAGGGGAAGCTCAGACAGCACAAGCAGCCACTGCAGCACAGCCTATTGCCAACCAAAAGGTGGTTGGTTCACTGCCAACCAAGATTCTGGCACCCAAGCTGCTGCCAACAGCACACAGCCGACACTCGCTGAAACAACACGTGCCAAGAACATCTCACCTCTCCCTCCTGTCCCACCGGCTGGCTTACTGGGTCTCTTAGGTGTGGCTGTGATAGAAAGAGGAGTAACATGTTAGCCATGGGCATCACAAGAAACACTACCTCTGCCCCGAGAACACAAGGCTAGGAGTTGGTGGATGAGTCCACCAGCATCACAGCCAGAGCTCTGTGCCCTGCCTTTGTCCCTGTGACACAGCTGCAACTGCACACAGTGGGAGCCCAGGGGAGCCCCATGCAGGTCCAGCCCAGAGCTTGGCTGGGGCAGATGCCAAGCAGAGAACTCCTCCAGGGGACAACTCCAGGAGACAGAGCAGAGAGGAAGCAGCAGCAAGCTGCTGATGCTTGGCTAGGCCCTGCCCACCAGCCACTGCACTGACAGCAGCTCCCAGCACTGTGCCGCATACCGGAGCTCCCCATCTGTTGGAGCAGTTCTGCAGACGCCCCAGTGCTCAGGGCCTGACTGCTCGCAGGGCAAAACAAGCTGCCATTGGCTTCGGGAGGTGGTTTTATTTATTTTGTTGTAATTTTTATTTTCCCCGCAAACCATTATCCATTAACAGTGGTTAGCTTTATGAAGTATATGAATAAATTATGAGCAAGAGTTGTGGCCGCTCCATTCCTATTAATTTCCATCTGAATGCTGGAGTGCTTCTGCTGCACCCATGTGCTGCCAAGCCCCTGCGATCTGCGCCCTGGGACAGAGCAGCAGGCACGGGGCTCACAGGCGGCTCCCGTGGGCGCAGGCAGCTCTGCCAGGGGACTGGGGCCAGACTGCATCCTCTGCCACCTTGCCGAGAAATCCGAGTGGACACGTTGCACCTATTACTTCTTATTTTTCCCTTATTTTGTAAGGGGTGAATGAATTTGACTTACGCCATACGGGGCCGAGGGCATCTTCTAGGCTGAATTCCCCTGGGTCGTCCCCACAACCTGCGGACAAAGAAGCAGCACAGGAGTTACTCACTGCACACGACGTCAGTCACCTCCACACGCAGCCTGGCCAGGTGCCTGTGCTCAAATTGCTTTGGTTTTAGAGGGCTTTTTGCTAAACGTGACCCATTACCAGCGACGAGGAAGACATCAGCCTTCCCCAAACCCGTGACTGTTGGATTGCAGAGCAGTCAGCTTCGGATTTTCCATTTGTCTGCCCTAATGGATGCGGTATAAAAACACACGCCATGCTTAAACTTGTCAAGCGGCGCCCACCAATTCATCTCTCTGGCTGCCACTCACCCACAGCTGCAGTTGTGCGTTTGCTGAGCACTGTGCAGACTTCAGAGCGGAGCAAACAAACTCGGTGAACAGGCAGAGCTGCACCAGGCAGCCCCACGGCAGCGGGACGCGATGTGGGAACGCCGCTGCCTCGATGGCCCCCGAGAGGGGCACGCAGCTCCGCCAGCGCCCAGCCCGGCCTGCCCTGCCGCTCCTCCTCTTCCTGCACCGCGTTAATTACTGTTGACTTACCCTCGTTCTGAATGTATTTGTCTTGATAAATTCATACTTTTACATCTCGGAGCATGCTGAGTAATTAATATCCTTTGGGTTCGCTAAGCGCTGCGGCGCTGCGAGAGAACATTAAAATGGCTTTCCTCTCATTCCTATCACTAAATGGATTTAGCTGCCGCCACCTGAGCTCCGGCGCGCTTCATGAATACATTTACGGCCCTCCCGACAAGGACAATGGCAGCCGCGAGGCAGCGCCCACCAGAAGGCTGCCAGCCGCGAGTCGGCCAAAAACTTTCACGGAAAGCGGCGCCTGAGCTGCGACGCGATGCCCTGCGTGCGGCCCGGCAGCTCCGGGAGCCGAGCTGTGCTCCAGGGAACCCCAGGCGGCAGCAGGGCAAGGCCCGCCCCGAGGAGCGTCCCCGTGCTGCCGTGAGCCTCCCCACGGGACGCGGCGCACCCGGTGCATCGCAGCCCCAGCCCCGTGCGCGGGCTCTGTGTCGTTGTCACGACCCACCCGGGCATCCCGCGGCTGCTGGCCGGCAGGGAAAGCGGGCACAGGACCTGTTTGCCGTACTTTCCTTCCATGCGGCGACCCGAAACGTCAGCTCCCAAAGGGCAGCGCTGCCGGGCCGGGCAGGGCCGGGCACTGCGGTGTCCCGAGCTGGGACGGGTGCTTCCATCACAGCCGGCTGCAGGCTGAGGGCAGAGAGCATCGCACCCCCATGTGTCCTCCCTCATTGTTTCTGCGGCAGGCAGCTCGAGCGCACGGCTGTGCTCGTCAGCCTTTTCGCCCATACGATTACATACGATCTAATTAAGACTCGCAGCCTGGCAGAGCTCAGCGCACAGCACCGCAGCTCACGCGCAGCGCACCGGCTGCGCCACAAGAAGCGTGCCGCCCTCCGCTCCCAGCGCGGCTCAGCATCGCCCCGTGTAGCACCGGCCCTGCGGCCGCCCGAGGAGCCGGGAGCCCACGGAGGGGGCTGAGGGGAGATGTGCCCTGCTGCCCTGCTGCCCCGCGCCTGCTGCGGCCGAGCCTCCGCACCCAGGGAAGCATTCTGATTTCTAGAAGTACTAATCAGAATCACTACTGATTGAGGCAAAAACAACCTCTGCTGTAATTTTTTTTTTTTTTTCATGCAATTAACAAGAGTATGGTAATTCCAAGCAATCTTGCTCTTGAGATTAAAGGAAAGCCTGACAGGAAGCACATGAATAAAGCTTTAAGATGAGAATTTGCATAATGAAGACTTTCTCTTTGCAGAGAGGCTGATAGAGGCCGCGTCCCACCTGCCAGCAGCAGCACCACCAGCACCCATAGGGGCAGCGGGACCTGCAGACCCCATGGGAGCTGCAGCACCCAGCCCACGCTTACGGTCAGACAGCCCCAGGGCTCCCTGCCATCACCACACTGCGAGTGGGCAGCAAGCTGTCCGTGCCGATCCAGGCTCATCGCTCTGAAGCCAGTGGCGTGGCGCTCCTGACACATGCTGTGCTTTGCCCATTCCCAAACCTGCCTCCCAGGGCAGGGGCAGCAGGAATCATCACCCCAGCACCTGCAGGAAGCACGGACCCAGCTCAGGCATTTGCCATTCCTAGTGATACTCAGGAAACACAGAGAGTTCCTCTTCCTCTGCACACAGGGCACAAACCACAGGGCTACCCACACATTTCCCCTGGCACAGTGGGTCACCACAGGCTGTGCTCAGTGCTCAGATCACCGATCTGATTTCTGCTTATACACACAGCAATGACTCCAGGTTTGCCCAGGGGCAGAGGTGCCTGCTCACCAACCAGATGACAAATTGTGGCACCAGAGTTGTTCATTCCTAGTCTGACACAGAATAAGGGATGGCAAAGCCAGGGATGCAGGAGCCCGAATAAAACCAAAGCAGGAGATTAAACAACACCTGATTCCCTGCTGGGAGACTGCTCTCATCAGATAGAGACCAAGAGGAGGTGCTGTAGTTAAAGTAGGTAAACAGGGAATTACGTGGAGAACAAGCCAGTCCCTCACATGGAACTGCTCCTGCCTTGTTGTGCCGGGGGAAGTGGATTGCTTCTGGAAACTGATTTGGATGATGCTGGCAGATGGGACACAGAGAGAGGGGCACAGCCTTCAGCATCACAGAGTCACAGAATCACCAAGGTCAGAAAAGACCTACAAGGTTGTCCAGTCCAACTGTCCATCTACCACCAGTATTTCCCACTAAACCACGTCCCTCAGTACAACATCAATCTCCCCTGGCACAACTTGAGGCCATTCCCAATCATCCTATCACTGATACTGGGAGCAGAGGCCAACCCCTACCTCATCACACTATCCTTCCAGGGAGCTGTAGAGAGCAATGAGCCTGCTCTTGCACCTGTGAGACATGTCCCTGCCTCAGTGCTGGGGACATGGCAGGGGTTATTCCAGACCCAGTCTCTCCCACTGCCTTCCTGCCCCCTAATTCCATCTGCCTCCCTCCACGGCATCCCCACTGTCCTGCTGCTGCTCCATCTTCCATGGTTTAAAGGGAACAGAATACAGTTGTTTAAACCTGACATGAACTACTTCTCTAGATGAGGAAATGTGGAGGACCTGGTTTAGTCACCTACTGCCACAGAGGCCACCCTATGTAACCAGAGCGGTTTGCTATTCATGGGGCAGGAAATGATTGAGCTGTATGCAAACAGGCTCACTAAGCCACAAGAAGTGCAGCGCTGAGCCTCTCACCTCTCTCAGCCTGAACTGTGGAAGCAAAGAGCACGACCAAGGCCTGGTTTCCCCAAGCTAACCACAACACTGGAGTCTCAAACCTCCAGGAGATATTTTTCTAAGAAGAAACAAACTGGTCTTCAAGCAGAGCACTGCTGACAGTTCCTTCAGCTCAGTGCTGCTGTCCACTCGGGCAACAGATGCCAGGGAAAAAATGACAATTTTGTATAGAGAAACTAACCAAAAGTTAGATGGCCACTTCTGAGCACGCTGTCACTGGGCTCAGAGAAGAAAAGCTCTAAAATGCAGACAGGGGTACGGAAATCAACTACGTCCAAAGCTCCGCTCACAAATATCTGGGCACAGCACATTTAATTAACACAGATTTGTTCCAAGATCAGAGATAACTTCTAACAAAAGCTTCTCCCACTTTGCCAAAGACCATCAAGGTAAAAATTATTCCTTAAACGCAATGCTACTGATATCTACCAATGATAAATTCAGTAACATAACCACGTCTTATAACCAATGCTGTTTGCAAACGTAAACGCTTTGCACGACAGCGGAGCCACGCGGTGCCACGCTCCCACCCCGACTGTCCCCACAGGTGGGTGCAACACTTTAGCCATGATCACCAGCTCTGGGGCCGTGAGGGGGCACTGAAGGCTGTGTGAGATGCAGGGTGGGATGCAGAACACCGCCAGCCCGTGCTGCAGCTCCACTGATGTGCCAAGCCACTGCTCACCTGTAATCAGATTCTCTCCAGGTTTTTCTTATCTGTACATGTCCTTTCTGATGGGTCTGCCAGGGATAACCTCGTGCTCTCTGTGGGTGCAGTGACCTCAGCGATCAGATGTGCCACCCTTCCACGACAGCACGTCAGTGCTATCCATGCAGGCTTATGGACAGGAGACTTAGAAGAGGCCCAGCAGTGCGGGCCAGCCCCTGTTCAGCTGCGTTCTGCAACACCTAGACAAGCACTTGGCCAAACCTGAACGGCTCAAGCCTCCCTGCTTTCTGGAAAAGCCACGGATCTCTGCACTAAAGCACCGCGCCAGCAGAGCCCTGGCTCTGGTAAAGCTCTGCAGAGCAGAACCCGTCCAGCTGCTTTTCAGCCCATAGCTCTGTCCGCGATCCCGCAGCCGGGCGCTGGGATTCCGGCGCTGCCCCGGAACGGCGGGAGCCGAGAAAGCGTGAACCCGCAGTGCCGGGCCGGAGCCCCGCAGAACGGCACCGCCCCGCACCGCCGCCCTCGCCCTCCCCGCGGCCGCCGCCAGCCCCAGGCGGGGGTCGGGACCGCGGAGCCCCGGCAGCCGTGAGAGCTGCTTTGTCCACGCGGAGCCGGGCGCCGACGGCGGCTGGGGAACCTCGCAGCGGAGATCGTGCTGATGCGCAGCGGCCCGGAAACGTTTAGGAGCCGGACCTGCAGCCTAGCACCTGGGGGTGGCACACAGCGGCATTTTCGTTCGGCCGGGCCGCGGGCAGCGCGGAACGTCGGCAGCCTCACTGCTGACTAATCGCGGGGTTGCCGCTTTAATCCCAAAACGGGACGCGAGGCCCGGCCCCGCAGCTCTGTGTCACACCGGCACCGAGCGCTGCGCTACGGCGCACGGACAGCGCGGCGAGCAGACAGGCGGCGGGCCGCCACTGGCAGCTCCCTGCTGGCTGCAGCCCCGCGTCCCGCAGCACGTCGGGGCTGGGCGGAGCGCAGGGCCCTCTCTTCTGCGGCCTCGCACATCGCCGCCGGCTGTCTTATCGGCACAGCCTTTAAAAGGGCTCTTTTTTTTTTTTTTTTTTCTACCTATTTAAAAGAACAATGTAATAACAAAAACAAAAAAAGCCTTTTAGAATAACTTGTCTCTGGAATAAGGAAACGAGACTTGCGGTAAGCTTTGCATTGATATCTATCCCCAAAAAAAGGACGCGGGTTCCCCCGCGCAGATCGCGCTGCCCGGCGGCACCACCCCGGCTCCCCGCGGCCCCGCAGGCTGCCGTGAAGCCTCCGGCTCCGGCTTTCTCGCGTCCCACCGGGCCCCGGCAGCGGGAAGGCGGGCGTCCGGCCCCCATTCCGGCCCAGGCCCGGCGCGGCCACGGCCCCCGGGCCGAGAGCGGCCGCCACCGCGCTCCGACCGCGCCGCGGAGCCCCGCGCCGCCCGATCCCGCCGCGCCCTACCTGCGCCCA
>NW_024962270.1:15420644-15493674 GCF_019238085.1 Lagopus leucura | reverse complement strand
GGCGGCGCGAGCGGCCAGCGGCTTGGCGGCCGTGCTGATCGTCACCATCGTGGTGGACGTGCTGGGCAACGCGCTGGTCATCCTCTCGGTGCTGAGGAACAAGAAGCTCCGCAACGCCGGTGAGCGCGGGCGGGCGGGGGGCGGCGGGCGGAGCGGCACCGTGCCCGGGGCTCCGCCGCCCCGCGGGATGGGCTCCGGCCCCGCACGGCGGCGCTGCCCCTCCGGGCGCGGGGCGGTGCGGGACGGGCGGCGCGCACGGGCGCTGGGCGGTGGGGCCGCCCGCCGCTCCCCGCCGGCCCCGAGGTGCTGCCCGGGCTGCTCGGACTCACTGTCTTTTTTTTTTTTTTTGTCTTTTTTTTTCCCCCCCACGTCGCTTTTTTTTCTTTTTTTCTTTTTTTTCTTTTTTTTTCTTCTTTTTTTTCTTTTGATTCTCCAACTTCTTCGAAGTTTTGTCTCCCAGAGACAGCTGCAAATAAAGGAGCCTGTCCTCCGGTCGCGATCCAGGTAAAGCCCTCATCGGTTTCAAGGAGAAGAGAGCCGGGAAGGAGCAGGGGAAACAGGCGGCGGTAGCGGGTCCTCTCAGGCAGCGGTGCGGAGGGGCAGCTCCCGCTGCACGCCCAGCTGCTGCTCCGCCAGACGCCGGCTGCGACGTCCCCGCCGTGCGCCCAGCGGGTGCTTCGTGAAGCTGCTGAGCTTCGGGTGACCGAGTGGCAGCAGAGCGGAGCTTGTGCGCGGTGCTTTGAGAGTCTGCTCTGAAGCTTTGCGCGTTGGCTCGCGTAATGAGTTAATCTAGGGAAGTGATAACGGTGATGCTGCTGTTAACCCTTTTAAAGAGAACTGTATGTTTGGAGGGCGTCCTCCTTTTTGCCTTCGAAGTTGTGTCGTTTGAGGATATAGGTACATAAATGGCTCTTAGGGGAGCTGCACGGTGCTGCTAAGGGTACACTGACTGCTTTTACAGCTAGACACATCGAGTGACCTTTACTTTTATGGCTTGTTAAATGGTTTGGATGAAATGTCTCCAGTATTTATAACAAGAGAAAGTTAAAAGCATTCTGGAGATGCTGATCTCTGTATCTTCTGTAGATGTGGAGTTGCTCAATAGAGCTCCGTACAAGTAGGGGCTGTACCAGTAGCAGATGGGACAACATCTGATGATTCCTGGCAGCGCAGTGTGGCTGCTGGCTGGGGCAGGGGGGGGGGCAGCAGCCCTGCCACTGGGTCGCTGTGTTTTCTCTGGCACAAGGAAGGAGCCCCGTGGTATCCACGGTACGTAAACACACATTACATTTGCCATTGTCTTCAGCTTTGTTTCAAAATGTGAGCGGTGTGAGCTTGTGGGTGGTGGGAAGGATAAATGGAGTCCCCAGACAGCTGGTGGTTCGTTGTCAGCTTGGGAAGTGGAACGAGTGGATTGAGAACTATCAGCTGCTTTCGTAGCCATTCTGTTTGCTCACACACATTGCATGTTGTGACACTGTCTCCCCTGTGAGCTAAGTTAAAGTTACTGCAAAAGCGGAGACTGACTTTGCATGATATTGGAGATATTCTCAAAATTTCCTCCTGCGTAGCAGCCTGAGGTCTGCTCTCTGAGAAACCCCTGGGAGCCACGGTTGAGGGCAGCACAGGTGAAGCCCTCATTAGTCGTCCTGGGTGGATGCTGTGCACAGAGCCTGAGGTGCTCACTTCAGAGCAGCAGCTGGTGTCAGGAGCCCTGTCCTGCTTTGGTGGTGTGGGTGTGTTGGGGATGACACTTGAGGAGCTCAGCAGCAGGGGAGGGTGCTGGTTGGGCAGGTAGTGGTGGTCTGAAGTTCATTAAGGTAACGCATCCAAGCACCACCTGATTGTCATCTTGTTTGGCTAGGATTGTGTGTGTGAAGGATGCTTGCACAGCATCACACAGCAGCAGCAGCAGCACCAGGAGCAGTTCCTGCTGCCCCTTGGCCCCTGGGCAGCGCAGGGAGCAGGGCTGGGCATGGTGTGGCGTCTGGTTGGAATTCCTTTGAGCAAAGGCTTTTCATGCTCCTGTTGAACCTACACTAAGCAAAGCAATAGATGAAAAGGATGCCAGTGTGAATGTGGCAGCTCTTGCCAAATCCTGGTTGCACTCAGCCCTGTTGCTGGAACAGGCTTATAGGGGATCCAGAAAGAGAACAGCTGCAGTGTTGTCCACTTGGAGCCAGGGCTGTACCCAGGCCGAGCTGGACCAGACTGAGCTGTGAAGCTGGCACTGCGCAGTATGGGATCGCTGTCGTGGGGATGGGGCTTTGGTCCTGGTCTTCTCTGCAGGACGTGGCACAGTGCAGCGGGCTTGTGCCTGATTGCCAGCAGTGTCTGCCTGGCCACAGTGTTGCCCACCACTGGATGAGTGCAGAAGGTGATGGCTGTGGGCAGAGGGGACCCAGACTCATGGAGAGCTCTGGGCTTCCCCAGTAGTGGTTGGTTCAGCCTTTACTTCCCTGGAGTAACACCCAGACACCCATGTGTGTGTGGAGCTGCTCATGTAGCCAGGGAGCTTCAAACAGGATCACAGGCTTTGGTCTGCGTGTTCGTGGTGCAGGACACTGAGAAGGCTGAGGCAAAGGGCATGCATGAGGCAGAGCTCTGCACCTCTGGCAGGAGAGGTGTCCATGTGCCTTTATGGAGGCAGATGAGGAGGAGTGAACTTTTCTGGCAGCTGAAAGCCTTTGCAGTCTGACCTCTAAAACTGTCTGGGAGAAACCACTGCCTCTGTTTTCCCTGTGGGAAGGAGGACGTGTCAGATGGGTGGTGATACTCCCCACGTTATTGCTAGAGGGAGAGAGAGCTCAGAGGGCTGAGCGTATCTTCAGACCCATGTGGGAAATAGCAAGTGCATTACATGGCATGTGCAGACACATGGCCAAGTGGGAGCTGCTGCATATCTGAGCGTGCAGGTTGTCATTTGCAGGTCCTTGTAGCTTTACTAATGTGAAAACTCTGCTAAGAAATAGCCAACATTTTAAAAGAATTAGCCTGTTGTTTGGGCAGAGGCTCTGGATGTGCACTTCCGCAGCCCTCCTGAACTTTGTGCAAACAGAGACATGCAGCCAAAATGTGCATTCTCTAAAAACCTACTGCAGCCTGGAGCTTCCCCGCAGAAAGCTGCTCTGCTGCCTCGTGGCTCCTGTTCCTTGGTAGAGACGTTGTCTGTTCGTGGAGATGAGCCTTCATGGGGCACTCAGTGTGGGTGTAACTCCACCAAGGCCCCGGGGCTCTGCCTGCATCCCGTCCCCTCGCGGCACACACGCAGTGCTTGTGTTGTGCGGGGGGTTCTGTGGCAGGCTGTCACACCAGCCCAAGTCAAGTGCCACGCACAAGTCTGCGCGCATTATGTCAGCACCGTTACCTTTGTCAGCCAAATGCGTCGTCTCAGAGGAGCCCTCAGATGGGTCTGACAGGCCCTCCTCCCGCAGAGCTGTGCTGACCAGCACCCATTGCGTTTCCATCTCCTGTCCTGTGCTGCTTGCTCTGCCCTTTGCCTACTGTGCGGGCCGCAGCCGGGGTTATCAGCCCGCGCTTCCTGGGTCAGCCCTTATCCGCCTGAGAACGTTGGCACGGCGTGAGCGTTTGTGTTTGAGTGGGCTTCTATTTATTGTTCCAGGACCTCTGGAACTTCCACACTGCCCTGCGACGTTTCTCTGCTTTCTTTTACAAAGGTCGTTCATAGGGATTTGGGGAGCTCCCTTGCGTGGCCCCACTTCTAGTTCTGCTGACCTGAAAGATGTGCGGTAGCATTGAATACTTTTCCCACTTCTGGAGTTGAGAGAACTTGGTTCTGACTGAAACGTAGATAAGTCGTTCATGTCTGCAAATGTAAAGAGAAATGCTTCTGCTTTACACTGGCTGTACAGTTTTACCGTCAGCCTGTTGTGTTGACAGATGGCTGCTTTTTTTCCTGACATACCTGTAGCCATTATTTCTTGTCATACTGTTTAGCTTCCTTTACTAAATGTGTTATTTCCAGCTATTAATTGTGTAGTGGATTTTCTATTTATTACTTATTTATTTCTTCATTTGGCTCCCGTCCTGATCCATCTTTTAAGCAAAGTAAATTTTTTTGAATGTGGCATTGCTCCTTTTGGAAGAAGGAGAGCTCTGCTGAAGTCTCTTTGAACATCTCCCATTGAACACTGCCACATTTGTTTTTATTTAGGTGTTTTGGTTCAGTTATTTTTGTGCCTGGTTGGTTGTGGTTTGGGGAAATTGACCTTTTAGAGGCATCGTGTTGGACCATGTTCTGTTTTCGTATCTCATATGCATTTGGGAGCTGTGACTTGTTTCCTCCCAGGAATCCTGCAGGATTTCCTTGTCCTAGAAAGCTGCCAAGTCCGTGTAGGTGGTTTGAGAGTGTTTTTTTATTCTTTTCTTTTTAGCACCACAAACCCTCCAGCATCTGCTACAAGCCTGAGATGACTGATTTCTCTCTGTACATCATAGACAGCTGCTCATCTGTTCTGCCAGTTCGTGGCGCAGCTCCCACCATGGGCACTGATCTCTCCTGGCCCACTTGGATGCAGGGCTCTGTCGGGGGACTGCAGCTCCCTGCTGGGCTCTCATGCTGGTCAGCTCTTTTTCTCACTTCAGTGAGGCTGTAGCAAACAGCAGGCTGTGGGGCAGCGCAGTGTTCCCCAGTTTGCCCAGTGGGCTCCAGAAGCAATGGGGTGGGCGTGCTGTGGGGAGGTGGTGGTCCGTCCTGGGGCAGTGGTCTGGCCGGAGCCTCCTGGGCACGTTGTCCTGGCTCTGGGCCACGAGCAGCAGCAGTCCCTGCAGGCGTTCCTGGGCTAAGTACTTGTGCAGTTGTGGATAGAGGTTTTAGGCTTCTTATAGCTGAGTGAGGACCCTTCTCTCAGTGCCTCCTGGCAGCCTGACAGCACCAGCACCTCCTGCCTTGCAGCCCTGGCTCCTGCATTGCTCTGCCCACGCTCTGCGTGCTTCTCTGCCACATGGTGCGGTGCTGGCTGGGAGGAGAGGTGTGCAGCAGAGCCCAGGGTGGGCTCCTCATCCTCCTGCACAGAATGTCCAGCATGCGACAAGGCAAAACCAGAATATGCTGGGTGAGCAACTGGCTGATGGGTCAGGTCCAAAGTGTCACAGTAAATGGAGTTCCATCAAGCTGGAGGCTGGTCAGTAGCAGGATTCCCCAGGGCAGTTCTCTTTATTGTCTTCTTGACTTGAATGTAGAATTAGAAGATGTTTTGAGTAAGTTTGCTGATGTCGAGTGCAGAGGGGCTTCTGGAGTGATCCAGGCAGACAAGAGAGCTGGGCAATCACTGGTTGTATTCAGTTTAACAAGAGCAATACTGGATGCTGTGCCTGGGAGGGAGCAGCCCTGGCTGAACATACAGCACAGGGGATGGGACGCTGCAGAGGGAGCTGGGGGTCTTGGCCAACAGTAAGGGGAATGTGAAGGGGCTGTGGGGAGGCCATATGGCGACCCAGCTCCTCACAGGGAGGCCCTGCTGTGACACAGTGTTCTCAGGACAGGCTCTGTGTGGGGCAGGACGTGCCCACAGCACAGTATGCGTGCTCCAGATGAGCTGTGCAACCTGGTGCTGCAGGTCTCCACACACCGCGCTTGGATTAGTTACAGTGAAGTTCCTCTCATTAGGAGATCCGCATCAGACTCATCTGCATCCTCTGGGGGCTCTGCTTTGCCTTTTAGTCTGGGAGGTCACAAAGAAAGCTTGTTTCTGTGTGGTGTCAGGAAGAGGGAAGGTGGGCATACGTGCTCTGTTTGTTTTTTTTTTTTTGCTGTTTTTTTTTTTTTTCCCCATTTACTTTGCATTTTGTTTGCTTTTCTTTCTCCACTCCGGATGGGTAGTGTTCAATCCCATCCAGAGGCTGTGGCAGAGCGCAGCAGGAGGACAGGGCTGTGCCCTGGGCTGGGGGTGAGGAGGGGAATGCTGTGCAGGCTCCTGTACAGCCCCACAGTGATGGCACTGCTCTGTGCTTTCTGACATTCAGCCATTCTTGTTCCTGAGCATTGGAAGTTTGGGTTTAACCAGAGAGTCTGAGACCGTCCGCTCAGTGTCTTCTGCAGAGCCCTGAGGTCTGGGTGTGTTAAATGATCTTAGCACCACCTTTGGGCACGGTTCCCCGGTTGCACTGGCTTAAGGGTGGCCGGACACCCCGGAGCTTGCTGATGGGTGCTGGGCAGCCAGCCCCGATCCACCCATGGCTCAGCAGGGCTGTCAGCACACTCTGCTCACTGCAGGACAGCTATGGGGTGACCATGGCACAAGTCTGGGTGGGCATCAAAAGGCCGAGCAATGCTGCCTGCTGCAGCCTGCCCAGTCTTCCTGCAGGACGATCAGATGGGAGCCGGGCAGCAGCCTGCGGGAGTGCCGGGTGAAGGGTTTGTGTGCAAGGAAACCAGGGAGTCAAACTGTTTTGCCCTGCTTAATTGGGACAATTAGCTAACTAGCTAATGAGAGGAGCCTTCCTGGTGTGTCTTTACCCTCGGAAACTGTTAATTAAAATCTTGGTAAATCCCAGCCTAGACAAAGCCTCTGCGATTAGTGTAGGAGCAAGAAGTAACCGGTGGCTGAACAGCAGCATTGTGTCCCTCAGCACAGGCACTGCCTTCTCCGCCTTCTCTGCGGAGTCTTTAAAATAATACATTCGCTTTGGAATAAATTATACAGAAATGGAAGTGGAGCAGCGGGCAACAACAAGTAGGTCTTACAAAGAGAGAGACTATTTCTGCCTTCCCGCGGTGGCATCTGTCCTTCCTTATTTACATTTTGACTGCAGTTCTCTCCTATCCGCTTCCTTTTTTGAGTCATTTTTTTCCCCGGAGTAAGGCTGCAGATCTTCTGGTGGATTATTAACCTTACAAAGCAGTTTGCAGCTGCTGGGGTGCTCTCACTGTGTCGATGAGCCAGTCCTTCACCATGTTCTTACCTTCAAAAGAGATGCTGTTGTCTGTTTGCTCTGAGTGTTGAAAGATACCCACTTTTCCTTGCACGTGGGATGAAGTCAAACAAGCAGGCTCTGATACTTCCTTTCCTGCAGTGCAGTTCTGGTTTGTAGACAGCCACTTCTTTCATTTCAGTATGAAAATTATATTGCAAATACACGGCAGTTAGATATGTGTCATTTCTTGTCAGCATTGTGTCTGGGAAATTCATAAAGTCTTTTTCTCTTCTTCCGTGTTAATTTTGCTTAAGACCTGCTTTGCAATGAAGTCACTGGAACCAGGCTTTTTTACTTTACAAAGTGGAGGAAATACTGCAGATTAATAGGAGATGCTTTATTAAAGTCACCATGGGGGAAGCCTGATTCAGATTTTATCAGCAGAAATTTTATGCTGCCTGGCAGATTTCCTCCCGATTTTAGAGTGAGTCTGAGTGGAAAGGTTTGCTTGAATATGGCCTTGAACTTGAGATTACCTGTAAGCTTTACAGAGGTCCAAGTGTGCACACATAGATGTTAAGAGTTCAGAAGAAACCATTAGTAAGATGTCACTGTAGTTGGTGTTTTAATTTATACATCTGTTCTGAACAACTTTGCTCCAAAAGCTTCTGTTTACATTTCAATTGATTGTTTATGGCAACCAGCCAGGAGGGCAGCACGCGGAGCAAAAAGTGCCCAGTGCACCAAACACGCGGGGTTATTGAGTCATGGGTAAATCAGCAGTTCATGTCTGCTTGCAGTAACAATAGTGCCCATTTAAAGAAAATGCACCTTGTAATTCAAAGTGTTTCAGAACTAATAATTACACTCTTAATCACCAGGAGGCAATGTTTCGTTCCCTTGCTGCTGAGGAAACCTTAGTGATGCAGGTTTTACACTTCCCTAAGGTGTAAGCCTCTCATGTCTCCAAAGCAATCATATTGGACATGTGCTGTTGTGTGGGATTATTCCCCTCTACCGAATGCAGAAAATAAAAGGTTGTAAATTTGGCCCTGTGTTGTTTTGGGACGAGAGTGGTTTGACTTATTTCTGCAGCAGGGTTTCCTGTACTTCCTGTAGGGCTCTTTGGCAGCAAGCACAGAGCTGACGCTTGCCCTCACAGCGTCTTGTATAGTGGATGCAGCTTGGGCCGTTCTGTATGCGATGGGGGCTTTACTCTAGGCAAGGCATGCACCTGACCTGCTTAGCCAGGGCATCTGCAGGGACTGCTGGGCTTCTCCATTGGTTTGTCACCGGCAGAGCCTCGAGCCCCAGGCAGCCATCACCCGTGCAGCATGGCTATGGCTCTGCTGGAGATCCTTGAGCTAACACCAAGTTAGGCTTATGTGATGCAGGCTTCTCTGGGAAGAGACTCGTCAAGATTTGTCTGCTTTGTCAGGGTGTGTTTTTGTTGAATCAGTTGGGTTTTCTGGCCACTGTTTGTGCCTGGCCCTGGCAGCATCGTCTCATGTAGACACAGCACCTTCCCTCCCTCCCAGGCCTCAGCTGCTGCTTCCTCGCCTTATCTCCTCCTCCAGTTAGTTTCATTAATTTGGTAAGTGAAAGCTTTATGCATCAACCACTTTGTAACATTTTCTTGCGTATTTACCGGAGCGGTGTTTAAAAATGAGTGCTCTCATTAGGAAAGCGAGCGTGTTGTATTAATATTAGATGTATTAATACCACATACATTAATACTACATGTGAGCTTGGAGTGCCTGGCTGCACATCAGGAGCAGCGCTCCCCGGGGCGCACTGGCTCACAGCAGCCCAGTGTGTGTTCTGTGGGAGGCAGCTGCTGCTGCTGCTGCTGGCGGTGGGACAGGGACAGATGACCCCCAGCTCTTCTCCTGAGAGTGCACGCGAGCCCTCTGGTCTCCACGGAGTAATCCAACGTGGTAAGTATGGATCTTATTGACTTGGCTTTCTGAACGTGTATGGGAACTGCTGAGTCACGGCCTGAACCTCTGATTGATCACCTGAGGCGAGCCATGAGTCAGCCAGAGGAGCACAGGTGAAGGCAATTCACCACCCCTCCTGGACCTATTTAAGAGCTGGCTACCAGAGGGGAAGGATCTCTTCTGGAGATCACCTCTCTTGGTGTTTTGTGGTGAGCTCAGTCGAAGGGTAAGCTCTTCCAGTAATTCTCTTTTGTGATCATTGTCTACTTTGCCTAATTCTCTTGATTATATTGTGATTATAACATCTTGATATCTATTGATTATACACAATTATATTGTGATTGTAACATCTTGATTATACAGAATGCTTTTTGGTTCTGGAGGTACTCAATGTCTAAGACACTGTTTACATACAGAGGTGAAAGTGTGGGATGCTTAAGCAAAAGGAGAACAATCAAAATATAGAAAATTTCTACAGCTTATCCAGGACGGCATGTATGGCAGCCCTTTGCCTCGGGGCTCTGTGTCATTTCTGGGAGGGTCCATGATTTATTCCATTCAAAATACTGTACATATTCATCCCAGCTAAGAGAGAAAATTTGAAGTGGGGGAGAATGTAGTACCTTATGAGCAAGCACTTTATGCAGTTTTGATTTTGTGTGGTGCTTTATGCCCTTTCTCCTCCTAAAACCTGAAAATTAGATGGTTCACACACTGGATGTGATGAGGGACTGAAGAACAGAAAAGACCCATAAACAAGAGCTTAACTTGTGATGTTGCCTGCTCTGCTGTTAAATACATCTGTCAAAGCCATTATTAAGGCTGTGCTCCTGATGTTGCTGCTGCAGGAGCAGTGAGATCGGCTGCGCTCCCTCAAGGAGCTGCCCTGCTGGGAATGTCCCCGTGAGAGGGGGCATCGCCTGGGGACCTCCTGTGCTGAGAGGGGACATGATGCAACGGGTTTGGCTGCAGCGGTGTCTGGCTCTTCCCTGTCCTTTGAAATATAGAAGAAAGCAACAAGGGCCAAAGTAGAAATGAGAGGAGAGGAACAGTAGGAACTGTGGGATGTGGATTTATGGCTCTTGTAATAGGACTTGTGTTTGCAAATGTTTTTCTGCTTTTCCCAGTGAGGTGCAGCAGCCCAGTTCTGTTCTCCGTAAGAGAAGGATCATTTATGCTCTCAGCGTGGATGCTATTTCCAATTTTCCACATCCCTTCGGTGTCTTAACGGTCTCTTGTGAGGACAAAGTGTGTTTATTCTTTTTGAGGTTGTGTGGTGTCCTCCCATTAAGGGCTCTGTGATCATGTATCTCTGGGAAATGAGAGCAGATAGGTAATCATTTGTGTGATATCATGTGCAGGAGTCTGAGCCTGTGCAATTATCTAAAGATTGAATACCCCATGAGGTGCAGAACTGCAAAAGTTTGTGACTTCCCATCTGGCCTTTATCCAGTATCTAGTTTTGTCTTGGATGTTATGTGGGTAATGAAATATATTTTGCATTATGTCATTCTAGTTTCCAAAATATATCCCCAGAGCATTGGTAAACTCTGAATTCTGTTATCCTGGATAGGGGATTGGGAGATTTCTCGGATGCTTTCATAATGACTATTAATGATAATTAGAAGCATATCATTTTTAGGCTCTTGAATTTGTTATCTGCTGGATGTTTGTTTGACTGTTCCAATAGCCACAAGTGTTGTTGTAAACAAAAGACCACATCCATGGGAAACTCTGTGAATAGGGAGGAGATGGTCGTGCATTGTGGAGCAGAGCTTTGCTCCCCTGCTTTTACACAGTGTCACCAGAGCTGCTTTTCCAACACATTCTCACTTTCATTTCCTTTGCAACAGAGCCCCCAACATGGATAAAGATCCCAATATCACTTCTTTGTTCAGCATGCACATTTGCTGGAGATCATGCGAGGGAGGAGGTAACTGCAGGAGGTGGAGGCACACCACAGGTGTGCGAGGGTCCCACCAACCATGGGAGGGTCGTGGGATGGAGCAGAGGACCTGTGAATGCTGGCTTCATGTAAAATGCTTCCCGGTGTCCGCAGAGCCAGGGCTGAGTCCTCTGCTGCTGCTGATGTGGGTCTTGCCTTGTGCCTGGAAGGTGGCAGAGGAGAGTGCGGCATCCTGCAGTCCCCTTGCACAGCCTCAGCTACCTTCAGCTTCACCAAAGAAAGAAAAGGGCTTGGCATTGCAGCAAAATACTCTGCCCTGCAGTGCTCATTCAGAAGCCCTTGGCTGGTTGATGTGCTGGCAGTGACACTTCCTGCGGCACCAGTGTGCACACAGTGCTTCCAGAATGCAGAACGGGGTGTGCAGGCTGTGCACTGGGGTGCCAGGCAGCCAGAGTCTGCATGGACACTGCCAGCCCTCCCATTTTCATGTTTCTGAATTGCCAAGTTTCTCTTCTGTCTCGGGGGGAACAACACAGACCCAGCTCCAACAAGCAGTCCACCTTCAATGGCCTGATAAATTGTCCTTAATTTTCTGGAATAGGTTAATTTCATTTAGGTAAGGGGAGGCAAAAAGAGCAGGCTTCTCAGGGCACTGCCAAATCAGAAGATTAAGTCAGCATCAGATCCATTAGCGAACCAATTTGTCTGTGCTGGCTAGCACTACTTCAACCTCCTTGTCTTGCTTTTTCTTTCTCAAGTAGCAATTTAGGTAACCCTCAACCTTTCTGCTGTACTGCGGCATTACGCAGTGATTGTTCCACTTAAATCTGGGCCTGCTGCCTTCCTAACATATGTATTTTTTGCAGGTTTTGCTTATTTATTTATACTACGGCAACTACTTCTTCTGCAAAGGGAGCGCTTCTCCAAGAACTTGTGGGACTGAATTCCTGGAGCATGCAGTCCTTGTCACTGCAGCACAGGGCATGCTGTCACAAAGGTGCTGCTGCCTCTGTTGTTTGCACACGTGTGCCCCATGGCAGTCAGTGCCAGCTTTGCGCTTCCCCTCGGGGGCCCGGTCCCTGGCCTCCTTGGTGGGCCTGTCTCACCTGTCTTCATTTCCTCCGTTTTGTGTCCTGTGGACTGGGGCCTCATAGACAGAGGCTCTGCTATCAGCTGAAGTCTAAACTCTAATGGAGACTGTCTGCACCCCTGGGACATTTCTATTGTGTCTGTCTGTGGATTGTTTGCTGATTTCCCAGTCTTGGAGTGTGCAAGTTCCAAAAGACATCTAAGCTGTTGCTGCTGCCTTTGCTAATCCTGCTGAAGTGTTTGGGGCTT
This sequence comes from Lagopus leucura, assembly GCF_019238085.1. Taxonomy (NCBI): domain Eukaryota; kingdom Metazoa; phylum Chordata; class Aves; order Galliformes; family Phasianidae; genus Lagopus; species Lagopus leucura. Next base: position 15,481,614 of record NW_024962270.1, on the reverse strand, counting down.
GGAGGAGACTTCTGCAAATAACTCCATGCCCACGATGAAACATACAGTTTTCCTCCTTGAGGCTGAGGGATTAAAGATGGGTTAGTTCAACCTGACACTGGCAGCGACTTCTCACCAGCATTGTTATTACCTCTGTTTTTTCTGGTTTTGGGTGTCATCCATACAAAAGTTGAGCTAACCCCTGAGCTCCGAAATGAAGCCAGTTTTCCCACAGGCCAGTTCTGCACTGTGTATGTATGAACTTGTTCCGTGCTCTGTAGTTTTGTAGAAACTGAATGCCCCGCTTTCCTGGAAAACTTGGGTCACCCTGTACCTTTTCAATGAGTGTGATCACAAACAATATCCCCACTCTGCAGAAAACCATTGTTTCCATTGTGTGGAAATTTTTTTTTTTTTTTTTAATGAGTCATCCACTCTTCTATAAAATGGGAATGAAGCTGGCCTTCAGAAACAAAAACGACCGGGGAGAGGCAGACATTGTGATCAGACACACTTCGTTTCTCAAGGGAATGGATAGGACAAAAGAGGAGCACTGATACTCTGAGGTTTGTACACAGAAGGGGTGAGTGTCTGCTGGGCTGGTGGGGGCAGCTGGCACCCCAGCTGGTGAGAGCAGCTCACTGTGCTGTCTCCCAAAGAGGAAGACGGTGAATCAGGTAACCTCTCCGCATCCATTCAGCCATGTTTCATGCAATTCTGTGATTACCAGAATAGACTTGCTGGAAGATGACATTGTAGTAAATGCTGCCGTTACCCAAAAGCAGCCCTGCGTATGCTTCTGCTTGTGTCTGTCTTTGGACAGTCTGAGGAAGCTCTCACATATACCATCACAGTGACTCACTGTGCTGCATCTTCCACAACAGCCGCTCCATCGGAGGATTGTGCAGAAAGTGCTGACTAAAAAAAAAAAAGTCAATAATTCGTGCTTCCCGTGTCCTTCTCTTGTGCCTTGCCTGGGCGTGCTGTGGTCCTAGAGCACCATGCAGTTCAGTGCTGGCAGTTTGAGCTGCGTCATTCCTCCCAGCAGTCACACAGTGCTGCCGTTACAGCCAGGGACACGACACCGTGCTGCTGTACGCCGGTGCCAAAGCTCTCTTTCCAGGCAGGTGAGCATTTGTGTCCAGATTCAGGAAGCCAAGAGGTGTGCGTGAAGTCTTAGATAAAGCGGGGCCCGCTGGAAGGTGTGCAGGCAGTGGGAGCCCTGGGGGAACTAAGCTGGCAAGGTTTCTCCTGAGAAGACCTTGGGCAGCTCTGCAGGCTGACGCAGGGTGTGTGCACTGAAGTGCTGGCAGTCCAGGACTGGACTGTGGCTGTATGGAGCATGAATGGGTCCCAAATGGGAGCAGCAGGACAGCTCTGCGTACAGCAATCCGTGTTGGAGTCCGTCAGGAGCTCCTCTGGTCTGCACGATTGCCATCGTCATCCTCCGATCATCCATCCATCATCTGCTGCTGGCAGAGCACGGAGCCGAAATGCCAAGCAGTGGTTTGCTCAAGGCTGCATGGCAGTTACCTGGCAAATTCCTTGCTTGAAGTCTCCTGTCTGTCCCTGTGGTCAGCGCTCCAAAGTGAGACTAGCTCTGAGTGATTCCCTGCAGGACTGCCTGGTGCAGAACTGCAGAGCTCTGTCAGCACAGCACGCTCCTGCTGGGGGTGATCTGGGCCTGGCTGGCAGATTAAGTATTTCATTTTGTTTTTCAGTTTTATTTTGGACCTGTTAGAAGCAGAATGCTCCCATCCCTTCTGCAAGTCAGCACCCTTAAGGCAAAACCTATTACTTGGCTTGCAGGATACTTGTCAGTCCTGGGTGTGTTTTGTAGTTGATGCTCCAGACACATCAGCTTCTCTTTCTCCCATTTGAACGCTTGCAGGTTTTTAAGCAATATTATAACACCAAGTGAATAATGGTGAAATTCATTCTGGCAAGATTTATGACTTTAATATTGGAGGGCTTCAGCGTAATACGGGATGAATGTATTCCTAGGGTTTTAGCCACCGCCTGGGAGTTCACAGTTACCTTTCAATCTGAAATCCTTGCCAGGGTTTTGTGTCACATCTGCACTAATGACACAGTCTTTATAAAGGGTTGAATTTCTTTACATGGTGTTTTGAAACTAAATATGAAAGGGGGAGGGTGGCCCTTAATTTTAGCAAGTTCTCATTAGGTTTAGCAGCTACTGTGATCTCTGTCTCCCCTTTTTGGCTGCATTTGCCACTTTGACAGTGTGTTTCAGGCTGTCAGGGTCTTAAAGGGTTCTAATAAAGTGCGGCACTTTTTTCTGTTCCCCACAGCTGTTATTTGTCATTTGATATGAATCTGCCTTGTTACAGTTTCATTCCCGAACAAATGATAAAAGGACAGTATCAGAAGGCAGCACTGGCATGAGAGCTCCCGCTTTGTTCCTAAGACAGAGGAAGCCAAGTCCTCCTTCTAAAGGCTTTGTTATGTAGCTGAATTTGGGAAAGACTCTGAACTGTTGGGGGAGACCAAAGAAGACTTCTTCCCCATTCTGCCCTTCGCTCCTGCCTCTTCCCAATTAGTGACAGCACTCCGTGCCCTGCACTCCTGATGCTGAGATGCTGGCTGCTGGAGTAGGCTCTGCGTGTTTTGTGGTGTGCAGCCAACATGCTCCCTGGGCATATCTGCCTGGGCAGCAGCTGTGCTGGCTGGAGCACCCTGCCCCGTGCCTGGCTGCAGCCTGCTGCCTGTGCTGCAGCTCTGTGTTTCCATGCATGTCCTTCCATCTGCTGCTGACGCTGAAGACCCTGCTACCTTTGGGCTCTGATGTTGCGCATCACCCGTGGGTTCCTTAAAATGCATGCAGATGTTTGACTGAGCCATTTCAGGCTGCTGATAGCTTCACGTGGAGTGCAAGGACAGTCCTGCAGGACTGAAGATGACCTCCTGGCTCTCAGGTGTCAGTTGAGCTGCACAGGTAGGGGCACAACCACTGTGGGTGCGTTCTCATCCCCACCAGGAAATGCACTCCCATTGGCCATGCTGCCAGCTCTGCTCACGAAGCGCAGGGCGTTTGCTGGACTCTGCTCAGTTTCTCATTAATGTGCAAAGCTCTCACACGTTTCCAGCAGTGTGCCAAGCAAATTTTCTGGCACAATTTCTGCAAAGCTCACTGCAGCACGCACTAAACTCGCCTCAGATCTGCCTGTACTGTCTGTGTTCCTAACAGCTTGATATGGGGGCTCCCTTTGAAGAAAGAGGTGGGCAGCATGCTGTGAGTTTTTGTTGCCTGCCCTGGGGTCGTGTGTTAGGCTCCTGCTGGAAATTCCCAACCTGTCTAACCTGTCAAAACAACCCCCTCTCAGAAAGGTATTTTTAGTGATACGTGATACTGCAAAAGCTCTAAAGACTTCAAGATGAATGTATGATATCTGTGTTTGTATTTGGATGCAAAGATCTCTCGTAGACACCTCTGTACTAAGCCCAGCCTTTGTTTCATAGTGATGTAGCTCCTTAGTTACTTTGTCACTTTGGAGCTTGTTGATAAAAATGCATCACTGGGGACAGCTAACAACATGGGATTTCAGCAGTGAAAGGCAAAAATATCAGTGAATCCTGCTAAGCAGAGGAAATGGAGGGTTACAAATGATTCTGAAGGGACAGGGAGACAGAAATTCGTATCTTATGCTTGACAAATGACAGCTCTTTAAAAATGCTGTTTTTAGACAAGGAAAGCCTAGCTGTAAGGAAGAGGGCCTTTCAGAAGTGGCTGAGTGAGTGAGGTTTTTCTTTCAAAAAAATAGGAGTCTGACCATTTCTCTTGCCTTTGGAGAGCGAATGGCAGATGAAAGGGTGACCTCTAAAGCTGACAGGAGTTGCAGCACCTCAGTAGCTGAAGGCAGTGTGAAATGCCAATGCTCTCCTCTGCTTTACCCTGCCTGGGGGAGCTGGCACACTGGCTAAAGGTGCTGCTTCTTTCCTCCCTTGTTTCTAGGCTTGCTCAACCAGCACACGATTAAAACCTCTATTTGCAGCATGTGGGATGGGAAGCTGCTTGGATTTGAGTAAGGGCAATGGCCTCCACCTTCAGTACTCCATCTTGTCGCTAATCTCTAGGATGAGAAGCTGTCCCTGCAGGGATGATCAACTGACCTCTGGGGTGGCTTTCAGCTGCATCTCAGGTGGGTTTCTTGCCTGTACCCCAGCCCTACAGGCAATGGAGGGGGAAGCAGTCTCCCCAGCATTCAGGGACTGGCTTAAATGCAGGACTGGCATTTGAAGGGCTGCACGTAGTCCTGTTTCTAAGCCTGTGATGGGAGGCATAATGCAAAAGTTTCATGGTACCACTTTGAAGTATTCTGGTTGGGATGTTAAATAGTTTCAGAGAGAAGAAATCCCTGTGATTTATTTCTTGCTGAGAAAACTTCAATAGAGATAAAAAGAGAAAGGGCAGAAGAGTTTAAGGAGACACTTAAAAGCCCCATCGCTTGATGGTGATTATGCAACTCTAAAGTAGGTCTGCCCCCATCATTACAGACAGGAAAGTAGGACTCAGGGTATTTCGGGATTAGGCAACCTCAGAGTTTCTCTGGTTCACGAGCGGCTTTTTCTTCCCCAGAATCTTTTATTCTTTCTGGTGTTTGTTGTTTTTTTCTGAGGTCAAGATGTTGCTTGTGTAAGAGCAGAATCCAGCAGCGCTCTTGTGCTGGAAGCTGTTGGTAGCAGAGGTGTCTGCTCAGCCCCGCTGGCTGTGCTCCAGTAGTGCAAGATCTTCCATTTGCCATGTGTATTGCAATATTGAAATTTTTCTTGCCTATTGAAAGATGTTGTTCCAGTAATTTAAGTGTCACAGTCCCATAAAATCTTATCCTTTTTCATCCAGTTGGATATTAGCCACAGTTAGACTTCCTGTTGTATCAGTGTTGGAGCACATCCAGTTAAGCCACATTCACACGTGCCTATGTTAGAACAGGTTTAGTGTGGACTGCTTTTCTCTTTTCATATCTGAACACACTGCACCTCAGAGATGACTAAATGTCACAAGGCATTGGGAAAAAAAAACAACCCCCCATAAGGAGATGTCCTCTTGGAATTCCCTTGGGACTCCTCATTCCCAGGGGTTTCTCACATCACCAGTGGCTCCTTGTTGCCCATCCTGGACCCAGACTCAACTCAAGTCCTGTAAGCCCTGTGGAATATCTAAAACAAAGATTGCTGATGATCTGGGAAACATTGTTTTTGGACTCATTTCTGGGAAAAGTAAAAAGGTCCTCTAGGGCTTGCTTTGTTGGTTTTTTTTTTTTTAATTTTTTATTTGAGGTAATTTTTTCCAGTATCCTTATTATTATTAAATCAGCTTGAGTTGTTTGCATTGGATTTTGGCCAGAGCAATTGTATCGGAGTCTCTAAAGTGTTCCCAGGTGAAAGTAACTCTGTTTTCAATGGGATGCGTAGCTAGTTGTGAATGAACAGAAGGTCTAGGAAAGATTTTCTTTCACTTTCTGGTTTCCTCCTTACATGCACTGCTTCTCTCTCAGTTCTCATAGCCGTGGCCAGGCCGGCAGATGATGGGTTTGTCTTTCGCCATTTGTGATGCAGGCAATGTTACCCCTCTCAGCAGACTGAAGGCTGGTTGAACAGTAATTGAGGTAGCACAACCGTTTTCTGTGCTGGGAAAGGAAACAGTTTTCTTTAGAATGACTGAGAATGAGAAAAGCAGACAAGCTTTCTCTGGGCATTTAAGCCCATCTCAGCATCTCTGAACTGAGGATGCTCAGAGCACAGATGCTCTATTTTATCATGTGTACACAGTGTAATTCTGTTCTGTTTTCTCAAGGTTTTCATTATTATTCCTCTAATCATTAATTTAGACTTAGTCTTTTTATAAATTAATTTTCTTTTATTTAGAAAGGGCCTTGGTTTTTATATGACAGCTGACTTATTTTGATTCTAGTCTCTCGTTCTTGCTGGAAGAGTGCTGGAGGCTCACTGCTGTCAGGATCAGTATGTGTTAGAGGACTGTCCTGAGCCTCCATTAGAAAGTGGGGTTGGATTCAGGGCAGCATTTTGTGTTGTGCTGATCTGTGTCCTGCTGAGTTTTCCTCTGTTGTCTGAGTTAAGCTTTCTCGCTCCTGGAGTCGGGTGCTGCACAATACTGTCTTATTTCAAGTCTCAGTCTCTAAAGTGGTATTCAGGTGTATCTTGAAAAGGTCGTCTGAATTTAGTACTGCAGCATCTCCTGAAGCCTGAAAGTAACTGGCACCAGAGAGCTGACCCCTGTTAAAAAGTCTAGAAGAGGAGGGAATTCAATTCATTTTATTCAGCTGAGAGTCAGTGTCTACCTTTCACCTGCAACATACCTGGGGCAAATACATGGTGTTTACAATGCTTCCAGTGTAATGGTAAGCAGTGTAAGGAAAGATAGGAAATCCTGCGAGCAGGGCTGGTCTTCCATTTCCAGCCCATTTCCACAGACTGACGAGCTTGGATCTGGCTTTGAAGCTGGCTGGACTCAGCCAAATGAAAGTTGTGAGTCTCTGGAGTGTAAACATTGCAAATGATTGCCCTTCACTGCACTCAATTAGAGCAGCTGAAGGCATGGCTCAGATATGTTCCTGACAGCAATGCAGTTAAAGGTCATGACCTAAAAGCATCTAAAATCCAGTCCTCCACCTAGCAGTGTAAGCAGTTCTTTTCTCTAGCTGGCAGACAAAATAATACATGGAGCAGAAAAAAATGAATGTGATGGAAGTGCGGGGGAACTGCTCCTTTCTACTTCTGTGGTTACAGTGGAGTTTCCCCATCCTCCAGAAACAAGGCTTCTAACCAAACCAGAGGGCAGGGAGCTTCCTGCAGCCATGGCAAGGTGGGCTCTGAGGCTTCCAGTCACGGTGCCGAAGGGATGCTGGGCTGCCATACCCTCGCTCCTTCACAGATGTGGTCCTGCTGCAAGACAGGGCAGCACTGAGCGCTCTCACCTTCACTTTTGGGAAATGGTACCAGCAGAACAGGCGATGGTGCATGCAGAGCTCACTGCTGCTCTCTGAGGTCAAAGTAGTGCAGAGAGAGCTCAAAGAACTTTTGCCAGGAAAAAGTTAAATTATCCTGCAATCTTTTACTTTTGCCTAGGACCTTCACTGTGTCCTTACATAGGATATTTCCACATTCTCTAAGCTTACATCGCAAGCATGCTGCGTGCCCCTGGCTGTTCTTTACCCTCAGTATCACTTTATGCAGCACAGTCAGAATTTGAGAGGCTGGCAGCCCCACCGCTTGTCTGCCCGGCTGCAGGAGACCGTGCTTTGTGCCCTCTGCATCCCGGGGGAGCAGTGATGTGGGATAATCGATCAGATGCTTTTTTTCTTTCTCTTGTTTATTCCTGTCTTGGAACTGGCTTCTTAGATACCTGAATGAAATTCTCAATTAGAATGTATGGATTAATGAATTAAGCAGCAAGGTTTTTTCCTGTTGCCTGGACGTTAGAGAGGGTTTCTCAGATTTTCGCTTGGGCTCTCCTGTCAAGCACTTTCCATGTCAAAATGTCAGTCCGGATTTTATTGTTGCCATGTGTGTGATGCTCTCAGGTCAAGCTCCCCAAGCAGCCCAGAGCTTGTGTGGAACAGCAGCACTGAGCACAAGCCCCACAGGAGGCTGAGCTGATGCTCTCTGAGCGGGCACTTACTTTGTGCCCTGCAGTCATCCCTCGCAGCTCCTGATGCTGCAGATGCTCGTCAGTGAGGGCTGCAGGTCCAGAAGCCACAAGCACCACAGTATCACGATCAGTCCAAAATCCAAAACAGCTGCATGTGACAACATGACTGAGAACTCACTTCCGTCTTCGTATTGTAAAAATAACAACGCTGTTCTGAAAGGGGTTTCTGTGAACTGCTGCTTTGTGCAGAACCCAGCGTGCACTCTGTCTGCAGAGTGGAGGTCGGTGTAGTACAAGCAAATGCACAGCAAGTGGCAGGTGAAAAAAAACACAGAAAGGAGGCTGTCATAGCTAATAGTCTTGTTGTGTGCTGAATAAAGCTTTTAAGACTTTATCTGTCTTGCTTGAGGCAAATGGTGCATTTTGCATTTTGCATTGAGCAGTGAGGGTAAGCTTCCAAAGGCTAAATAAACTACGTGGCCATCAGAGGTCTGCTTTACAGTTCTGGCCTGTTAAATTGTTTATCAAACCCTATTATATGTATTTATATCCCTCTGAAGATGATGTGGGTCTCAGTTCCAGTTTATCTCCTTCTAGACATGAATCATAGGATCATTCAGATTGGAAAAGACCATTAAGATCAGCCACTCCAACCCCAGCCCACCCCACCATGCTCCCTGCCCACATCCCTCAGTGCCACATCTCCATGGTTCGTGAACCCCTCCGGTGTCTGTGTCTCCCTCACCTCCCTGGGTAGCCTGCTTGTTATAAAAGGTGGAAAGAGAAGCATAAAGGTGAAGATGCTTCTTACTGCAAGCTGCAAATAGAGAAGTGTCACCACAAACAGAAACACCAGCAAACTTCTAACACTTTGTGTACCTTAGCACATTTTCTCAACGAATGCTCTTGCACCCGCTGCTCTCCAGCTGTCAGTCACTGCCTGCAGCTGGGCAGAAGTGCAGCACCTGCTCTGGCTGCTGGTGAGAGCCTCATGCACCTGCATCTGGCCCGCTGCTGGGTCCCCTCCTCCCTGCAGGGCTGTGACCCTTCTGTTTGCACAGTGATGCTCAGTTAATCTCTGTAGAAGACTGATGTGTGTTTGTCTGGCAGTCGGGTGGTGATAGGGCAGCCTGCCATTGGAAGCCTTTCTTTGTGGTTGATTGGTTTGCAGAACTTGTTGCAGGGCTTCCATGTGTATGAAGGCTAGTGCCAGGCCCTGACAGTAAGTCCTCAGATAACCTGCGCGGTCAGATAATTCCGGGAAGCTGCTGGGTACAGGAGCAGCTGGAGTGAGCAGAAGCATGGGTGTAGGAGCATGGGAGTGAGGAGTGGAGCTCACAAAGTGGTGGGGCAGAAGGCACTCTGGGATCATCTCCTTCTGCATTACCTGCACGTGGTTATAACCTGCTCTGCTGCCGGGCTCCAGGTTGTTCTGTGTTCCAGGTAACCTGTGGATTACACTGTGAACTGTGTTTGTTGTACCTCTGTAGTCCGTAGCCTTGTGCTGGACCTATGGCATGTGGAAAACTTCCAAGGTTCTCTGGAAATGTGCTCAGCTCTGTGCTGCTGCTGTGTGCGGGGCAGGCTGCCATGCACACTGCTTGAGCTCCTTCTTGTGTGACTGTAGCAGGATGGAACACAGTGACACACAAACCAATTCACACCACACAGAAGTTAACAACATGATGGAGAGTGAAAGGCAATGAGGAATTACAGTTGCGTGCTTACAAAGAGAAAAAGACACAGTAAGAATGAGTGTTACAGCAGCAGATAATTTTGAGGTAATGTCCTGCTGGTATTACTTGCTGGTGTTACTCCTTTGCTTTTTGTTAGAGAAATATAAAAAATTCAGTAGTGAAATGTAACAGGTGATTATTACCTGTTTACCTTCCACAGCAGCTGCATGGCTTTGCACTCATTGCTGAAGCTCACATTTTTTTAAATAATAAGCAGCTAATTTTCACATGTTGAAAGGCCTGTTGTGCTTGGAGGCATGCAGTGTGCCCCCTCGTTGGAGTACTCAGTCATTAAAAATGTACTGATTGCCAGGATCGGCCGGCAAGGGGCTGCTGTATGGCTCTGACCTCCACGCTCACCTACCAGGAGAAAAATATGAAATTGACCATCTTGCCAAACAAAAGGGAAGATGAGTGTTTTTCTGCAAAACAGTGCCGAGTTAAGCTTTCTGACTTTATTTTCAGGTAGCTGACACCGTGCCAAGGCAATTGCCTTCCTGCTGGCAGGAGGGCCGGGAGTGCAGGGAGCACAGAGCAGAGCCTGGCAGGTTTGCTTTCCCATAAGAGGAGTTGGATATCCAGCCTTGTTCTGCATTGCCTGGTTCAGAGCCGGGTGTTGCACATGGCTGCCTTTCAGCTCCAGGAAATGCCAAGGCTTGCAGTCCACAGTGTCCGGAAAAAACTTCTGAAAGGAGGTTCAGGTGCTGAGGACCCACTTTGCCTTTTGCTGAGGTGACGTGTTAGTGACTGCGGGAATGTAAGTTTTGCTGCAGAGTAGTGCTCCTTCTCTGGGCGCCTACATGAGCTCTGAGCCCAGTTACAGGTGGTTCTGCACTTGTCTTGAGGCAGTAAGCAGAGCTAATTATGTGGGGATCAGGTTCAGTGATTGCATTTTAAAAAGCTCAAAGTGAGGTTATGAAATGAGCAAAAAGCAGACTGCTCAGGCAGGGCAGCCCCAGAAGTGGTGTGCGGTGTTAGGGCTGTGCATGTGAAATCTCTCCTGCTGAGATTTCAGCCCTTTGCCTGACCTGTGCTAATATTTGCTTTAAGATGATGCTTCATGTCAGCTGTCTCAGCTCTGTGCTACTGTGGGCTGTTCTCAAGTCTGGACTGTTTTCCAGCCGGTGTGAAGTGTGCTCTGCTGCCTGATGGGAGCTGTTGACTGGTGCTGATGGTTTTTGTTGGGAACAAACATAGCAGTGAGCCAACTGCATTGACAACACAGCTGCGATTTCCAACAGCCCTTGGGTGTGCTTTCCAAATACCAAAGCCAGTGACCCAGCTGAACTGAGCTCTCAGAGGGCCTCTTCACATGTACTACAGGAAAAAAAAGCCCCCTTTGTTTTTTTTTTCAATCTTTCTTTTTTTTTTTGGTTGAGATAATCTGGTAGATAGAAAGCTATGGGGGTTTGAAGAGAGGGTGCTGGTGTGATTGGTGGGCTGGGGTGTTGCTAGCAACACATAGGTGCATGTGCTAGCACCTTATATGTGTTAAACATATCCTCCACCCATACTCTAGTAATGTTTTCCTTCCTGCTACTGCAGACATACCCTGCAGGTAGTGATGTTTGGAAAATGGCTTACCCTGGTGTGCTGTCCTCTCAGCATCGTTGAGTTCCTCTGGAAACGGTGATTTGTCTAGTCATCAGAAAGCTGCATTTGGCAGATAATCCCTTCCAGCTTTACAGCTACTCCTGTCATTCTGCCAGTTCTCTAAAGACCTCACACTTCCTTTCTTAATGTGCTCCTCTGGTCTGACTGGCAAAATAAACAGAAAAGCTTTTTCCCTACCTAAAAATACACCAGACTCAGAAAACGAGCAGTAACCTCTGCAGCCATGGGGAGGAACAGCTTTTGGCCGCTTCTGCATCTCCTTGGCTTCTTTGTGCTGGCTCTGCTCAGCAGTGCCTGGGCTTGGCAAGCTGCAGGGCCCTGTTGCAGAGGTGATGGTGTGATTTGTGGTCTCTGCTCTTGTTTGCATCTGCTCAGCTTGGATTTTCAGAAGCCTGGCTTCTGGTCCCTTTGGAAAGATGATTTAATTTAGTTTTAGGAACAGTTTTCAAAACCAGAGGAGTTAATTCCAAACCTCTTGGGGGTGTGAAGGCGTCCCTTACTTCTGCAGGCAGTGCTTGAAGCTTTGCAGCTTTTTCCAGCTTTTGGAAACCACTGTGGGAAGTCACGGGTTGCACAGGCCGTTGGCTCTCCATGCAGTGCTGTTGGCAGATGTCTTCCTGTGCAGTATGCCAGTTTCAGTCCAGCAAGGGTTAAATTATGCCACGTCTGCACAGATTCTCTACTCTCCTGGTTTTAAAGCGTAAGTGGGCAACCTGCAGCACATACACTGCAGAAGTGGCTGACAGAAGCTTATAAATCATATTCCCTGCATAGGCCCAGACTGTGCAGGAGTGATTGACCTTTCCTATTGCTCTGAACAACTTTAAATATTAAAGGAACAGGAAGAAGTACCAGATAAGATAAGCACATAGAGGCTGACTGCACTGGAACACATGCTCCTCAGTAAGAACACTGCAAAGTTGTGGTGAAAACTTAGCTTTTCATTTGCAAATGACCAGAAACAACCTTTCCCTGCTACTGCTGTCAGTATAATGAACAAACTGCTGAAAACTTAATCTGCCTGCTCCAGTTCTTAGGCCCATAATGAGCTGAGCTTCATGTGGAGTTGGGGTTGGACCTGACGGTCTCTAGAGGTCCTTTCCAACCTAATTCATTCTGTGATTCTGTGAATGTCACTGTATGATAATATGTTCTATGTGGTGTTTAAAGTAATGAAGCTCTCTGCAGGACAGTGAGTGCTGTGTAGCTGTCTGGTGGCTGCTGCCGTGCTGGCCTATTAACAAGGAGAGCAAAGTCTTATGAAATTAGGGGAAATTTTGCCCGGTTTCAGAATCCAAATGTTTGGTGGAGTGAAGGCTGCGAGCAGTGAGGCTGAAGAGGAGCTCTGAGCTGAAAGCTGCCTGTCAGATCTGTGCTAACCTTCATGGTCTCTTGTCCTTTCTCCTAGGCAACATCTTTGTCGTCAGCTTGTCTGTCGCAGACTTGGTAGTGGCAGTGTATCCATATCCTCTGATCTTGAGTGCCATTTTCCATAATGGATGGACTATGGGAAACGTTCACTGCCAGATCAGTGGGTTCCTGATGGGCTTGAGCGTCATCGGGTCGATTTTCAACATCACTGCAATTGCGATCAACCGCTACTGCTACATCTGCCACAGCCTTCGGTATGATAAGCTCTTCAACCTGAAGAACACCTGCTGCTATATCTGCCTGACCTGGACGCTCACAGTGGTGGCCATTGTGCCAAACTTCTTTGTTGGCTCCTTGCAGTACGACCCCCGGATTTACTCTTGCACCTTTGCCCAGACGGTGAGCACATCGTACACTATCACAGTGGTGGTCGTCCACTTCATTGTCCCGCTGTCCATCGTGACTTTTTGCTACCTTCGGATCTGGATTTTGGTGATTCAGGTCAAACACCGGGTGAGACAAGACTGTAAGCAGAAGCTCAGAGCTGCCGACATCCGGAATTTCTTGACTATGTTTGTGGTTTTTGTCCTTTTTGCTGTGTGCTGGGGACCATTAAACTTTATCGGCCTTGCTGTTTCAATTAATCCTTCCAAAGTGCAGCCACACATTCCAGAGTGGCTTTTTGTCCTAAGCTATTTTATGGCCTATTTTAACAGCTGCCTCAATGCTGTGATCTATGGGCTGCTTAATCAGAATTTCCGAAAGGAGTACAAAAGGATTCTGCTGATGCTTCGGACTCCCAGGCTGCTCTTCATCGATGTGTCCAAGGGTGGGACGGAAGGGCTGAAAAGCAAGCCATCCCCAGCCGTAACAAACAACAACCAAGCTGAAATACACTTGTGAGTCAGAACAGCACTATTTATTCTGGGTTACACATGTATATATAATATATAAGAGCCTTTCTGCCTGTGTATTTCACAGCTGATATTGCTGGATCCCAAACAGCCACCCCTTCTCATGCAAGGAAGCAGCCTGCAACCTTTCGTGCCCAACCTATCACCGTGACAGCACGACTTTGAGTAAGGGTTTCCAGAAGAGAAACGACTGACCTTTACCTTTTATTTTCCTATACCATCTTTCACTGTGTGCCTAATCAATTGCTTTGGTTGCTTTTGCCACAAGCATGCCAATACCCTTGAAAAGGGAAGCACTCAGAGAGCATGGAAAAATGCACATATTTGAAATGCAACTTGCAAAATTGCCATATATTACAAACCAGCACTTCCTTCCTCCCTCTGAATTCTGTTCTGTAGCTTAACACAATCCAAACGACAGCAATCAAACTGCATGACCTTCTCAGTTAGGTTAGTAACAATATTTGCCAGCCGGCAGACATATGAGCACGTTGGCTTCCACTGCGTGTGCTCGTTTTCCTTTTTCTTTTGTATTACAGTTTAGTAGCGAGGCTGGGCTAGATGTGAGGCAAGCAGAAGCCAGACCTGCTGAGTGTCAGATGTGCTCGTTTTAATTGAATCTCTACAGATATTAAGTACCCTTGCACTCTCCTTCCAGGCCATGAATAAGAGTATAGCACATGACATAATGTAATTGCAGGAAGATACTAGGAGCTTGCTTCTAATTTAGGCAGTATCCTGTCATGGCCAGCATTCATTCCAAGTATCTCTCAGAAGTCCCTTCTGCATTAACATCATACAAAAGATTAACGTAGCGGAGTCCTGTCCATTCAATGCATGTGCAGGCTTTTAATGAAAGAAGAAAACAAGGTTCCAGTAATATTTACACTTGCGTATGAAAGCAAAAGGGTAAGAAAATGTTGGTTTCAAACATCTCTGCTTTTGCCCACTGTATGGCATGAATTTGATGGGCAAAAAAGTGGGGTATTTTCTTCCATTTTATTCACGCATAGAGTAGTGATTAATTCACAGAAGTTCAGAAGGGAAAACTTGTTAAGCATATTCATGCATCTGTTTTCAGTTAAAGCCTGAACTCTGTTGTCTTTGTTGCTTTATCGATGTTCTGAATGCTGAGGCCAGCATCACATTAGCAACAAGCACAGGGGCAGAGATAAGGCTGTTTCTTTAATGGAGTGTGTGTAGGGAGGCTGGTTGCTGCCTTTAAATGACTTTGCTTTTCCTTTGCTTCACTGCATATTTATCTCCCTGTGGTTTTAAATGAGTGAATCCTGCTTTGAGACATTAAATCAATATAGAACTGCCCCGATGCAACTGTGTCCTCAGGCTAGCAGACCTGTCCTGGTGTTCGTGTACTGTGGCACAGCAGGAGCTGTGCAATGGGTGGGAGCAGGTCTGAGCCCCATGGGTGCAGCACGGAGAGGGAGAAGGCCTGCTCCTGGCCAGGGAGAGCCTTGTTAAGGCACTGACCGTAGATCAAAGCAGGACTGGTTCCCAGGGTTGAGCCTTGAAACACTGAGAGCCAGACTTTATAGCAGCAGGCAGGTGCCTAGAGATGGAGGTAGGTAGGATTTACAGAAGACCCTGGGCAAACCAAGTGCCTAATCTTTAGCAAACTTAAGCCATTTGTGCACCACTTGCTGAAAGCATCTCGTTGCTGAACATCCCTCCTGATGAATTCTTTGAGGGAAGAGGAGTTTAAAGAAACAAAGCCTCTTTGTAGATCAGGCCAAGAAACACTACAGAGTGCATTGCTTCAGTGAGGTCTGCTGCAGTGTGAGTGAGTGTCTGTGTTTGCAGGGTGCCCTGGCACTTTGTAACATTTTCAGACTCGAACATCTTCACAGCTTCAGATAATTATTGTTTTAAAATGCACTGCAGCCAGCATCCCATAATAGGAATCAAGCTGAGTTCTGTTTTGGCCTCTTAATCTGCCTGTGCATGGCCAAATAAAGGTATACTGACCCTCAGAAATAATGCAGTCTGATTGCTTTACAGCAAAGCCAGTCTGGATGAATTCACGCCATTCTGTGCAAACAAAGTCATTTCAAGTCAAACTTGGATAGGAAAAGCACCGAGGCACCCGGAGCTGCAGGGAGTTTCTCCTGGCGCCCAGGGAAATGTCTGTGTGCCGTGACCAGTCCTCAGCCCTGTGTGCAGTTGGCCAGCAGCGTTAGACAGAATCACGTCAGCAAATGATCCGACTGCTCAGTACTGACCCAAGGCACTCCTCTAAGGCAGTCATTTCACTTTTACTTTACAGGTTTGCCAAGCGTCTCATAATCCCCCACAACTGGGGCTTCATTCTGTGATTCGTTGTCTTTGTAGCTGAATGTTCAATGCAGGCCACGTGGTGTTTTTTTCTTTAAGCTTGGATTTGCACTATTTCTTATTCAGGCTCCAAGGTAACAGCCAGCAAGCACTGAACCAAACCGAGTAAGCCAAAGAGCTCCCGGCAGGCAGGTGACGGATCCTCTGCTGGCGCCTCGTAGGACGAGGAGCAGGAGGAGCACCACAGGCATCTCCTGGAGACTCACAGGGTTACTGCTGAAGTGAACTATGCAAAGCGATGGGGCCTCTGCTTCCCTCCTGCGTAGTTCTGAGCGCAGATCCTGCACAGGGCTTGCAGGGACAGGCTGGGTGAGGTGGGTCCCTGTGCCCCCAGCACGGGGACGGGCGCTGCGATGGGCTGCAGCGCCTTGGCGGCACCAGGAGCTCACCCTGGCACAACCCCGTCAGGGCAGCACGCCGTCCCAGCAGGAGGGTTCTGCCACCACGGATGGTTCCTGAGTGAAGCCCTGCTGGGGGTGGGTGTCCTCAGTGCCCAGCAGACAAAGCAGGGAACGTGGCTTCAAACAGAAAACACTGTGCCATTTGCTAGCACTTTGATATAGAGACAGTACTTAGGATAGGATAGATTTTTATACTGAGTTATTTTAAGACTGCCCAAGCAGCTCCTTATTTTTATGTTAAAAAACGGTTAACAGGGTACAGAGAGTTTATTTTGTTAACATTTGTTTACAGAAGAATGGAAGTGTTTCTTATACCGGGAATCCTAAGCAGAGTCTGCTTCCCTGTGAGAATCTAGCTTTAATCAGATTTGAGCTTTCAAGGAGATCCAACAGCTTAACATGTGCTCTGCTGGTTCCACCTGTTGTGTAGCTGACCTTGTGCTTCAGAAATAGGGCTGACCTCTCCTAGGAACAGGGTTGACATCACTTGCTCTGGATTTGGCGTGGTGGCGTTGAATAGAGCCTGGCCCCAGGTCCTGAAATAGTCATGAACTCCCAGAGAGACAGTGTGGTCATGAAGGAAGATGAATCTCCTGCCACAAAGAAATACTTTGGCATGTTGGTAACAAATGTTGTTTAATCCATATAAGAGGAATGTAACTGGTATATTTATATATGAATATATATTGCATATGCTGTTTCTCCTTTATCAGTTGATTAAGAAATTTTCAATATACTTCCTACTGCAATTGTTTGTTCATAAAGTAGATTTGTTCCCTTTACCTGTTAAGGCTGTAATGAATTTCCCTTTGGACTGTTTATTGATATTTTTTTCCCCTTTGCAGTTATTTTTTAATAAATATTTGAAACAACACCTTGGGCCTTGTTGACTACCAGAAAGCAGATTGAGTTGACAGATATTGTTGGTTCAAGTAGAGACTGAGTTCAGCCGTACATCATATCCAAGGGTTTTTCTTCCACCCACCTCGAGCAGGCAACTCGATGCACTGTGGTCGTCCTCATCGGGAGGAGACTCCCCCCCTGCCATTGGTCTCATTGCTGTGCGTCCCCCCAGGGCTCTCTGCCTTTCTTAAGCCTATCTTCTGTAGCTACCAGGTTGTGGGTTGCAGCCTGTAACCTTTTTTTGTAGTTTCACTTCTTGCCCACTCTCAGGAAACACCCTGCAAAAATACTGCTTTGACTGCTTTTTTTCTTTTAAGTATTGGACCGCAACAAATGGGCTTCTTTTGGTTGCTGTGTCAAATTTGGGCTTGTGACCACTTTATATTGTGCTATAAAAAAGAATATTAGATATACTTCTGAAAGGGCAATTAGCCTAGAGCTACTAAATAATCAGTAAGGTCTTGTGAGAGAAATGGCCTTAAATAAGCAGAGCGTATCTGAAATTAGTAAATTATTTATTGAGGGAACCAGATCCCTGTTCCTGAAAGAACGCTGGCATCTAGCAATTAACATCTACTGAGCTGCCTACAGAGAAATGCAGACTTTCATTTCATGGCATTTTCTTCTGTATTTTAGGTGTTCTCCATTCTCCTGGCACTGGGGCAGCCCTGTGCAGAGGCTGCCAGGCTCTCCATGGCAGTCTCAGACCCTAGAGATGAGGTTACATTGCTTGGAAGTGCTGGAATTAAATAAATGTAAAGCCAGCTGTGTCCTCACTGGAGGTGAAGGAAAAGCAGTGTTTCGTTGTTTTAAAGGGACAAACACATGAGAACTACCCCATGAAAAGCAAGGATTGCCTCTATCTCATTGGTAAGAGGTTATCTTGCTCTAGCAGATGCAGGATACACTGTCTTCTTCATTGCATTTCCTCAAGCTCACCGTGATGAAAAATGGGCTTAAAAATTAAAAAACAACAAAAAAAAAAAAAACAAAAAAAGAAACCTTGAAAATAAACCTAGAAACATGACTGAAACATGCAAAGCTCCTCTTTGAATTTGTCCTTTAAGGCAAGGACTGGATTAGACTTGCTGAAAAGGCATACAGGTAAGTTACTGGTGGGAGGAAGCAGGTTTTGGTCGTGGGTTTTGCTGTACTCACACAGTTCTCCAGCTGCTACATCCCATCCACAGGTTGCAGCAGTGATATTTCCATTCTGGATTGGCTGGAGGTGTTTTGTCAGAGGTCTCAGTGTCTCTGCCAAAGCAAAAGCGGTGATGGGAATACAGAAGGGATCCAGTCACAGCTGCAGTTGGAGATCTCTGTTTGATTTATTACAGACGGCGCCTTGCTCCTGTTCCCTAACAAACACTGTGTCTAATCACCTAGTGGATACTTTTGGGCAGTATTTACTTTGCTCCAAATGTCAGTGTGACCTCATGGGTGTCAGTTACCACTGTTCAAATACATACATAGGTGTATTTTTTACCGAATCTCCACGTTTACTTATTCAAGGTGACTGCGAGTGTATTCCAAAGCAGGCCAAACTTCTGATGAAAACAGGTTAGACAGTTTAAACTCTGCTAACCCATATACTTGTACAGCTCCACCGAGAAGCAAATTTCATTGTGAAACGAGTCCACTGAGCTCCATAGAATGGCAGTAAGGCTCTTCTCTAAAGTAAAACCGTCTATAGTTAACAGAGACCAGAGCTGTGGCTGCGATTTGTGGGCAATCGCCTGAACAGTGAAACATCATCAGGTGCAGCTGCAGTGCTGGGGTAGGAAAGGCGGAGATTTTCCATTAAAACAAAAATTGCTGAGCAGCCATGGAAGAGAATTGTTAAAAGTATGATAAGTGCTGCTTGTTCCATGACATCCCAGGGCAGTACTGCTGCTGCTTTTGCTTATCTTTTCCAAAAGGCATGGCAATTCATCTGCTGCTTCCCCAGTAAAGCTTGCAACTCTCAGTGCAACACGCTGAAAGCATTTTATGATAACTGCAGATCCCAAAATGTTTGTCCATGTAGAGCATCCTTGTACTGACTCCTGTACTTGCTGTTTCTGCCATGAATGAATTAAACTGTCAGAAGTGAGGTGGTGTCATTCATTTCTGTACTTGCCACAAAGTATTAGTAGCTAGGAAATAAGATAGAGCTATAAAAGACAAGAGGTGCCATAACTCAACACCAGGATAAGATCTCATTCATGGTGACTGCTTAGAAATCAATATTTGTCCTCATATATTTACTCCCAAGCTCATAATTTATAACATGAAGCCAGTCAATAAAGAGCTGCTGCATATGTATTTAGCCTTTTATCAGCAAAATGTAAATTACTGGGCCTAATGCAATGTTTCCTACCATAAAAGCCCTGAGATAAGAAAAGCAAAACGGGTTTTTGTAAGAACTCTGTGATGAGGTATGCAAATATTTTCCTTGGTGGTAAGAGCAATAAAATGTGTTTCACTCAAGAACTGCATTTTGTGAATGGAAGCTCCACAATATTGTTAATGGAATTTTCATTTTGTGGTGCTTGTTTATGGTATCCATTATTCATATGCTGTAAGTAATGCAGTGCGCAGCAGAGAGAGAATTTACAGTATGGGGTCAGGTTCCAAAGCAAAAAGGGTTGGTTTGGATCATTAACTGAAGTATGTTTCTATGTGATCTCCCAAGCACAGTCTCCAGATAAGGTTTGTAACTCAAATAATTACTTCTAGGAAGCCAGGGAAATCTTAATGTCTTTGAAATTATAGGCAATGGATGTGCAGTCACCGCTTTCTTAGATTGCCTCTTAAATAGACTGAGCCACCAAACTGTATTATAAATCTTTCCAGTTGAAACATAATTCACTCTGTACTGGGAATATTTTATAGGTAACACGTTTAATAAACTGTGGTTTATTGCAATTGTAAATTTATTTATGACTTGTAACCGTATGATCTGTTGTAATTGTAAATATTGTCTGCATTGTACTCTTCTGCTGTGAACAAACCTTCAACATCTCTCTAGAAGTGGGCTGCAAAATTTATCATTTCCTCAACTGTAAGCAGATTCCTTTGCCTTAAGGTAGGGTTTCCACTTTTTTTGGCAAGTGTGTAGAACAGAGGTATTAATCCGGCATCAAAATACGGCCACCTCTCGGGTGAAAAGTGGCAGCTGTTTTCCTATTAATTAAAAAAAGCAAAAGAAAAAAAAAAAAAAAGCAGTTTGCAGGAAAGAAATTGAAAGTGGCGTCTGTGGTTGGAATGAGAGAGAAATCTGTGTGTGGAAGGACGATGCTTGCTCAGCCTGGGGCCTGGCCAAGGTGGGGAAGCTAATGAGGATGTCAGAACAAGAAATGACCCTGGGATTTCCATGGCATGGGTGCACGTGGCTGTCCTGGAGCCCACCTGGAGCCCACCTGGAGCCCACCTGGCACATACCTGGCGGCAGCCCCACTGCTCAGCAGGGCCCTGAGCCATGGATGGTTCACCAAGGAGGCCTTGCCCAGGCTCCTCTGTGAGGATGACTGTAGCAGAAGTAGGGAAAGGCTGTGGCTGGCACTCTGCTGCTACTTCTCTGTCTTCCAAGCGATGGCAGGGGCTCATCTGCAGGAGCCCTCGGTGGGACCCTACCAGCAAGCTGGTCCTCAAGCCCTTGGCATCCAGAAGAGGATCTGCTTCTCCTCATTGCATAGAAACATATATAGAGATACACACGCCCTAGGTTTTCCAAAAGGAATCAATACTAATCATAAGTTAGAAAGCATCGATTCTGATTTTTCTTCAGAGCAAATGGAAAATGCAAGAGAGGCTGGCAATGCTTTTCTGCCTTTGGGGAAACACATCACAGTCACCTGTGTATCTTGTTTACTTTGACATTCTACTGCTTTAAAATGCTCTGTGACATAAAAGCATATGCAGGTGGTTAGAGGTGAGGTCTTGCAGATTCCGTCATACCTGAACAACAGAAAAATCAATGAACTGTAAGTAACAAAAAAGTTCTTTTTGTGCATGGGGAGGAGAGTTGGCATTTTTATTTTTACTGACAAAACATTAGGTGGTGGCATCTGGGGAAAGCAAAGATTTGCACTTTGTGTATTGGTGATGGGTACATAAAATGAGCTTTCCTTAGCTGCAACGTGGCTGGTTTGCCTTTGCTTATTTTGTCATAGAATCACGGAGGACTGAAAAGATGTATAAGATCATCTAGTCCAACTACCCAACCCCCACCTCCCCTGGCCATGCCCCCATCCATGTTCCTCCCTCAGTGCCACATCTCCATGTTTCTTGAACACCTCCAGGTGACTCCATCAGCCCCCTGGCAGCCTGTGCCAGTGTCTGACTGCTCTTCCCGAGAAGAAATTTTTCCTGATATCCAACCAGTCCTATATATTCTAATATCAGTAGGGAATGGAAACTTTCATTTTTATGGCCTGTTCCACAGAACTCCACAAAGAAAGAATTTGGGAGTTGCTAACACAGAAACTGACGCCATCATAGTCTCAGTGTGCTTCAAGACTGATATTTGTACAAGAAGAAGAAGAGCAAGGGATAGACACTGTACAGTGCCCTCCTGCACTTGGCGTGGTAGGAACTCAAAAATGGAGATGCTTTTCTCCTGCTGATTCTGCTCTGTAGACTGGAGGGTTTGGTAAGCTTCACTTCAAGAAGGAAATAAGTCACTTGCAACTATGGCTCCTCAGACTAACATCCAATGCCTTTCCAGATGCCAAACCTTTCCCCTGCTCTGTTCTCTGATGCTAGAAGAATCTTTGCTTTTTGAAAAGCAAAGATTAGGTTTTATGATGCTCTATGAGGCAGCATCTTGCAAGTGTTTATAACTGGTTGCTTGCCTTGGAGCACGTCAGTAGTTATTATTGTTTGAAGAATTAGTTATGTGCTGGCGACCTCTTCAAAGAGGCACTGAGCTGGGCTAGAATGACACAGCCAGTGATAACAAGTGGGATGGTAACTGCAGGATCTCTTAATCAACACGTTATCGTAGGGTATGAGGATAGGCCTTGGGTAAGGAATGGATCCTACCTCTCTGAAACCGTGCTATAATCTGGGTCAGTAGCATTTGCGGTGCTGCAGCAGAAATACTAAGTCACAGCTTAAACCAGTGATTGAGCACCTGGTGGGAAGGCAGGGCCAACCCAGGGGAGCTCAGGTGCATGCAATGAAGCTGAGTGATGGGAAGGTGTGGAGCCAGGAGCCATCCCTTCCCAGGTCTTACCTAAGGGTTTGCAGTAGAGGTGAGGATATCTTGCTGAGGATCTCTGCATAGTTGAGGCCTTCTGAAGGTAAGCAGCTTATTTCCTTTGTTTCTGTGTCCACAGCTCTTGTGTTTCAGTAAACCCTCTCTTCCTGTAGTCTAGGATCTTGCTGCTCTGCTGTTGTTGCTGAGCTTTTTATTGCATTACTTTAGAAATGTAGGCTGGCACAGGCACGATGTGATCACCTTGTAACAATTTCTGTAGCTCTCTCCAGCCTGAATTTGGTCATGCCTCAGTTTCCTTATTACATAGCTGTATTTGAAATACAGCTTGGTTTCAATTCAATTCTTTCAATTGAAATGAATGCCAAACACAGAATCCTGAGTTCAGAGCTTTAAGCTGCGACAGATTTAGTTCAGTGTTAAACAGAAATTAATATTAGCCATTAAACATTTCAACTGCTAATTAAACAAGCTATTTGTTATGCATAAATTATTCATGTTTTCACTTTGTGATCAGATGAAATTTCATTAGGATATTTAAGTTACAGCCAAGGGATAGCAGCAGCTAGCATTTTAGGGTATTTAGGATTTAGTGTACTGTTATATTGTGTTACTGTCTTGTTCTGATTGCTAAATAGTTTTATGATGTGTCTGGTAGAATTTACTTCTGTTTTGGCAGGGACATAAGGATGATAAATAGCCCAGCAAAGAAAAGTAAATTACAGCTGAGCTCAGAGATGGGATTTGGATATTTAAGTCCATAGCTGCTGTAGTCATTACAGGGATATGTAAAAGGAAGTAGATAACTTTATACATAAGTCTATTTGTCAAACTTATTACACACCAAGCACACAGATGTGAGCTGCAGTTCATCTATACGATCAATGCTGCAAAGCTCCCTTCTCCCAGCCTTTTCTCTTTTTGCTTTTTACCTGGGAGCTGACAATGTTTTGTGGATTTCTGTTGTTTGCTGGTTTTCTGTGTTTTGTGTGAACTTCAAGAGTGGGTGCTGCCTCATAGTTGGGGCAGAGGTGACATTTTGCCTCTTTCACATCTGCTTTGTGACCTTGAAGTGTGCAGTTTTTTCCCCTTTGGTACAGAGGTACAATTAATTACACTGCAAAGCATTGAGGATGGGACAATTAACATTTATCTGAGGGAACTGCATGATGATTAAGCCTTCATTTGCTATATGATTTCTTTCTTTCTCATTAACCCTGCTGAAGCAGGAACTTTGAAATGAAAATCAAATGTGAACATTGTTCCTGGAAATGCAGAGGGCTGAATAAATCAGTTGAGACAAGGCTGTGCAGACACTGTCTATTAGTAGCATTGCCCAAGCCACAGGAGTAGACATGCAGCTTGCTGCACTGCTTGCTCCCCTGGTTTTTCTGCTGATGTGCTCTGGGAAGCAGAGGTGCAGTGAAATAATGGGCTCAAAAAAGGAAACCTCATACAGACAAAAAAAAAAAAAAAAAAAAGAATAAATCCTAAAAGCCATGCAGCAGAAAAAACTGACATAAATAAACAGAGCCTGATAAGTTTTGAGATCTAATCTTTCGGCTCATGATTTTCCTCTGAACCTGGTATATGGGAAGTAGAGGTATGTGTGCTTGGCTATTCTTTGCTACTGATGTTTTGTGTTTAGCTTGGATGTGGGTTTGATGGAGAGGATAGCTTGTCGACAGCAGCTGTGATGATGGGGAAGTTATCCTAGCAGGACACTTGGCTGGGGGACAGCAACCAGAAACATCCGCAAGTACCCAGATGATGTCTGTGATCTGCTTGGCCTTGAGAAGAGCAGGATCCTTCTGTCTGTGATGCTGCAAGGGCTGAGATCAGCTGAAAGTGTGGGAAACACAGGCCAGTCTGCATACCATGCTTAATTTGATTAAATGTGTAATTGTCAGTAACGCGTTAGAGTTCAGCCAAGCCAATTTATAACTTTCCTTATGATTTGTTGAGTTATCTTAATGCAGTCAGGACTGGACTTTATTCTGGTTTGTGTTTATACTAATATGTGCTGTTTACTTCAGGAAATGAGAAATGATTTAGTGATGCCAGTAAAACTAGTTAAAAACAACTGATCTGAGATTTCTGTAGAACTTGATTTGCAGATAATATGAATAATAGTTATAATGCTTTTGGGGGGGGGAGGGGGGAGAGAGTTCAGATGTTGTGGAGCTGGCGTAGAGGAGCAGCAGCCCTTTTAAGAAACAACACCAAGATGCAGTCTTGACTCTGGAGGTCAGTCTGACAGTACCACTTCATTCTGGTGTTAAACACTCATTTCTGTACTGTACAACACTACATCGTGTTTGAATTGGGTAACCTGAAATCTAATAGATGATGCATTGTGCCTGATGTTTGTTAGCAAGCAGCTTGTGCTGCAGCTTCCCTTGCTCTTTGCTGTGTGTCTGTCTCTCTCCATTACCCTGTCACTGGGACACAGATTTGTGCTCAGGTGCAATCCTGAAATACTGAGAAGTCTGATAATGCTGAGAAGTGTGAGCCTGAGCTGGGAGTTGTCCCATCTCAGCACTGTGCTGGGCTGGTTATGGGAATCTTTGTTAGTGCTGACCTGGGCTACCTTTGACTCTAGTTACTGCTGTGCTGGCCAAGAATGACATGCGAATACTTATTTCTTTTAATGGGAAGTGTAATAATTTCTTTGTGTGACTTATTTCTAATAATCAGCTGATTAATCCAGCTATTAAGTCAGGGGAAATAAAAGCAATCTGTTTTACGCTCTCTGTTCTGTTAACAATGGAGGATATAAATGAAAAGGGAAAAGTTGCACCAACAAGCCTGCAAAGCTGCAGGTGAGCAGTGAGGTGTATCCGAGTCATGGGATCCCTGTGCTTGGTCAGCCCACAGCACTGCTGTGTTGCCTTGGAACTGATGGTCTGGCCTGTGGGCTGCACTTTGCCACAAAGCCTTGTGCAGTATCCACAGTGCTGTTTGGGAAAGTCTGCAGAAGATGCTGGTAGCCAGCCAAACCCAGGGCAGTGATCATCTGATGTTTGTTTTTAGGTGCAAAATATGCTTGAGAGCCTAGTGATAGGAAACTGGGACTGAGTCGTCTGAAGGAAGGAAAGAAACGTGCTGGGATTCCTGTCCCCATCTTGTCTTGTCTCCGCTTTTGTCCTGTTGACTGTATCTGGCCAGTTCTGGATTGAGAGGGTGTCTGGAGCACCAGTGACTCAGTAGATCACTGTTGTGGCAGTAGTGCTAAACAATGACAAGTTCAATTTCCAGATTAAGATTTATTCACCCTAAAATGTAAAGGAGAGCCAAAAAACCTTTTTTTTTTTTTTTTATTACAACAGTAAGACTTAGCATGGGCAAACTGCCATAACAGCAATTACTGTACTTCAGTGTCCTTAAGGCTCTCTATTAGATAGAACGAAGGGGTGAAACCTTTTCTTATTTCCTCTACTATCCAAATAATATTGAATGTTACAGGACTTATAAGTCTAGATTCTTCAAAGAGATCAGAAAATCTCAATTACTCACACTGTATGTTAACATCAATATTTCATGGTGAAGAAGCTTTTGTGAGCCTGAGATTTTTTTTCTTAAGCCTCCTTTATTTTGTCTCAACATAAGGAGAGAATTTAACTCTGGAAGCAGGTTTCTAGACTGATAGAGAGGGCTTGATTTATGTGAAGTTATTCTGCACTGTTAAGAGCTTTGAAAGTGATGATGGGGTGGTGCTGTGCTGGATCTTCATCATGGTCTGAAGATTCCTCGTCTGTGGCATTCTGCACCATGGGGCCTGAATTTGTGAAACATGATAATTCACAACAGGAACTCCTGCTCCTGGTTTAACAAGAAGCTGGTGCTCAATCCAACACCTCAGCTGTTGTTGCTAATGTCACACACCTGCATGTGACACAGGTCGCAGGAATGGTGAAACACAGGTCATTCAGCCCAGCAGTGCTGTTCAGAAGCCTCTTGTTAGCCTTTGGAGTCAAGCCTTGGAAAATGGTGTAATCCCATCTGACCAATGAGGCAAAGGTGGCTAACCAACGGTCACCACCATCGTGGCTCTAGCTTGTTCATGCCTATAGCTCCAGCTGTGAGAGTGGGGAAGTTGTATCCCTGGAACAACCTGAATTCCTCTGCTGGTGAGTGCCATCACTAAATGTGGTTCCCCCCACTAAATAAAGGGGGAAAGCTGAAGGCAGGATGAAATGAAGTGTGGTAACTTCTACAGGGCGAGTCCATGTGGGTATGCAAGAAGCTTTTGCTGAAGGAACTGTGTTCTTCTAGCCCCACAGTGTCGTTGAGTACGGCCCTAACAGGTGGGATTGGACAGAGGGCTGGGGGAAGAATAATGTGCGCAAAACACTGCCATCCACTGCAACACTGCAGCCTTGCTATTAAGCTAAATACTTCTGTTTAAGTTAACTTCCTTCTTTGTGCTCTTCTCCATGTTGTAGCAGGGAGAAAAAGGATATATTTATATGTATATATAATATATATATATATATTTCCTAATCCAATTCTAGTCAGGTCACAGCTACTTTCAAAAACTGAAGCAAAAAAAAAACATTGATCCCCTGTCTGAAACTTCCCCCTCATGCTATGGTTCAACTTAGATTTTGATGAGTTATTAGAGCTGCAGCGTTCACATTGCTGTGATCAAAGGCCAATTGCTACTTCCATTACAAACCTCAGTTCCTAACAGCCTTTCAACTTGCTCGTAAAAACAACTAAAAAATTGTTATCGCACTAAACTGAGCAGTTGCATTAAAAAGAATTACAACTTCATAGTTTTTCCCTCCCTGCCTTCCCCCTATGCTGGGGGATGGGGAGGTGGACGACGATGCTCCTACAACTGATGATATTTTGAGTAAGGAAGTTGCTGATGCTAGCAGGAAAAACATGTAAGGGACCACTCTGTGGAGGATCCTTGTGTGTGCCTCCACCACCCATAACTGCAGCCAGTGAGGCCACGTGCTCTATCATAAGCAGAACAAATTACATCTTAAAACAGAAATGGTGGTGTTCCTTTTCCTATTCCTATATGGCTTTCAGTGTCTCTGCTACTTTGCAGTCAAAATGTAAAGCTGCCTGTGTATGACAATTTTCTTTTTTTTTTTTTTTTTTTTTTTTTCAGTGTTCATCTTAAATTGCTTTTTCCTCTTTCCCAAGTGTTTTTCCCACCATTTCAGTAAAGCTGCTAAGAACCGAGTTTCTTTTCCAAGGGTTGGAGGCATCTTGTGAATAAACCACAGTGTTTTATACAGTGACGCTTTGTGAAGCTGCTAGAATTGCCCAGGTAGCGCTACTTCTCAGTGTTAGAGGCAGCACTAAACAACCTTGTCTGCATATAGGTTGCTGCGCACTTTGTCTGCAAGTCGGTGTTAAATAGGTTAAAAAAAACTGATGTCAGTTTGCTTCAGTCAATTGAAGTATCTAATATGTCTAAAGTTTTTAAATAAAGATGCCTCCAGGGACATCAATGGAAATACAAGCATATCTGTTTGTAATGCTGATTGACTACAGCAGGAGACATAAACGAAATTTGCTCCAGAGTCTGTATTTCTGTTGGTTTTCCATTCATTAGCTGCAGATGATAATGCTTCCTCTGCATTTTTATCTTCAGTTGCTACATTTCTTCTATTTGCAAGAATCAGTCCTTCTTGCAAATACATCTAGCATTATTAGTCTTGAATTTAGCTGCAGGTCTTGGGCTCTCTTCCATTGCTAGTACTAATTGATGTCACTTTTCATTTATGAATCCCTTACAGTTTGGATGTGTTTGCATATATCCACTTGTACATAATGCCTGTCTAAAACATCATGTCAGTGGCGTCTATGGGAAGCGCTGTGATTTCCTGCGAAGTGTCTTAATTAGTTTTGTCTTTCATGTTGACATCCTCAGTTCTAGGCTTGAGTTATTTACTAGACTTTCCTCCTTGTTTGTCAAAACAGAGCAGTTTCTTCAGAGCAGAACATAATGCAAATGCTGATTAAAACTGACAAGTCAAATTGACACCCATTTCAATTACAAGAGGAAAAAAACTACTAAGAAAAGTCCATTCTGCTCTTACTGGAGTTGACTGAAATCGGTTATGGGAATCTGAGGAGGCAGATTTTTGATCTGTTTTGCTGTTTCCGGAGGCAGGTGGATGCTGCCCCATGGGCCGAGGGCAGCAATCTTGCTCCCACAGCCTGACTTGGAAGCTGCTGTGCTGCACCTGGCGAGAGGTGCCTTGGAGGTGGTGGCTGGCAGGCTGTCTTGGCTGGATGGAATCCCATGAGCTGACCTTTCCAGATGTCAGGCAGGTAGTGAGAATGGTGGTCATCAGTGCTCTCTCCAAAGTGCTCTGTAGGAGCTCCTTGATTTAAGCCAAGTAGTTCTTCATCAGCCTTGCCCATGTCAGTACAGGCAGGCTGGTGATGCAGCCTCTTTCACTCCCTGTTTGGCGAGAGAACAAAACAGGCACTGCCCACAGAGTACTGGCTGCTGTCATAGCTGACAGGAGTGTGGGAGCCCTCTTTGTGTAGCAAGGAGTTTGGCTGGTTGATAATTATTACCTTCCCTCCCTTCCTGAGAGGCAGAAGGTGGTGCAGGCACCTAATTATCATATAAACTTAGGGATTTTTACAGTTTGCATCAGGTTTTCTTTCATAAGGGCTCCGCATCATTTGTGGTGCATTGTGGTGTTGTGCTGATGGTGTTAATAGGTCAATTAATACTTAACACTTACTTGGTGGGGTGTCTGTGGGTCTGTCAAACTGGGCATATTTGGTAGTAAGACATGTAGGTCTTAAAACTTTATGTGGATAGACATCTTGTGTTGTGTAATTCTAACATGTCTGCCCTTGTAAATATAAGGATATGTTAGACTTCAATCGTGTCCTAAAAAAAGCATTTGTGTATGTTTATTAGTATCCTGCAACCTCTTTCAGTCTGTATCCACTACTAATGATAGCTTTTAATCTATTTTTTATCATCTCTTGGGAAGACTCTTCCACTTCCCTTCAAAAGCCTGGTTCTTTCTCATGGCCATCACTCTTTAAGCCACCTCTGGGACCCATTGCTGTGCCAATTTCAGTGCCAACAAGATGCTGTACCAGGACAGTTCCCTAGTGAGCGCTTTTCTTGCTCTCCTTCCAAACCTTTTTGCCTGGTAAGTGAAGGCAGCTAGGAGAGAAAGCCATTGCTTCCTGCAGATCCAACCCTCCTACTGGTACGACAGGATATTCCTTGGGAAATACTCATTGCTTTTCTTTAACTATTTTGTTTCTTTAACGATTTTGTTATGGCACTTAAAAACTTTTTTTTTTTTTCCCCACCCCTAAACACTTGTGGTTTATTACAGCAGCTTGAATGGGTTGGCTCTCTGTAGGTTGAAAACTGAACTTCAAATATCAGCTTAACTTCTTTTAACAGCACTTGTTGGCTATAAGTGAAGCACTTGTTTACAAGTCCTACAAGTGTGAAGCTCCATGATGTTTCAGGGAAGCAAGCTGGTGTAATTCCCTTGAAGGATGGCTCATGGGGTGCATTACTACAGCGATCTGCTGGAGGCATTTCATATCTCCCATTTTTGGGGTGTCCGAACTGCTGCTTTGTGAACAGAATCACTGTTTTACATGTGGCAAATGAAGACCACACGCAGAGCTGAATGAGACTGCTGCTGATCACAGTCTGAAAGTTTGGGGCTGTAAAGAGGAGGAAAAAAAAAAAAAAAGAGAGAGAAATGCATTGCAGTGCAGAAAATCCTGTATCACACAGGAAGCCTTGAAGGGCCAAGCTGTGATCAGGAAGTTACCTGAAGTGAGTCTAGGAGGCATCTATACCTTCTATCTGTGGAAGTCAGCTGCCTACCATGGAGGTCCAAGAAGAGCCCTCTGACTGTGACGTGAGGCCTGCCTGGGCCATGGGTGCCATCCTGGAGCAGACACAGGCTGCTGGGTCAGTGCTGCTGCAGCCACCTAAGCCACCTTTGGGATGTACTCAGGGCAACGTGTTTGAAAGAGGCAGGGCCTGACTGCTCTGAGTTTAGGGGAGCTTCTCACATGTCTGTCACGTGGAGGTCAGAGAGATGGGAAGGCAGACTTCAGTTGGGAATAATCTAAATGTTGCTGGCTAGGATGAACTAGATCGTGACCAGAGCCTCCTCAGCCTTTGGACTGTGCTGTATCTTAGCTCAGGTCCAGGGCTTTTAGTTACGATAAAGTTTCAGTGAACTGTCACTTCAAACTCTATCATAACTCAAAGCCTTGGACCAGTCTGCCTCTCTGAAAGGATGGGGTCAGGAATATCATCAAAGCAGGATCAGGGCTCATCTTTAAACATTAAATTCAGATATTAAGTGTGTGTCTGGGAGCACACATCTCTTCAGTTATTAAGACAGATCTTGGGCAGGAAAAAGCAGGACTGAAGGTCTTCCCTTCTAAGTGAGGTATGTGAAGTCAGTCAGCAGAAACCACACCTCCCTTTACAAGAGTAAAATTCAGAAGGAGATGGCTGGGTGCTTAACAACGTACCTTAGAGCACAACTGCAATCCTATATCTGAGCCTTCCTGAATAAGATGGAGAGAGGCACTGGAGAAGAGGAAGAAGAGCAAATGACCAGAGCATGTATCAGCAGATTGATAACTCTGTAAGGACCTTCCCCATGGCCTACATTCTCGCCAAACTCCTGCTGCAGCAGATGGAGATGAGACTGGTGAATAGAGAGCTAAGGAGAAGCCCTTGGCAAGTCGTGTTGAAAATGTAGCCTTTTTCAACCCTCAGGGAGATAACTCAGAGAAGGAACATCATCAGTGACTTGGACTGATGGAGTGCAATAGTACCACAAGTGTACTGAGAACATTGGAAGGAAGCATATCTTGGCTGATTCTGCTTCCATCCCTGCAGGATCTTTCTGGCCTCCAACCCAGAATGCTGAGCCAGGCTGGGAGGCAGCTATATACAAGGTGAAGACACAGACAAACCACACTGGAGCTCATAATGGTGATCTGTGAGAAATTTTTCCCGCAGTAAGCTCTTTGAAGCTCCAGAGCGGTGGTTAGCATGAAGATGGGAGTGGTTCTTGGGGCTTTGTTTCCATACATGAAGGGTGGGCTATAGGGAGGGATGCTTCTGCGTGATAGAGTTGTCTTTTACAACTGGAGAAATACTGTGGAGGCAGGTGACAGGCAGAGACAACCAGTCTCCCTGTGGATCTGAAATGCAGGCGAAACTCAAGAGACTTGCAGCAAGGTGGTGTGGATGGGCAGCCCTCAGCCAACCATGGAGTGCCCAGCTGCCCAGGGAGGTGGTGGAGTCTCCTTCTCTGGAGATGTTCAAGACCCAACTGGACACCTACCTGTGCAACCTGGTGTAGGGAACCTGCATTGGCAGGGGGTTGGACTCGATGATCCCTGGAGGTCCCTTCCAACCCTTACGATTCTGTGATAACAAATACACTTGGGCTTGTGCATTCAGTTGAGTCTTAAAACTAAGAATCTGAAATAGTCTCAATTCTTCAGAGAGTAATTTATTTTTTTCTTTTTAAAAGTTTATATATATATATATCCTGGAGAGTTAATTGTCACTGCAATGCTGTGAACTGACTCCAGGAGCTGTGAGTGCTCCATCATGTGCTGGGCAATTCCAACCCAGGTGGAACGTGCCCCCTGAGTTTAACTGAGACTCTCAAATGAAAATGAGAACTACTGAATTAGGACTGGAACCTCTTATCACAAGGATTAACTGCTATGTAGAAAAGAGGCAAAAATTACAGCGTGAAAGGGTTTGATCCTCTTAGGGAAACTGCTACACATTTATGAATTATGGTTCATGTAGGGAACAGTAGACTCAAGTAGGAAACAGGTACTGAAATCTTATCTCTGTCCTTCCAGGTATATCATAGTATAACACCACTCCTTAATCTTGATTCACTTATAGCATGGCTGGGACAACTGCTGTTACAGCGTAGTGGCATATGGCACAAGATGGTTCATGCAAGGAGCACCAGCTACAAGTGCCTACAGCATCTATCACCTTATGTATTCCTATGATGACCAGTTGTCTGAACTCTTCTGTCCTTCAGGTTTTGCTGCTCACATTTTTAACTTCCTTCACTTGAAGTAACTTTGCTATGAAACAGGTATTTGATTGCTGAAATAAAATGTCTTGTGTTAGCAGCATAGGATGCCTGTGGCTGCTGGGGGAGCTGCTTTATTTATGCTACTGCAGAGCTGGACTTTAAAAATGGCTAGAAAGGCTAAATCCAGCAGAGAGGCAGGAGAAGATGGATTTTCTTAAGCCTGTGCAGTCAGTAGCAGTCTTCTGCCTGACTAATGCAGTCTTCCAGCACAACAGGGTACAGCTGGTAACATAGGCAATGTCTTGCATGCAGCTCCCATGAGCATTAATGGAATAGACATTCAGAAAGCCTCTGGAGACTGTGTAAATATATATATATATAGATACAAAGTATAGAGGGAAGGATATCTATCTGTAATCATCGGTAAAGACCTCATCTTCACTTGGTGGAAAGCCTTATTTCTGCAGATAATGGCATTACTACTTCCATGCTTGAGAAATGCACGGGGACAGCTGAAGGAGTTACCTGGGCACTTCCAGCATTCCCTCCATGTTTTTCCAGTTGCAGCTGTGGTGTGAGTGGGAGATAACTTTACACCCTGTTGTAAGCAACTCACTGTGGTGTGATCCTGAAACACTATAATGATTACTACTGCATTAAAACTAACTGGCAGGAAGCCTGTTTGGAAGAAAAGTGGAATCTCAGGTGAAACTTAGCCTGGCAAAGCCTCTGTCCTTTTAGTACCACCCAGCTCAGAGCTGGGGTGAGGGACACGGGCAGAACCAGCTTCCCACACGTAGCACAAAGCTGGGATTTGACTGGCCTGGGCGAGCAAACTATAAGCTGATCTGTGGGCAAGGGCAGCTGGCAGGGTAGGAGGAGGGAGATGCTGTGGCTGTGACCTTTGTGTCTGCCTCTCCTTCCCACCGGCTGCTTGCCCCAGCCTTGAGCCCAGCTGTGACCTGGGGTGAGCTGAGTGCTTCTGAGCTAAAAAACAGCAATTAAAAAAAAAAAAAAAAAAAAAAAAGATGTTAATTGGTAATGGCTTGTCAGCTGCAGGTCACTGCAAGTGTGTGGCTCTTCCCAAGGCTGCAGTGTCATCCTGGGGAATAACAGCAGTTTGCTTGTTCTATGGATGCTCAGCTGCAAGAGGATGGCAGCAGTGCAAAGAGGGTTTCTGAGAGAAGGACAAGGAGTGCTGCCAGGGACTGTGGTGACCCACTGCCCCTTGAATGGCTGGGTTTGCTGGATGTACAGCTTTGTTCCGAGACAAAGCCATTCTTTTTCCTAGCCTCTTACCTTATCGTGGTACTGCAATCCAGTTGAAAAGCTGAGCTAAGATGCAGACAGACATGCCTGCATTTGCTGACTGTTTTATTCTGAATGAAAGCTGGCGAGCATCCCATGGGCTGTAACATGGGCAGCTTGTGGCATGCCTATTGTGCATCTTGTTAGCTTAAACAGTCTCAGAAATGTAAGTGAACAGTGCTCCTCGGGGGAGCTATTCTTTTCCCATGGGCTGTTAGATGAGAGCATTATTTCCTGGGGCCCAATTTCCTAGTCTGAAATCCTGAATTATTGTCATCTGTGAAAACTGTCTACAATTGCTGAAGCTCTCCTTTTGGCCAGAGAGGTGCTAGTACCCCGCTTAGAGTCTTGGTTCACATCTGGGTGAAGGCAGGAACCTACTCACCAGATGTAGAAAAGGTCTGTTCTAACATCTGGTCAGCATTACCTGCCGGTAACACCAAGCAGATGGAAATCTCGGAGCTTATTCTGCACTGCATAGAGTAAAGTGCAATTCAATTGCTGAAATTCATGCTCAGTTTTCCGCTTTGTGTAGTTTTTGAGGTGGTTATTTCTGCTGGTGTTGCTTGATTACTAAAGCTAGTGCAGCAAATAATGACAGAAAGATAGAATGTGTAGCAGGTTTAGTTGATATGCAAGCAGTATTGGAGATCTGTGCCCACTGAAAAAACTACTGTAATGAATCACTGTTTTATAAACAGCTCGGCACACGTAACTGTGCTGACAGATTATGTGTACTGATGTCCTTCTGAGGTGGTGAGGTACTAATGTGGGGAGGCATAGGCTCAAGGCAGACACTGGAAACTTGAAACTGGAAGACACAAGCAGACACCAGCAGAACTTGAACCTGAAGCATGGCAGCAGGTTAGCTTACAGCACTGGTGACAGTAATTTGTCCTACATGTTCAATGAGCTCTTCAGAAGTGACACAATTATCTGCAAATATAGAGCCTAAACCTTCAAAGCTGGTTCCAATGTAAGTTTTTGAAGTGAAATTCATCTAAGATTTTGTTTTTTATTCACCGATACAAGAACTACACAAGTGAATCCTACAGCGCTGGGTTTGATTGCTCCAGCAGCTTTTGCAGTGTGTGCTGGGGCTCGCTGGCACTCAAGCAGAGCCAGCTGTGGGGTGAGGAGCTGCAACTCTCTTCTGAGCTGCCCAGTACGTGGGCACTTCTTCCATTGCTCCTTCAGCTAGTCTGGCATCCTCTTGGCTTGGCCTCAGATGGATTTTAAAGGTTTCTGGACTGAGATCAAAAGTAGGTTTTGTTTTTGCCCTCTGAATGCCTGAATTACATCAGTGGCTTGGATTCAGCCAAAAACTTGGGAGGGAAATGGGGCAGTGGCAAAGGGGAAGGCAGTTGAAAAATAGATATGACTGTGGCTCAGTGAGAAGTAGAAACAGTCAACACAATATTTTTTAGTGATGTTATTATTACTGGAAAGCAGTGTCTAAGTGGAGGCCACATTGACCTCTTGTACTTAACCCTGAATCAGTCAGTGAAGGAGGATGATGCACCATCACTTGTGCTGCAAGAGTTGTTCACAGATGCTTGATGTAGAAGTGGTGGTTCAAAGGCTGCTGTGGGCTCTTACTGGGATCAGCAGGGCCCTACTATAGCAAGAGGAAGTTGGTGTAAGTCAGAATTGACATTTTGTTTTTCTGCTGTTTTTTCTTCACTTGCTGCTTCTTCGAGGAGTGTAAATATTAAGAAGTAGGTTGTTTCTTTTTTTTTTTTTTTTTTTTTTTTTTTTTCTTACGGAAACCTTCAGCACAAGTGTTCCTATTGCAGAGGAAGGGAGAAGATGGAGTGATTTCAGCCTGTTCTGCATTGGAATGTCACAAACGTGATGCCCTCCTCAGGCGCCTGGCATTTTGCAGGGTCTCTGACTGTGTATGCTGAGGGCTGCAGAGTGCCAGCAGGAGGACACCCACTCATGGAGCTTGTCCAAAACAAACCCACTTTTTCAAAGATATACAGCAAGGGTTGCAAATAGAGCTGTCCCAGCTCTCAGATGGAGATTGCTGGGATTCCCAGTCACATTTCACTGCACACAGGTCCCTTCCTCAGCAGGTGCTCCCTGGGCGCTCTGGGTTCCCTGCTGCTGCTCACAGCTCCTGAGCACTGCTTGCTGCCAGCCTCAGTGCACCTTGCAGCAGGGGCTTGGCCACAGCAGCACATCCCTACGTGATGCCACAGGTTTGTCATGAGCTCAGGCTCTTGCAAGGACCACATCCAGGACCTCAAGGAGCAGGGGTTGACAGCACAGGCAACTTGCTGCAGACGTTTCTTTTAGGAAGAAATTACTGCCTGAGGCCCTAGGATAAGATGTGTGGGAATGCTGCATGTGCACAGGGGCATCCCTTGTTCTCTTGTGCTTGATCCCACATGAAATTAAGTCTGTCTGTAGATGGTATTGTGGTGCTAGTAGGTGAATTTTTTCAGCACTTATATTATCACACAGCAACCCCAGGTTTATGACAATCAGGATGTCACACAGTTCTCTGCCGTGCTGATCATGGAACAAACTGTGCAAAGCTAATTAAAATGCAAATAGCAATGCAAACTGTAAAGGTAAGGAAATGCTGCTGTGTTCAGCTGGTAGAAGTGGACATATGGTAATTTCCTTGCTTTTCTTTCCTCTTTGCTCTTTACTTTCTGTCTTTCTAATAGCAATCAACCAGAAATAAAGCTTTCAGAAGATATTATTTATTTTGCAGCCTTTTCTGTGCCAGCTCTTGGAGTCAGCTCACAGCATTGCAGGTGACAATTAACTCTCCAGGATATATGTAAACTTTTAAAAAGAAAAAAAAAATTCTCTGAGGGATTGAGACTAATTCAGAGTCTTAGTTTTAAGACTCAACTGAATGCACAGGGCCAGGTGTATTTGTTATTGCTGGAAAAACTCTTAAATCTTTGGAAGGCAGCGTGTTCATTAATTGCTGCTTGATGTGGAAGTACTCCTCCTTCTCCCTCATTAGATCTCACTTTTCCCATTTGCAGAAGCCTGCAGCTGTAAGCCCACCTCTCATTTGCTCTTGTTATCTGGGGAACATAATGACATGGGAATGGATGGCCTGAGGCACATGGGTGGGAGGAGTATGGTGCTTGCAGTGTGTGTTAGCAGGAGGGCTTGGAACACAGCACAAAATTAGGAAAAGCAGCAAAGTGGCTGCAAAAAGCTATAATCAAGCAAAACAGGAGGGTATACGTCTGGGGCTGGAAATCCTTCCCCCTTGTATGCACAGAGGTACTTGGTGTGACAGTTAGCATGGGGTGGGGGGGTTGGCAGTACTGTGCTAAGCACTACAGGTTGAGGGTTTCCTTGTAATGCTGAAAATAGAACTTTGTTGGAATAGACAGTTGTGGCATGCAAATTATACTCACTCCCTCCTCTACTCTGCAGCTGAAGAAATGATTCATGGGAGCTTCCCTTGTAGCTGAGGCAAGAGATTGATTGTGATTACGTCTGATGGTTCTTCACACTTTTTTCCCACTGGTTTTCAGCAGACAAGATAAAGGGTTTGTTTTGGTGGGGAGGAAGATGTGGCAGGCCCAGGCAGGGGCTTGTTTGCCCTCTAACACTTCTCACTGCATAGCAAATGCCTGTCTTTTCCTGGGAGAGGGATCCTGCCATCTGGTTTTTGTGAGAATTGCTGGAGCTTTGTAGAAGGAGAACTGCCTTGAGCACTTTCCATTTGGAAGGCAGCTTGATCAGGCAGAGAAATGTGGGTTTCTTAACTTCTTTGGAGTGTGGTTATATTCAGGGACAACCGTGCTTTGTCCAGGAGCATCTCATGAAGTCAGCTGCAGCCTAACTCTGTTGTGCAGCAGCGCATGCAAGCCATGAGAAACAACCAAGCACGTGGTCCTCTTTTGGTTTCCCTTTTCCTGGAATGGCCACATGTTAAAAACTTCTGGCACCTGTGTAGTTCCAAGTTACCATTTGTGATTGTTGCCCACTTGGAGTTTTAGAGTGGCTTGTTGCAATCTGCTGTAAACCTGATGTGAAAGCAGCACAAAGTAGGCCTGGTGTGCTTTAGTTCTTGCAGACTGCTGCAGTAAGCTACTTCTCCAGCCTGGTCTCTCAGAGCATTGCGCTTCCAGCAAGCGGACAGAGGCTCCGTTTGGGAAGCAGCACTGTTATCTGAGATCCAGGCTGAATCGCATGTCATCCTCCTGTCCGTGCTGCTGCTGGGGGCAGGCAGCCCCCCTGTGGCTCCAGCCCTCCCCTGGGGCGCTGGGCAGGCACCCCCAGCACTCCTCTTGGCAGCACTGTCTGCAGAAAAGCAGCCTCTTTCAGCCTGAGCTCTGCGGGCTTTGGCAAAGGACAGAAGAGCTTCCTGGTAGTGATGCTTGTCCAAGCGTATCCCCTTGGGTAACAGGGATGAAGGCCTTGGCACTGCCTACCTTCATTCCTGAGATGATTATCTTTCTCGCAGCGGTTTAAACAGTTGATAATGACACTGCCTGTGCAGTTTCTTCAAGCCCTCTTTGATGACAAATTGCCCTAGGGTGTTTAGTGTGCACCAGTTTGTCACCTTAGGTAATCTGTGAGTTATGAAAAAATGTAGGCTGCAGCAATTATTCTGCCATTAGGGTGATCAGAGCAAAGTAATAAAAAAGCTGCAACCATAAATTCTCTTAATCCATAGTCAGTATTTTAAATATTTAGAAATACAAAATTTCTCATATTACTCATATTAACAGTATTTTAAATGTCATGGTTTTGTGGTCCTGTATCTCCCATCTCAGCAGCAAGTCATTACATTTTATTATTTAGGGTAGAAGGGACTAATAAAGTAAAATATTCTCTTTCATAAATAGCTGGGTTGAATCATAATGCAATCAGCAGGGATGACTTTATGGCTAACCTTACAGAAAGTCACTGTTTCAAATGGTGGCATGAATGATAAGCAGCGCCAGAGCAAAGTGTGCTGAGGATGGAAAAACATCATAGCACAAAATGCTTCTTGGAATTAATTTATTGACATTGTCTTCTCATGGTGAAATAAAAATCAGATGTCTAAATCAAAACTAATTAAGCAAAGCATGCAGGTGATCATGAAATCTTAATCTAATCATTTGTTATACGGCTTAGCGGGTCTGGGAAGTTTAACTAGGGCAGTTTATAGTGATGAGCTTAATGGAAGCGCCAGCCTTCGCTGCTCCAATGGTGAGATCTCCCCTGTGGTGGTAGCTGAATTTACCACCTCAAAGTAATTTTCCACCTGAAACATCATTTGCAGGTAACATTTCGGATGTGATGCTGGGAGGGCCTTCTTTCACACCTATGTTTTGCACGTGAACGTAAATAGATGTGATGTACGGAAATGGTTCTGGTGCCTCCAACCTTTCCTCTCTCTGAACTTTCTCTCATACAGGATCGGTTCTCAGGGCAGGGCGGGCCCCCCTGGCTGGGCCATGTGCTTTCTGGGCTTTTCCACACTGATAATCAGAGTTGGCAATCTGAGCACCAGCCTGGTTTTTGTCCCTGTGACTTCACGCCTCCCATCTTTGGCTCAGATCTGACCACTCTGGGAGGGACTTTTCTGTGCCATAGCATTGCACACACTGTCATCTGCTCTCCCTGGTGTCTGTCACTGCCCGAGCACACGTGAGGCTGGCTGTGTGGGCTGAAGCCCAAGGCAGTTCCTGAGAAAAGTGCAGAAGAGCAGCCAGCCTCCGGGTCCACGCAGCCTCCTGCTCTCTGTTCCCAAGGGATGTGTTATGGGGAGCGGATTTGAAAGGTGCGGAGCCTCCTAGCGCCACCTGGCACTGCACTGAATGGAACGTGCCCAGCCCTGAGCTGTGGGATCTCTTCTAATTGGTGTCTGTGCGCCCTGGGGTTAATGGAAGTGTTTTACACGAACTGTGCTGGTTTTGGTGTGTGCCTCTCCTCAGGGTCTGCAAATTACCTTTCTCCAATGGATTCCAACATGTTGTACCACATCCAGGCTGACATTTTGATTATGTATTATTCACTTTGTTGAAGGAATTAACATTTGAAGCAGTCGAAGCTTTTGAGGATATTTTTTCCCCAAATAACAATTTCGTCTTTTGAGTGCCAGCCAGATTCTCCATATGGCTAAAATGTACTAGAACAGAAACACAATTAGCATGGCTTAATAAACTTCATGCATGGTTTGCTATTGCAATATCAGAAAGAAAACAAATATAGCCAGTAGTTCTCCTTGGAATTACTCTGTTAAAATTACTGTTGTTTGAAATGAGCTTTTTTGATAACTTACAGCTGATACAATTTGCATTGTTATAGGTAAAGCACCCTTCTGTATGCTTAATGCCGCTGGATTTGACACAGGCCTGATTGGGTCTTGCATAAATCTTCTCTCCCACTGAGAGGGGAAAGGCAATACGCTGAGTTTTAGTGTGGAACGAAAAGCAAAGGCTCCAGGGTTGCTAGGGCTCCAAGGCTGCAGTATGAAGCACAAGGTTTCTTACAGGCTTTTTTGCTTGCTTTCAGTCTAGCTGGCTTGAATTGGTTTTGCACAGCAATGTGTGACAGTTCAAAATGAAAACTTGTTTCATCTTTGGCCACGCGTGATTTATACAGGCGTGTTGGTGTGCACGTGGCTTGCAGCATGCCGTGCTGCCTGGGTGTCCTTGCACAGGCTTTTTTCCAGCTGTCAGCCTTGTTCCAGTTGGGCTTTTGTTGCGTTTTTGTCTGTCTGAAGTCCTCAGGGAGAAGTTTCAGTTCCCATCTTCTTCCTTGAGATGGGGGACGTTGTGTCTGGTGCATGTTTCATCTGGCTTGCACAGAGTTGTTCTGCCCATCACCCAGCAGCCCTCCGTGGGCATCAGGAGCAGAGGGCTTGTTCCTCACGGTCTGATAACGTGCTTTGAAATTCCTCTGAGGGCCTTGCTAACTTGCTGAGCTGTGGTTCATTTCCCTGCCTGTCTGAAACATTTAAAGCCGTCCTGCAAGGGGCTCCTGGCAAGAGGCCCTGAAGGTACCGTGACAGTAAGTGACAAACTGTCCCCTGGGGCTACCGGTCGTGCTGCAAAGGTGGTCTGTGTATGGTAAGTGCTCAGATTGCCCTTTGGCAACAAAGCCTGCCCTGCAGGATGCTGAGCGTGGATGATGCAGAAGGAGCTGCTGTGTTGCACTCAGTGCTCCCAAATCTGTTTGGCATGCAGCAGGGTGGGCACAGGGCTGTCACAGGTCTGTGCGTCAAGGAGTAGCAAATCCTTTGGTTCCTGAACCAATGCTACGCTGAGGCTGGTCGAAAGCTAGAGAGGGAAATATCCAGAAACTCTCACTTCAGTCTCCTGTTCCTGGCCAAATGTTGTCTTGTTTAACATGTTTATTGCCTTGTTACTGATGCACTCTGTTTTGCAAGTTTTTGGGAATGAGTGCCTATGAAAACTGTTTTTACAGGGCACTGATGTGGAAGCATGTGATGTTTTAATTAACTTCTAGGGGCTCTGGTAGGAGCTGTTTGCACAGCTATTCAACCTTGCTCTGGATCTGTGGTTTCAGAGCACATCCATTCTAATGCCTTCAAAACGTATGAGTGAGTTCAGATACTACAGATGGTCCCAGGATGAATGTCTCTATTTCCCCATCGTCATTATCACCATTTTATTTCTCACTAGCAGAGTGACAGGGTGGATATAATCAGTATCAACTGTGCACGACCAAGGCATAACAGAGAACACATTACGCAGGGTCAGGCTGCAAGTCCCTGTCCACATCCCTTCCACAACTACTGCTGGCAGTCTGTGGTGCAGTGCTCTCTGTTAGTTCCTTGGATTGTTTAGCAACAAAACAATGCTGGAAAGCAGCCTGCCCTGGGAATGCTGGTTATCAGCCCTCTGAGTTAGATTCCAGGACTGAGTCCTAGAAGGAAGCATGGATGCACTTCCTTCTTCACCATAGCGTGTAGCACTGCTGCAGGCAGCAGCTGGTTTGTGTGCTTAGGAGGGATGTTTGTCTGCTGATCTGTTCTATCAGGAAAAACACCATAGGTAGCATGAAGCTCAGAAACACTACAGATAAGCCTGTAGGGTTTCTTACTTCACTCTGGATCCCTCTCTCAGGCTGGTTTCTATAAGTAGCTCCGCATCTTGCCAGTGCTGTGCCTGTCCACATTCCTTACCCTTGGGAAGGCTGGTCTGTTTCTCTGCAGTATTTGTATTCCACTTTTTCCCCCTTGATTTTGTTGATTCATCACCTCTGCCAGAGATGATTAACAAAATTGACATCAGTGAAGAGTTTTCTTGTGGTTTACAGTACTGGGAGTAAGCCCCATGTCTGACAGTATCTGCTTTTTTCCTACTACCTCTCTGCAGCTGGCCCAGCTCTTTTGGAAATGCTGCTTTGGCATCCAACGCAAGCCTGTTCAGAGTGTGCCTGTGCCACACAGACAAACCTGCAGGGTCTTGAGCTCTGTCTCCTGATCCTTGTCCTTGAAGAGTCCTGTAGGGATGTCAGGGAAAGCTGCAACTTCATGCAAAGGTGGTTGGGAAGTGGAGCTGTGAGTATGAGGTGCCTGGCCCGCAAATCTTGTGGGGCAGGCTATGGTCCTCGTGATAATACGGGGCTGAAATCTTGGCCTTGTCATGGTTCAGCAGAGCCACTGCATCAGCACTGATATGGATAACGGAGAGTAAAGCATGGTTGTGTTTGTTGACTGTCTCTATAAACCACAAAGCTGCTCAGTTTGAAGCATCTGAGATGAATGATGTGCCTAAACACAGAGCAGAAATAATTAAATGGGAAGCACAGTGGTCCCGTGCCAGTGTGTATAAATATTCATGTTATTCCATGAATCTGTTGTTATGTACAAATGTTTCATCTTTCCAGACTTTGCTCCTGCTGAAAGGTTTCACTCACAGAAGTGTTCGGTGAAGGCAATCAGATGATCAACACAACCAAAGGAGCTCTTGTAACAGCTAGACTTACAGTGGTAGCTTATTCGCTTATTCATCACTGCTGCACATTAGAGAAAAAAAAAAAAAAAAATTGCCTCAGCTGCTTCTTCCTGAGGGCTGAATGAAAACACAGAGCTTTCAGCAGCTGCTAATTGTCTCTGTCTACTCGTTATGATCAGCGATGACAGTGAGGTAAGTGTATGGGGCTGCACCACTCCCTGCTCCCAGAGCTGCTGCTTCCAGGGTTTCCTGCTGTGGGATCTACAATGATGGTTGCCTGTGAAAATGGCTCCCCTGCTCAATGTTATTGCATCTGCAGTACTGGGGTAAGATGGTGGTGGGAGAGCAGAACAGGTGCTGAGCTCTGGTATTTTTGGAGCATTTAGATGCTGAAGGACTCTGTCAGGGCAGGGGTGCATCATCAGCCATCCTAGGTAAATGAGTTGTTCTTTGAAGGAGTAAATCCTGGCTGTCTCTGGCAGAATCATAGATTGTGGGCACCCACAGTTCTGGGCAGCAGTGCCAATGTCTCACTGCCCTCTGTGTAAAGAGTTTCCTCCCAGCATCTAACCTGCATTTCCTCTCTTCTAAAGCCATTCCCCATTGTCCTATCACTATCAGACTGTGTAAAACGTTGGTTCCCCTCCTGCTTATAAGGTCTCACTGAGGGCTCCCTGCAGCCTTCTCTTCTCCATGTTAAACCCATTTCCCTCAGCCTTTCTTAGGAGAAGTGCTCCACCTTTTTGACCCTCCTCTGGACCTGCCCCAACAGCCCCCCATCCGCCTTGTGCTGGGAGCCCCAGGCTTGGACACAGTACTGCAGGAGGAGTCTCATGAAGGCAGAGTAAAG
Source organism: Lagopus leucura (assembly GCF_019238085.1). Taxonomy (NCBI): domain Eukaryota; kingdom Metazoa; phylum Chordata; class Aves; order Galliformes; family Phasianidae; genus Lagopus; species Lagopus leucura. The sequence goes on along the minus strand of NW_024962270.1, from coordinate 15,438,404 downwards.
AGGGAAAATCACCTCCCTCCCTGCTGCCACCCTCTGTTGATGCAGCCCAAGACACTGTTGACCTCCTGGGCAGTGAGCACACACTGCTGGCTCGTGTTGGGCTTTTCACTGACCCAATTGCAACACCTTGCTCTTGGCCTTGTTGAACCTCATTAGGTTCTCACGGGCCTGCTTTTAGACCCTGTCCCTCTGGATGACATCCCTTCTTTCTGTTGTCTCAACTGCACCACTCAGCTTGATGTCATCACCAAACTTGCTGAGGGTGTTTGATCTCCCTGTCTACGTCACTGATAATTATTGAAGAGCACCAGATGGACCCCTGAAGGAAACCACTCAACATCAGCTTCCACCTGGACATAGAAAATAGAATAGGTGTTACTGGACTTCCACCTTGAACATCTCAATATATGGTTTGTACTTTATTTTTTCCTTCAGTAAGTTATCCTTGTTTACATAGCTAAGTACAAGTGTGTATTCAGGCCTAATTAAGGGGTCTGCTATGCCCACAGAAGCACAAACAGCCTCCCTGTCCATGGGCAGCAGCATCTGGAGCAGAGGAATTCTGAGGTGGAGCACAGACACACTTACCAATCTTGCTTTTATATATTCAGCAGGTTGTAATAGCTGTAATCCTTAAATGTGCATTTAATCAAACTTTGTGGGAAATTTCATCTATATTGTTTACTGGATAAGCAAGACGGGCAGTTTTACGCTGCAGCTTTATTCCAGTGCATTTATTTTTTCCTTGGAAAACATCAAAACTCACTGGACTGCAAAATGGGCTATTTTCTTGCAAAGTATCTTTTTGCTATCAAAACAAACTTAAATTGTGAACATCGACCATACTTGCCAGACTTGCTTTTATCTATCTATCTATCTATCTATTTATTTCCCTATTTATTTACGTATTCTTTTGCTTGACAAAAAAGAATCTCACTAAAACCTTAAGTTTCATGATGCCTACAGTTTCTGCTTAGCTAAGAGCTGCGGTGAAATAGCTGTGCAGTGAATGGGGTCTTCTCCTGGTGTGCTGATGGGCTCAGAGGCTGTGGACACTGTCATCCCCCCCTAAGCCTAGTGAAGGGAGGAGGACCAGGTATTTTGGTCTCCTGCAAAGGACTGCTGTCTCTTGCTGACATCAACGGGCATCTCCCATTCAATATGCATCTTCCTGGATATGGCGCTTTGAGCAGGGCCTTGTTTAGCCATACTCCAAAAATGATAGCCTTGGTGTAAGTGAATGCTAATGCCCGCTGCTGCAATGTAGCAGCTGACCATCTGGGTGCTAGGCTGCACTCTGAGGTTGCATAAATGAGTTGTAAACAGACACTGCAATAAATATAGGCTGATACTAGAGAGAAGGAATCGGCGCTTTCCCATATGGCTTTCACAGTCGTGTGGCTCATCTGTGCTGTTTCTTACACCTTCTCACACATTTAAGTGTGAGAACCACTGTTGAGTGTAAAAGAGTGTAGATCAATATGAACAGAAATGCTGGTGGCAATTTAAATTCCTGTTGAAGAGAGTGTTGGCAATTTTCCTAAAAGTATCTTTCCCTCTATTTTCATGTTTGTGTAGGGTTGCTAATTTCCCCATGATGAGTCACTGAAAGCAGTCGCAGAAGTAAGACAGGAGTTTCGTGCCCTAAATATATCCCCACGTCAGCCCACACGGCTCAACCATGGAAGCTGGTGCTGAGCCAGTGAATACAGCTCAGAGTTGGTCAGATCCTACTGGCTGGGGATTTGAGAGGGAAACATGGAGCTATGGAGGAGGAAAAAACTGGCATGTGTGTCCTAGGGCCACGGGGCATGGGGTCGCACACAGAATGATGCATTGCAAGTGCCAGTGGATGCAAGCTGAAGAAGAGCACAGTGGTGATGGGCAGAGAAGGCCAGAGTTCCCTCACTTGTGTGAGGCACCATGGGCTGAGTGGGGTGGTTGTTCAGCAATGCTGACCCGTTGGGGTGTTCCAGGTGCTTCTTTCCCTGGTGGGCATTCAGTTGAAGCTTTACTTAAAAGTACAAATAGCTGTGGAGAAGCTTCACATGAAGCAAATAAACAGAAACAACAAATATTAATCAAAAACAAACAACAGCAACAAAAAGCCACAGCAAGCAAAACCAACCAACAGATGTGGAATGTGAAGCTGATACTGCTTGTACAGCAGCTGAACAAGAGACACTTTCTCCTCAATTGATATGCAAATGTAGCTTGTTTAATTGGCTTTCTCAGCTGTCTGCAAAGAGTCTATGTATAATTTATAAAGGATGGGATAGTCTGCCCTGAGAGCATAATAGCTATTAACTTTGAATATTCATGAATTCCACCATCTAATAGGGAGGCAAGCCCATAAGTAGTTTTGACACATTGGAGTGAACCACCACAATCTGTTTTTGTTTGACTAAAATTTTCTACAGCCCTTTGGGTCTTTGAAAAACATTCAGTTCTCTTCTAATCCAGAATGCTTAAAGACTTTGTAGATAGCAGCTTGAAGTGGCATGTAGTGATTGAAAGGCGTGCTGTGGGTGTGCAGTGGGTGCCCTAGACACAGATAGATCTTGCCAAGGCATAAAACATTACAGATTTTCCTGGCAGAGCTGGGTAATGTCTTTATAATCCCCCATCAGGTTTGCAGCTCTGTTTTACTGAGGCATATTAGAAAATAGATGTTTTGGGGGAAACAAACAAACTGGGTTACTAAAATGGTTTCAATTACAGAGAATAACATTTACTTAAAGCGGAAATCTTAAGTTCTAGTGTACAAAATGTATAATTGATGCTGCAAAAAGATAAGGTTTATGGAGAAGCATTGCAGTTAGAAAGAAATGGGCTCAACGTTTTTAGGCTATGGATCTGGAAAACTTGGATGTTTAAATATTCATGATTTGTTATACTTGTATTTAAAGCTAAAACGCGGAAGCTGGAGGGGCGATATCAACAGCTCTGTAACTACACTGAGGGCTGCAACACCAGACTTTGGTTTTTTGGAGCATCTGCAGTTTCAGAGGACGAGGCTACTCCTTAACTCAGAGATGAGGTTTTTGACCAGCAGCTCTTTCTGCCCCTGCTGAAGTCAATAGTAGAGCATTGGGTGCACTCCGTGAGAAGATAGATCCAATGAAGCCCACGAGTGGAGTGGTGGCCAGTAAGGAAGGGAAAGAAGATTTGAGAACACCATAGAGACTATATTTACTTGTAGAAAACCAGTGATATTTCAGAGGGGGCTCTCTGCATGTCCAGACTTCAGGTACCTGTTCCACCTCTGCTTAATCTCATGCTCAGTGCCTTGGGATGCAACATTCATGCCACAGATGTGAATCTGGAAAGGCTTTTTTCTCAGTTCGGGAATGTGAAAAAGGGAAGACTGATACTTGGGTGAATTCTGTAATACAAAATAGCCTCAACTAGGCTTATGTCCACTTTCCTTGGCTTTTATTTTAATTCTGCTCAAAGTAGACTTCTACCAGTTGAGATGAAGCAAGATTCAAGGTTCTGGGCATGGAACCTCTGGTAGTGGATCTCGTCTTCATCTGACAGCTTTCTCATCTTTCAGCAGTAAAAGAATGAGCATAGTTTACTTCAAATGCTGTCCACTCAGTTTCTCAATGAATGTGACAAGGGAGGCTTCGGTTTTCTTGGTTGTTCTGTGTGCTTGTACCTTGCAACCAGTGTCTCTGCGTGATGTGATGGTTTAATGCAGGTGGCTGCATGAGCTGGCTGTGGAACAGAAGGTTGAAGCTGCTCTGGTTCCATGCGAGGAGTCTTTAAGCATGGCAGAATCTGAGCCGTGCCTGACACATGTCTAGATTTCAAATGAAGGACATCAGAACCAACACCGGACCCTCAGTGACAGGGGCCTGAAGTCTCCTGGGATTTAATATGCAGTGTGTACTTTGCTTGATGTGATCAGAGGGCAGAAAGCAGGCTTGTGTGAAATAGGAACTGGATCTGGTATCAGTACCATTGACTATCCAATTTTCTTTAAAAGGGAGAAAAATCCTCCATCTGTGTGGAAAACAAGCTAGTAGCAGCCTCTTCTTTGCTCCCTAATGGAAAATTGCTTGTTTTCACTTACAGGCACATGATATAGCAATAAATCCCAGAAGAAAGAGCAAAATGGAAGAAATTCAGGGGGGAAAAAAAAAGGTATTAATGGAGTTGAATCAATCAGTGTCGTCAGCTACAAGGAAAGCTTTATCCTGATGGAGGGAACTGCTCCACAACTTGGTTAGGAGTACGAAGTCTGAGGACAGGTTTCTTCCAAGGGGTCTGGCAGACAGAAGTGATAATGCTGTATCCAAGCATCTATTCTCTGCCTCTTCTTGCTAACAGCAATAGGTAGCTTTGTCCGTCACTACCTGGTCACTTAGTTATTGTCTCTCAGAGTGTGTATTTCATGATCCTACTAGCTGTCTTTTTTTGGATGCCAAGCATCCATCTGCCTGTTTTCTGCCGGAGCCCGCAGCGTGTGCTAGGGGTGGTGGTGTCTTTGGGCAGAGCAGGGCTCTTGCCAGAGGATCTGGGGTCGTGCTCAGACTGAGATGATTCCTTGTGATGTGCTGCAACTCGATGGGCTTGAAAGATGCTCGCAGTATCCCTGGATTTTTGTAGCTGTATGCCAAGGAGGAATTCCAAGGCTTTTTATCAAAGGGCTCCCATAGCGCTTTAAGGGTTTAAGGGTTCAACCTGTAGGAGCTGCAGAGTTTAGATCCCAGGCTGTAGGAAGGAGGGCCCGTGAGGAGTCTGCCTCCTCTGGAGCTTTAGCCCACTGTGTGCTCAGCCACAGAATTGTTGTTTCAGAAACTCATGCTTAATTGCAAGTACTGAAGTTCTTTGTGACTGTTTAAATCATGTCTAAATGATATCCTTGGAACTGAGAGTTTGGTTTAGTGCAAGTGCGTGTGGCTTTCTGCCTAATCTTTCTAACCTAAATTAATAGAGCTAACTTAACAAAAGTGTCTGTCTTCATTGTAGAATCAGAATTGCTCAAGTTGGAAAAGACCTTAAAGATCATCAAGTCCAGCCACAACGTAACCATTCTACCCTAACTCTAACAGCCCTCTGCTAAATCACGTCCCTGAGCACCACATCCAAATGGTTTTTAAACACATCCAGGGATGGTGGCTCAACCACCTCCCTGGGCAGCCCACTGCAGTGCTCAAGCACCTCTTGTTGTATGTTCCAGAGTGCTGTAACACCGCACATCTGGTGGGATTGCCAGACATTCTGAAGGCGCCATCAGTTCACGAGCAGTGTTTGGTATGTGTAAAAGGCTGCTGCACTGCAGGGCAGGAGGCACTCAGGTGAGCATGGATGGGATCAAGGGAGCTGAATTCAGGCCTGGTGCAAAGCCTGGCTCACGCACTGGCTGCATTGTGCTCTGTAACTACTACATGGCTCCTGTCTCTTCTGTTTACTGGAGGCATTATTCCAAACTTGGTGGAGGCATTTATTCTGCATCAGATATAATTTCATTTTGTTTGTTTGTTTGTTTGTTTTGAGGGGAGGGAGGTGGGCGGTGGGCTGCGAAACCTTTTTATTGTGTGGATTTGAGTCCTGAAGATGGATGTGGCTGCAGATTCTCTGGTGTCTAACGGGATTTATGTAGCGCAGAGATTACAAACAAGCTGAGCCGTACAGTTCAGAAGATGACATTTATTTTAAGTTCACTTTTTGTGTCTTTGCTTTCCAGCAGATTAATGTTTTTGTTTTGAACAATAGCAAGTCAGGGCTGTGCCAGAAATATCTTCAGTGAGAAATGGCTGGAGGGCATTAGAGCATTAGGGTGAGCTGTATCTCTGATAAGATCACTGAAATGCTCCTTTAGGTTTAGTGGAGTTACAGTGAAGTGCAGGAATGAAGCAGGGGTTATCAGCCAAGTCTATGTAATAGTTTTTGCTGTGGCTTGGACTGGCCTGTTAAATTCTAGAGCTATCTGATACATCTCTTCAGTGTCTGTCTTGCACCAGGTAGCTGGTGTGTGCCCGAGTGCTTCTGAGAAGCCTGGCACGAGGCTTCCTGACTTCCTTACATTTCCATTTTGCACAGAGCTTGACCTGTCAGCCCTTGCTTGCACATAGCCCTAGTGCACCTGGATATCCACTAATCACAGAGCAGGGGCAGCACCTTGTTTGTATGCGGGAGTACAGATCTGTATTTGTGTAGCACCCAGGACTTGTGCTGTAACAGGCACAGCGTGGGCCACAACCAAGCCTGACATCTCAGAACGTGGCTGACACTCGTCAGCAGAACAGCCCTGTTGTGTTTGTGAGCCAGCTGGTAACGGCACCTCCACAAAGTGTTCATGCAAATGCCAAGCAGGGCGCCGTGAGACCATGTACAGAGCAGATCCATTAATGCTTCCTCGAGCTGGAGGCATTTGTCATGAACAAATGTGGGTCATTTAAAAAAAATAATGACTTATTCAACTAATTTCCCAGTTTTCAGTACTTCTGTATACTGAGTTTTCTATGTTTCTATCTTTCTCAGTGACATCCAGATTTCTAACTGTCTCAAACTTAATGTAAAGGTTTGGTTGTTGATTTTCTCTGAAATTATGAAGGATTATTATGAGAGACTTTTGGAACCACCAAGGAAACTTTCCCTCATTAGTTACTGACAGGCTATCGCTTACCTTGTTTGTTTCTATGACTTCTACATCCATTTAGGCAAAAGAAAAACAAATACAACTGTGAACCAGGACTGAGCTTTGGAACTGCAAAAACAATGTGGCCTCTGGGAAAGCGCAGAATGTATAAAAATAACAGCCACTGAAGTTCAGCCAAAAAAAAGTAATTATTAATTTGATATTGTTTGTTGGTAGAGGACTTGTGCCTTCTTCTTCTTCACACTTAAATAAACTGGCAAAGGCCAGGGAATTTGGAGTCAAGAAAGACAAACTCTGAGGCAGGGGATCAGGCAGGTCTGTGTGGAACCAGCCCAGTCTAAGCTACATTTTAAGGTGTGTGTTTTCTTGCATCCTCATGATCAGGAATTATTTTTTTATCCAACCACATAAGGCTACAATTCTGATGAAGAAAAACATTTGGGATGTACAGGCACTTGTCATTTCTAGCATTTAGACTCTATGGTTCCACCTCATGGAGCAATGAAGAACTCCAGGGGCAAGGTCCATCATTAGTTGAGAGTGTGGTTGGGAGGGGAAGTGGATGAAAATGTAGTAAAGAGGCACACGAAGACCTGGGCCAGATGCTTTTGGGCTGCACCTGCACAACAGGTATGCAATCCTGCTGGCATCTCATCTCTCCTGTGGGGACTGAGTCGTAATTTGGGGTAGAAATATATAGGGTTGTGTGGGGTAATAAATTGTGTGTGGGACTGGAAAGACAGGCAAAGGGGTCAACTTGTTCTTTGGACAGTGGCGATACACTGACATGGGCAAATTCCCTCCATCACGGGCAGACCTTCACCATCTGGAAGCCATAGGCGTGTGCTCACTTGAAGGATGGATGGTTTGTACAGCTCTTTATTTGACCAAGACAGGTTTACCAAAGAGACTACCTTTCTTTGCTAGGCTGTTCTCAGTTCCTCCTTCCAGCCCTTGTCAGTTTCCAGGTGTCCCCATCTTTTTTGGTACTAGCTGTTACCTATGGTTTACTTCAACGCAAGGAACAAGGGTATCCCTCCCCAGTTAATGCAATACCTGCTTGAATCTCACTGTTGGCAATACAAAGCTTCTCCCAGATGTTTGTATTTGCAATGTCTTGTACAGCTTCGGATAGGCAGCCTGTAGACAGAATTACTTCCTTGAAAGAAAATCAAAGAAACTACCATAAAGCTGGAGTTGTACCCAGCTTGCTCCATGTGAAGTGTCTTAATCGAACCAGCTGCAGCCACTTGCAAGCCCTTTGGTGTTGCACAGGAAGCAGTGGGACTGTTGGTGCTTGGTAGAGCACACTGCATCTCCAGCACCACTGTTTTGTGTGTATCACTGGTGGCCCTCTGTTCATCAGCCAAGCAGTATCAGCGATCACATCTTTACGACTGGATTTGGCCACAATATTGCTTCTTTATTTGTAGCAGTAGATGAATTGAATCCACTGTCAGACAAATTGCAAAAGGAAAACCATGTCCAGGCAGCCAACTTCCACCAATTTTAGGTTCTTAATGGCTTTTGTAGCTTTACGACAGTCGCACCTTGTTTCTGTGCTGTATGTGGGAGGGCACATGAGGTCGTGATGGGATGGGAGTGCTGGAACTGCGCTGGGTGTGAAGCACCAGCACTGCCGCAGTGCTTACTGCAAAGTAGGTGATGAATAAAATACAGCCGGCCTACGGCCAGAGTTGAACTGGTAGGGCTGACTCACCTGGCATGGCTAAGGGCAAAGCTGAGATTTTGTCTGGAAAATGAAGTGGTACTTCAAGTTTGTAGAATGAAGGCGTGCAGCCTGCATAGGGAGATTCTCCTGGGCTTAAAGATCAGCTTGCTTCAGGCTCAGCTGGGTGAAGTATTCACTCAGGTCCAATGAGAACAGGAAAACACTGAATTTAAAATGTCCTGCTTGAAGCTATGGAAATAAAATTTGAATACACATGGATCCACACTAATTTGGAATTTTGGTTTTAAACAATTACCAATATTTGATATTCTTGCTCTTGTTTCTAAGTGAAAATAAATAAATTAATGAAATATCACAGGGTGAGAAAATGCATAACATTTACTCTATGGGCTACCAGTCATTTGAAAGTGAGATGTCAGTGCTATGATGGCTCTGTCTTCCAGTGGTTGGAATTACCTGAGATTCAGAGTAGTTACTGCTGTAGCTGTTAGATTTTTAGCAAATAACCTGGAATTGGAAGCAGCTTATATTCGTTTCTTGCTTTGCATTTTGCAAATGTGATGCAAGTGAGTTTGTGAGTAGAACACGAAAGAAAATCCCGCGCTGGCTGTTGCCACTCATGTGGTAATAGTGTAAGCAAATGCACGTGGCTGTGTGCTGAGCTGCCCTGCTGGCTGCCAGCACGCGACACAGACTGAGCACATCCACAAGGAACGTCATCTCTGAGAGGATTAAAGAGGCCTGTGGTGGTTTTGCTGTGCACTCTGAGTCCCCCAGCATGTCAGGGCTGCACATGCAACCTTTGATCCAATGCTAATACATTTGCTTGCTGCTCAGGAAACCTCCCAGAGCCCCACTTGCTCTTGACAAGCAAACATCAACGCGTGTGTGTAGGAGTGAGTGCCGACCTCTGCCTAGGGCTGCAGGGAGAACCACTGGGGGACTGCAGCACAATCAGCAGGAAACACTGGATTTACCAAAAAATGAATATCTCTGTTTGTCTAAAAAATGAGCACGGGCTTGAATGATACTCTTGCATGTGGTTGTTTTTATTTTAAGGATAACTTAGAGAAAGACGAAGTTAAATTCTCTGAATTCAAGAAGGCTGCCAGGGAATCTAGTTTTCTCCTAACGCGTTCTGATTTCAGCTTAGGTTTTCAATGTGTCATTTGGGCAGTATGATTAAGAAATAAATGATGAATGCTCAGGTCGTGGGGTTATCATCCTTCCACAAGAGGACTCTTCACACCAATGCACTTTGCTCTGTTGCATGCAGCTGTGCCAGGCACTGGCTTTCTCTTAGCACACAACAGTTGTACCTTCTAGGAAATGAGTTTCTCTGCTGTCATAAAGCACACAACTCAGCTGTGCAGGGGCAGGGTCTGTGCTCTGCTGCTCGGTGGGGCTGGGAGAGCTGCAGCATCCCTGCAGCCCAGCCCCTGGCTCTGCCAGGTACCAACCCATCCTCTGGGGGTGGCAGTGAAAGGAGGTGCTGCAGGAAAATGATTTCACATCCTGCGAGCCAATACCAATTTTTGACTTCAAGTTTTCCACTTTGAGTCCTGAGTCAAATGCACGTGACTGGGCTGTGTGCAAACAGTGCTGTTATGGTGTTACTTCTTTCCTTTTCAAATTAAACTACTTAGAAACGGTGACCTATTGCCTCAACCCGCATCTTTTGAAGTCACTTGAAGAATTTTTTGGCTTTTGGCAGGAGCACTTCCTATAGATAATATTTCTTTTCCTCCAAGTATTCCACTTCAATAGCTCTCGCAAAGTGTCTGTAGCAAGACAAAACAAACGCTGTCTGCAGTCCCAGGCCTAATTAGCACAAATTAATTAAGGGGATGGTTGAAATGTTTTTGTGCTGATTTCTGCCATAGTTTTAGTGGTACAGCATGGGTCTGGCAGCTGGTGCTCCCCGTGCAGCCAAGGGGTGCCCGCAGTGCTGCCGGGTGCTGCTACATGCCAAACTGCTCCCTGAAGGACCCCTGGACTGGGAAACATACTTTCATCAGAAAGGGAGGCAAAGACTCTGCTTTCCCAACACTGGAATATATTTAGGAACAGATCATTTCAATTATTTTTGCCCTCTAGTTCCTTGGTAAATATATCATTGTGTTTATTATTGGATTTATGCTCTGCTCTGTGAGGGAGACAGAGTATTTAGCAGCAGAGCTCAATTTTAATGCAGGAGAGTCAATTCAGCTTAAAAGAATTTCCCTCTGCCAAATGAAACTGATGTTGACTGTCTCCTGAGAAATTTGCTCAAATAATTTCATTAGTAAAAGATTTCAGGGATAGCTAAGCTCAGAAAAATTATTAAAAAAAAAAAAGGAGGGGGGGAGTAATTTGCTGCTGCCTCAGCTTAGCACAGTTTGTGTTTATTTTCTTTATCGCAGTTTCATTTCTGAGGCCAATTTTTAAAGGTGGGGACTGAATTTCCAGGAGGCACTAAGCTGATGTGCCCACTTGCCAAAAGCTGCTGGCATCAGGCAGGGCCAGCACCCCAAAATGGGACAAGGGCTCGCCAGGCACTGCTTGGTGCTTTAGAGCATCAGCGCAACACCCCACTAACCAGGCAGGTCTCGTCATGGAGCTGGCTGAGCAGCAGGTGCCCAGCTCCTGGCAGTGGTGTGGAATCCCTCAGCTCTGGGCTGTCTCCTCTCTGGTCCCTGGAAGCAGCGATGTGGGGTCGGGGTGACAGCAGCATCCTGCTGGGGCAGAAAGTGAGGGGCTAGGTAGGAGCACCCGAGCACAGGGTGATGAAATCTCTGCTGTCGGTACTCCATGCAGAGTTGATTAAAAACATGAAGGAGCTTTTCTTCATCAACCCTGCACCCAGAAAGGTTTTGCAGCCTCCCTTTAATTCACCATATTTGGTGGTGAATTAAAAATGGAAATGGAAAGAATTTGCCAGGGCTGTCTCATGAAGATAGATGATGCTAGATGATAGATGATTGCTTGATGTGGTACGTCTCCTCTCACAGTCACACTCTTCTCACCATTGTTCTGTGGTGCTGGAGCCCAGTGGGGGAATCCTCTGCCAGAGGGGAGTCTGTTGGCTGCAGAGTCAGCCTGGTGCCGGGGATGGGGGCAGACACTGGGGGCTTCTGTGTGTGCATCTCTGCAACTTGCTGCTGCCTTTACTGAAGGAGATTTTCATGGCTCTCTGTTCTCCCAGTGCAAAGATATTTTGGGAATAAAGGTGTTGTGAAATGTTTTTTTCCTTGGTAATTGATAGATAAATATCGCAGGCATCTGAGCAAACAACTTTTCCCCTCCCGCTTCCCGTTCCGCTGTTACCCAGGGGATTCTTGCTGTTGCATTAATCTGTATGCAAGCAATCAGGTTGGTAATCTGTGCCAATAAAGGGATTTATCGTTTCACAGTGCACGCAGAGTGTGTTCAATCTTGCTGTCAGTGTTCAGGCATGTCCCATTTAGATGCTGGAGTAGATGGCAGTTCTTTTTGCTTGCTGACTGCAACCTAAAGGGCAGGAGTGTGAGGAGGGCTGGGGGCTATAGAGGTTGATCTGCACAGCAACTGCTTCACATTTCGGAAGAAATCTCTAAAACCAGCATCAAGCCAATAACTGGGTGCAGGTCTCCATTAGCGGACGTGGCGGTTTTATGACACTTTAATTTGGGCATCTCATCAAGCGACTTAACTGGTGATGTGTTACCAGGAGTCCCTGCTTGGTGGCCTCTGCCTATGTCCTGCAGACAAGTCTGTCACTGGATCACAGTGGTTTCGTTGGGCACCATGTGTCAGAAGGGAAAAGCAGGTGAGTGCTGATTATCCCCATCCTTAAGAGATCAGCAACAGTTGCTCTTTCCTGGTCTTGAACAATGCAGGGCTTGCTGAAATCATGCCTGAGTGAAAGTGCTTCCTCACCAGGAACAGCAAATCAAGAGCCTGCCGTTGCTTATCTGGCTTTACATCTCCACTGAAATGCTCATTTTCTGAATGAGGCACAAAACATGACTGAGAAGTGGACTCAGCCTGAGGATGCAGTGCAGCAGCATTTCCCTTTCTATAAAGGCTGTGAGGAAGCCCAAGGAGCATTGCCCACGGCAGGTCCCACAGCCGCCTGCCCCTCTGCTGCACTCACCAGGGCTGTGCTGTGCCTCTGCCCACCGGAGCTGGCAACTGGGCAGGGGACCAGGGACAGACCACATGTGGTGTGCCCGAAAGCATGGTGATTCCAGACGTTAGCTATTTCTCAAGCTTTTACCACAGAAGCTTCCTCATGACAAGTAAAGAGCCCTCTTCCCATGGTTTCCACTGCCAGTTCTGCAGGCTCAGCTATGAATCCATGATGCTGAGGTCTCATCCCTCTCTTCATGTAATAACCCCGTGGGCCAGATGCCTGCTGTCTCCCCAAACACCAAATAAGTGTTGTATTTAGGAGATGAGGGAGGCAGATACTAACTACAGGAGAGAAGTGAATGCAAGCTGGGGGAATGCTGTGATCACTGAGTTCTCAGATAGCAGAGGCCATCCATTTTTCTTCCAGCAGCACTTTGCTATAGCTTCATCTGAACTTGATTGCTGGAAGCTGCAAGAAGGCACAGAAAGCAGAGTTTCTTGGGCTGCTCAGTGCAGCTCAGGTGGCAGTATCCAACCTGTGGGTCACAGGTCCACGTGGAGCTGCCATCCAGAGGGCCAAGGGAAGGTATTGAGCAGGATGAGCCTCATGTGCAGCCATACTGTGCTGCTGGGAGCATCCAAGAGGGAGCAGCTCCCAGAGCAAACTTACTTACATTTGCTTCACCCACTTCTTGTGACTCTGTGTCCTGCTTCAGGCTTCTGTGGGTATCACTTTGTGGGACTTAATTATTCCTCAGGATTCCACTGAGGGAACTCAACTGCTCAGCCTAATGCTGAGGGGCTCCTTGTGGCCCTGGAGGGTTTGAAGCAGAATTGATTGACCAATGAGTCCAGATCACATTCACCTACAGGTTATGGGTAGAAGACTCTCTTCTTTGTGCTGTTACAGAAGAGATGTCTGCTGCTTTGGCTGCCCTAGAAATGGAATTTTACCTGGAGTAAAACCCCGAGCCCAAGCGATTTGATTTCCCTATGTGCATCAAGGAAGTATTCAAACTGAGGCAGTTTTTTCCTACAGCTGCTCCAGGGTCTTCAGTAGCACTAAGAACAAGATCCCCAGAATTTCATCCACAACACTCTGCCCTGTGCAGCCTGTGAAGGAGTGCTATTCTTGTGAGCTTCACTGCTGGCTTGAAATGCACAATCACTCTTTTCTCAGTTTGACCTTTTTATTAAAATTACCAGGGTGCCCTGAGGCTCTGGTTGGAATGGAGCTCTCCTGTGTATACAAACTATTTAAGAAAAATGAAATAAAAAGGTTAGAAAGAGGCTTACGGAGCCCTTGCTAAACAGGTGGCTATGTCAGATTTCCTGTTTAATAAACAGAACTGGCCTGGACATCATCCAAGAGACAAAGGTGTTGACATTCTCATTTTCACTGTTGCATTTAGAGTATTAACTCTTTCTAGGCACTATAAAACAGGACGAGGAGCTTTTTGAGCATCACTTGCAGCACAGTGCCATTCATTGAACAGACCTTCTCCTTCAGCACCTCCCACGGTGTGACCCAAGCAGCCTGAGCTGCTGCCACCACACTGCCTGCTCTTGGCTGGGCTCAGCAGGGATGCATGGTGCCTGCAGGCTGACCTGGCCACGTGGAGGAGGCTCAGCTTCCCTGCTGTTCTGTCCGGCTGCAGGAGTGGCAGCTTGTGGTGTTAGTTGGGAACAGAAATGAAAGATCGAGGTCCTGAAGATGACTGCCGAAGGCTGGGAGCTCAAAGCAGTCAGGCAGAGCCGTTTATCCTCCAGAACTTGCTGGTAGCATACAAACCCGGCACAGAACAGCAGTACCCCATCAGCAGCTTTGCCAGTGGAATGGGGACAAGCACTAAAATGAAAATATGCAGCTCCATAGAGGCAGACTCGTGGAAATGGTGCTAAACTAAAACAGCAATTAATGCGGCATTCATTTTACTTGCATTTTCTTTCATTCTTTTTTATTAGTATTATTTTCTTAGAGCTAAAGGAGGAAAGAAAAACTTCTGGGGTCAGAATGAGGCACAGGTTTTCAGTACCATGCTTAGCAGAACAGATGCATAAATCCCATTAGCAGTAATGGAAATGGGTTGCCTAACCCAAGTAATTGAAATTGTGTGCTGACTTTGCTCTCTTCCACGGTAGTAGATTTGAATCCTGCCTCAAGTAGCTGTTGGTAAATAAATGGGAGTTTGTTTCTATCAGGACAGAAAAAAGTTTTGTCTTCCTGATTTTTGAAGGCAGTGCAGATCTGCAGCTGCAGAGCCACAGGGCTCAGCCTGGGACCTCCTGGGAAGGGCATTTCTCTGCCGGAAGGGTTTCTGATGTGATGGAGGTCCTGGGCTGCATCTGGACAGATGCGTGGAACAGTGGATAGTGTCCAAGGGATTGCATTTACATACTCATCTTCATGCCACGCTGATTACATGTTTCCAAACATTTCCAAAAACTAACAAAAAAATCCTATGTGTTTCACTGTGTCTGACAATGTGAGCCACGAGGCTGAGAACAAAGTTGCTCCTTTTTTTTTTTTTTTCCCCTTTAATTATATTTAAGTTACCTTTTTCTTTTGGGCAAAACTGTTTCTTCCTTAAGGGCTATGTGAGTTTACTCTCTGCTCTCACTGATTTTAATGGCGACAAGATGTACACTAGGAAGTGAGGACAGCAGTGAGGTATCACCAGAGCCTTTGCTAGCCCAAGATGCTTTACCACGGTAAGGCCATGTGCCTCTAAAGTAATAAACTATTACTGACGGGCCTGCCCCTGCAATCTGCTTGGTGCATCTTCCAGCCACCTTGCCTCATCCTGGGGGAAGGGACAATAGCAATCAGCAGTGCATATCATTATCAGGCGGTCATATTTTGCAGAGGCATGTAGAATAAAAAGGATTGCATGTTTTCCAAGCTAGGAGGAAGGCAATGCCGATATGTCAGTGATCCATCCATGAAACAGCCTCTGAATGATGCCTTTGGTTAGGTGGAGATAGAGGAAAGCCTGTGCATTAAGGGAGACTGTGCTGAAAGTCTGTGGGACTCAGGCTCAGTCTGAATATGATAACCAGAAAAAAAGCATGAGATGGTAAATTATGGCTGGTTACGAGGCTGACAGTTCTAGTGCTCCTTTGTATCTTCAGGGAAGAGGAAAGGATGCATTTGAGCAGACTCAACAAGGAAATACTCTGCACAGGACCTTTCCCAACACGTCTCTTGGAAGAGAAATGCTAGAAAGAGAGCCAGGCAGTGCTCTAGGAAAGTTCCTTCCTTGGCAGCACAACTGTCAGCAAGAGAAAAATGAGTGCCTACTGCTGTGAATAAGGGCTGTGTTAAGTACCAAGCTATGTAGACGTATCCTCAGTTCACATGTGATCTTACAGACTTGTCCTGGGGATCCCAGACCTGGCAGGGTTACTGCTACTTGCCATCTGCCTGGCGATCCATCCCTGTGTAGTCTTCTTATCTCTACAGGAAATCAAGAGTGATTAGCCTGAGCTTAGCTTGCAGAGGTTTTATGATGAATGATGTTACCATTGCTTCATGTGATTTATCAGTTAATGGACTTTTAATCAGCTTTGATCTACATTGATTTTCCTATGGTGCTGACTTTTGATGGTAACATCCTGCTAGAGCAGGAGTTGTAAAGGCAGGTAAGTGAAAAACTGTGGGGAAGTGTGCTGGAACAACACAGTGATCTTTATTAGCCAGAGACAATAAATTAACAACAACAACAACGAGTTCTCTAGATCAGCATTTAGTTATCTTTCCTTCTTTTAAAGTTCTTCCATGTTTGTTCCTTTCTGTGATTTTGCTTTGGGTTCATGCAAGATTATGGCTTTTTGGCCGTCTGTTTCTTCTGGAAGCCCTCTGGAACATGCACAGAGTTCTGTTTTATCAGCATTCAGCACGCATTATTCTGCTCTGAGACCCAGAAATGGTTAGGCACAGAGAACATTGTTGGCAGTCTCGTTCTACAAACCCTGGTGCAAGACAGATCCTCTGAGCCTTGTGAGCTTCAGAGCTGTCCCTTGATTTGGGGTGTTAGTGATCAGTGCCAGTATCTGCTTACTTTAGCCAGTTTTTCTAAGCTTTTCTTTGCCTGACTACTCTAGCTTAACAATTTTATTAGGGTGTTTGTATCCCAGGTTTGACACTTATTTTCTGTGAAAGAATCCTTGAGTATCAGTGTTGTTGTTTGTTTGTTTTATCCCAGAGGCCTGCAGCTGAATTTGGAAGGCCTACCATGACTTTCAGGCAAGACCTTGACTCAAGTGATGGCTGTGGAGATGATCACTGCCATTTGGCCGCCTACAACATTCCTTAGGCTGAGACACGTGTAAAACGTGACTATTACAAGTGGTGTTAAAAGCCATGCACACTGTATGAGAGCTACCATGAGGGAACCACATCCCCTGTTCAGGTTCATAGCTGCTTTGGACGTGCTGGTCAACCTCTTCAAAAACCCAAGGCTAGCCTTGCACATGTGGCTGTCAGTATCACAAAGCACTAGAAACGGATGTGTCTGAGGGACAAGCAAGTTACAGCTTGGGGCTTATCCCAAGTAGTCAAGACCTTTTATGCCCTTAGTGTTGCTTCAGTATAGCTGCATTGAGAATAGAGAATGTGCAGTGTTTGAGAGCGGCTGAGCCCAAAGGACTCTCTGTACCTTGCTAAAAATAGTAATTAAAAAAAAACATCAAATAAACCACAAAACTTCTGCAGTTCTTCTAGGGGGATGACAGGACAACTTGTCTGTGTATTTAAAATATGAGTTTTGGATGGCACTGGAGGGACAGAAGAGATGTTGTTTCCAGCTACCATGTATTAAAATGAACATTTAGCATAAGTAATGTGAGATGTCTCTGCACCCTGGGTGCACATTCAACCTTTGGAGTAATTACTACTGATTGCCGGCTTTCTTCTGATAGCACCTTGGCATGGATGTGTGTGAAACCTGGCATGGGTGCCGAGAAGTGCACACAACCATGGCAAGCCCAAAGGCTGCTGGCAATACTCCTGCTAAGCGTACATGGAGGATTTGGCTCTGGTCTCACAAGTAAATCTGCAGCTATTTGGTCTGGATGGTTTCAGCTGAATCACCATTTGTTTCTAGGAAAATGGACTTACTTCAGAGAACCCAGTCTGGAAGAATTTGGATGGTTATAGGAAGCTGAAGGCAGTGGAGCAAGGAGAAGACCTTTTGGACAGACAGATTATGCTGTGGCAGGGAAGGCGTGAGAACACTGATCACCCAGGGTTACAAATAAAACTAGGAGTCATTTCTCCAGCAAGTGAATGCAGAGGACAACAACTTGTGCAATTACTTAATGAAGGACAGAGCTGGAGAGTGACTGTGATTGATATGTGATTTAT